>NC_138319.1:28212500-28535000 GCF_965601325.2 Salmo salar | reverse complement strand
TTTTTTTGTATTTTTTTTAGGAATTACATTTGTTGTTTCATTTCTGAAAAGGCAGTGTGTCATTATTTATGTTAACTTGAGTATAAATTAAAGGTTTTATAAAAACTCAAACTCTCTCGCTCTCTCTCACACACATCATCCCTCTCTCTCTCACCAACACCCTCTCTCTCTCTCTCTCTCTCTCTCTCTCTCACTCACACCCTCTCTCTCTCACCAACACCTTCTCTCTCTCACACTCACTCACACCCTCTCTCTCTCTCTCTCTCTCTCTCTCTCTCTCACACACCAACACCTTCTCTCTCTCACTCACTCACACCCTCTCTCTCTCTCACACACACTCTCTCTCTCGCTCACACATACCCTCTCTCCCTCACTCACACACCTTCTCTCTCTCTCTCACACACACCCTCTCTCTCTCTCACCAACACCTTCTCTCGCTCTCTCTCTCACTCACACCCTCTCTCTCACTCATACCCCCTCTCTCTCTCACACACACCCTCTCTCTCTCTCTCACTCACACTCTCTCTCTCTCTCTCGCTCACTCACACCCTCTTTCTCTCACTCACACCACCCTCTCTCTCTCTCACTCTCACACCCGCTCTCTCTCTCTCTAACTCTCTCACTCTCCCACTCACACCCTCTGTCTCTCTCTCACACCCTCTCGCTCTCTCACCAACACCTTCTCTCTTTCTCTCTCTCTCACTCACCTCCTCTCTCTCTCTCTCTCTCTCTCTCTCTCTCACACCCTCTCTCTCTCTCACCAACACCTTCTCTCTCACACACACACCCTCTCTCTCTCTCACTCAAACCCTCTCTCAAATTCAAATTCAAATTCAAGCTGCTTATTGGCATGAAAAACATTGTGTCAATATTGCCAAAGCAACAATGTATACAATATACATTGTAATTGTCACGTCCTGACCATAGAGAGCTTTTATTTTATATGGTAGAGTAGGTCAGGGTGTGACTGGGGGTTTTGTCTAGTTTATTTATTTCTATGTTGGTTCTAGTTTCTTTTTTCTATGTTGTTTTTTTTGTATGATTCCCAATTAGAGGCAGCTGGTTATCGTTGTCTCTAATTGGGGATCATAATTAAGTTGTTGTTTTTCCCACTAGGTTTTGTGGGAGGTTATTTTGAGGTAGTGTATGTTTCACCTCTTCGTCACGGTTTGTTATTTTGTTTAGTAGTTTATTTGTATATCTTGCATAGTTTCAGTTATAATAAAATGTGGAACGATACACACGCTGCGCCTTGGTCTCCTTCATCATACGACAATCGTGACAGAATCTCCCACCACCTACAGACCAAGCAGCGTGGTCTGCGGTCTGGAGTCTCCAGCGACGGTCTGCGGTCCGGAGTCTCCAGCGACGGTCTGCGGTCCAGAGTCTCCAGCGACGGTCTGCGGTCCGGAGTCTCCAGCGACGGTCTGCGGTCCAGAGTCTCCAGCGACGGTCTGCGGTCCAGAGTCTCCAGTGACAGTATGCGGTCCAGAGTCTCCAGCGACGGTCTGCGGTCCAGAGTCTCCAGCGACGGTCTGCGGTCCAGAGTCTCCAGCGACGGTCTGCGGTCCGGAGTCTCCAGCGACGGTCTGCGGTCCGGAGTCTCCAGCGACGGTCTGCGGTCCGGAGTCTCCAGCTACGATGGCGGATTCGCAGGATGAGAGGGTTCGTCGTCCCGCACCAGAGCCGCCTCCGATGCTGGCAGACTGCCTCCGGAGGAGAGGGTTCTTCGTCCTGCACCAGAGCCGCATCCTATGCTGGCAGATCCACAGGAGGAGAGGGTTCTTCGTCCTGCACCAGAGCCGCCACCGAGACTAGACACCCACCCTAACCCTCCCTTTTTTTTTTTTTCTTCCGGTTTTTCATTTCGGAGTCCGCACCTTTTGGGGGGGGGGGGGGGTACTGTCACGTCCTGACCATAGAGAGCTTTTATTTTCTATGGTAGAGTAGGTCAGGGCGTGACAGGGGGTTTTGTCTAGTTTATTTATTTCTATGTTGGTTCTAGTTTCTTTTTTCTATGTTGGGGGTTTTGTCTAGTTTATGTATTTCTATGTTGGTTGTAGTTTTTTTTGTATGATTCCCAATTAGAGGCAGCTGGTTATCGTTGTCTCTAATTGGGGATCATATTTAAGTTGTTGTTTTTCCCACTAGGTTTTGTGGGAGGTTATTTTGAGGTAGTGTATGTTTCACCTCTTCGTCACGGTTTGTTATTTTGTTTAGTAGTTTATTTGTATATCTTGCATAGTTTCACAGTTATAATAAAATGTCGAACGATACACACGCTGCGCCTTGGTCTTCATCGTACAACGAACGTGACAGTAATAAATTATAAACAATAACAAATAATATAAAATGGTAGTAAATAATAATACAACATGAAATACAAAAATAACAACAATATATTAGAAATGTAATAAATATAAATAGCTAATCATGGAAAATGAAACTATAACTAAATAACTGTCATCTTCACCATTACATCAGTACTACAACTACCATCATCAATACTACCACTACTACCACCATCATTAAACTGCTATCATTACCATCACCCTACTATAATAATAGTAATAACAGTAATAGCAATAACAATAATAATAATTAAGTTACTGCTTACTATGCATATGTTATTATTCAGTGTCCCTCAGGCTATGGCAGGCAAATACATATTTGGCTGCAAGAGGAGCCATTGCTCCTTCGCCCATGAGTTTTTTTTATAGGTTTAATAAGTTCAAATTTGCAATAAATGTAGTCATTTCTGTGAATAATGAATTTCTTGGTGAGGAATATTTCTCTCTCTCACTCACACCCTCTCTCTCTCACTCGCACACCCTCTCTCTCACACCCTCTCTCACTCCCACTCGCACACCCTCTCTCTCTCACACCCTCTCACACACACTCACACCCTCTCTCTCTCACACCCTCTCTCACTCTCACTCGCACACCCTCTCTCTCACACCCTCTCTCACTCTCACACCCTCTGTCTCGCTCACTCACACCCTCTCTCTCTCTCTATTTCTCACTCACACCTTCTCTCTCTCGCTCACTCACACCCTCTCTCACACCCTCTCTCTCTCTTTCTCTCTCTCTCTCTCAAACCCTCTCTCTCTTTCTCACTCACACCCTCTCTGTCTCTCGCTCACTCAAACCCTCTCTATCTATCTCTCTCACACCCTCTCTCTCTCTCTCTCTCTCACTCACACCCTCTCTCTCTCTTTCTTTCTCTCTCACTCACACCCTCTCTCTCTCTCTCTCTCTCTCTCACCCTCACTCTCTTTCTCACTGACACCCTCTCTCTCTCTCTCTCTCTCTCTCTCGTTCTCACTCAAACCCTCTCTCTCTCTCACACCCTCTCTCACTCACACCCTATCTCTCTCTCTCTCTCTCTCTCTCTCTCTCTCTCTCACACCCTCTCTCTCTCACTCACACCCTCTCTCACTTACACCCTCTCTCTCTCTCTCACACCCCCTCTCTCTCTCACACACCCTCTCTCTCACCATCTCCCCCTCTCTCTCTTACACACCCTCTCTCTCTCCCTCCATCTCTCTCTCTCTCCCTCCATCTCTCTATCTCTCTGTCTGTCTCTCTCTCTCTCCCCATCTCTCTGTCTCTCTCTCTCCCCATCTCTCTCCATCTCTCTCTCTGTCTCTCGCCATCTCGCTCCATCTCTCTCTCCATCTCTGTCTCTCGCTCTCTGTCTCATCTTTCTCACTCTCTCCATCTCTCTGTCTCTCTCTCCATCTCTCTCTCTCCCCATCTCTCTCTCTCTCTCTCTCTCTAGCTCTCTCTCTCTCACTCTCCCTCTCTCTCTCTGTCTCTCTCTCCATATCTCTCTGTCTCTCTCTCACTCTCTCTCGCTCTGTCTCTCGCTCTCCCCATCTCTCTCACTCTCTCTCCATCTCTCTCACTCTCCCCATCTCTCTCTCCATCTCTCTGTCTCTCGCTCTCTCCTCATCTCTCTTTCTCACTCTCTCTCTCTCCAGCTCTCCCACTCTCTCACTCTCCCCATTTCTCTCTCACAATTTCATTGAGCTTTATTTTATTTGACTTGACTTCATTTGTCACACTGCGGGGCTGGCTGTCTAGTTGACCAGTATTGCCTGAGGGCCCAACAGTCTACCTGCTTCTGATATTCATCTACTGTTAACTTAATCATGTGAGTAGGAATGATTGATTGATTGATTGATTGATTGATTGATTGATTGATTGATTGATTGATTGATTGATTGATTGATTGATTGAGTGAGTGAGTGAGTGGAGAGCAGTGAATGAGTGAGTGAGCAGTGAGTGAGTGAGCAGCGAGCAGTGAGTGAGTGAGTGAGCAGCGAGCAGTGAGTGAGAAGTGAGTGAGTGAGCAGTGAGCAGTGAGTGAGTGAGTGAGTGAGTGAGTGAGTGAGTGAGTGAGTGAGTGAGTGAGTGAGTGAGTGAGTGAGTGAGTGAGTGAGTGAGTGAGTGAGTGAGTGAGTGAGGAGGAGGAGTGAGCAGTGAGCAGAGAGCACTGAGTGAGCAGTGAGCAGTGAGTGAGCAGTGAGCAGTGAGTGAGCAGTGAGCAGTGAGTGAGCAGTGAGAAGTGAGCAATGAGCAGTGAGCACTGAGTGAGCAGTGAGCAGTGAGCAATGAGCCGTGAGCACTGAGTGAGCAGTGAGCAGTGAGTGAGCAGTGAGCAGTGTATATGCTACATGGAAATCCTTGTAAGTTGGGTTCTCTTTAGAACGTTTCCTTCTCTTTGGTTTGTTCTGTGTTTTTCTGTTGTGCCCTAGAAACAGTCTGACAGCTTCCCTCAACTCATCTCCCACAGAGCACTAACAACATACACACACATTTAACAAGAATATGTTTTCCCTCAGGTTATGTAGCTTGACTGATAGAGAACAGCGAAAGGGAGAGGGGGGGGGGGGTATTGAGAGAGGGGGTAGATAGGAGGTATAACAGTAGGGCATAATTATTAAGCAGGTCTGAATCAAAGGATGTCTTCAGACATTCACACGCGGGAGACTCGACACTTGTGTTAAAACACGCTATAACCAGGCTATAACCGCATCATCCAGGAAACACAGACACACACGCCCGCTGAAAGCCGCAACCTGAATCGTGCGGTCTGTTGGGTGGCCGCCCCCTCGCCTTTCTCTCTCTCTATTATCCGAGGCTCAGTAACTTATCCGTAAAATCTGTTTTTAGCCTCAGGCCTGTGTTGCGACGCGTTTGTTTACATCAATGAAGTGCAGCCCAGAGACAGTCAAAGTGACGATTCAATAGAATAATCTGTTCACATCAACACTGATTCACACAGGCAGTATTCTGGTTATAGAAATGTTTAATACCAGAATACGATCTCTCTCTCTGTCTCAGTCACACACACATACACACACACACACACACACACGCACTCACCTCGCTCGTCGCTCGCCCCAGTGTCATCTTCTGCCAGGGATCTGGCAACTGTGCCAGGGGCATCTCGGCGCTCGAGTTGTTCCTCTGATCTATTGTAGTGTTCACTCTATTAGTTTGTGCTAAAGCTTCGCTCCAGACAGGACTGTAGGCTATCACAATGTAGTAGTCTAAAGCTCTGGACTATTCTAGTAGGCTATTTCCTCCGTTAAACCCGTATGAGAGGACAAGGGACAGAGTTGGTTGTTTCTAGATCAGGGGCCGCCCCTTCTTTCTCTAGCGGAATAAACATGAAAACCTCGCTGGGCTACGTAACGCCTTTTACGGAAAATTGTCTCTCCACTTTCACCCTTGTTGTGTCACTGTGCCGCTTTTCCACTGCCTGCGCTATTCTCTCTCTCTCTCTCTCTCTCTCTCTCTGTATCTCTCTCTCTCGCTCTCTCACTTCCGTTTTGTCCCAATATGGCGCCGGGTGTCGGCTTACCTGCCTGTCAGACTACAGAGTCACTCATGCGTCATCTTGTGGGCGTGAACCCGGTATAACGGGACACCTCATCCAAACGGGACACGGGCAGGTGAGGGGGCTCTCTCCAGCTGTGACCTCTAGCCGGGACAGGCACGTGAGACACCAGGGGAGAAGATAAGATAGGCTTTATTATTCGGTGAAGGTGATGCACTGTGGGTAAACGGTTCCAGTCCCGTAGCCATGAATATGCGCAGAATATGACTGATTAACATGGAGCTATTCAGGAGATGAACTGAAATCTGCTGCAGGTGGCGTGGTGAAAGTGATCTATGATATACAGACGTTAGGTCTACATCTTTCAAATTATAGCAACAATGTGTATATGTCTTTATCATAGGCTACAATTCACCCCATCAAAGTCTACCTCATTATTAACAGGTGAATTTCCACCCTTGACTTTGGAAGTGTCTGTCTGACTGTATAAATCCTTCCTCGCCAGTTAAAGTTTGATGTTGGAGGTCATTAGCATGAGACTGCTTTATTATAGGCTATAAATAGCTCATCTGCTGTATGGGCCATGCCAGGGATAATGAGAACCATGAATTGACAGAGTCATTATCTGTGACTAAAGAGGTGTGTGTGTGTGACTGAAGATGTGCCATGGGCGGGAACAGTATCATTACAGCCCAACTTCAGAGATATTTATACTGAACTGCCAGACTGAACTTGGTGACAGAACATTCATCTCTGTCTTCTCTCATTTATAGGTCTACTGTACTGAACTGGTGGTGGATGTACAACACTGTGGTGACATCTGCTGGTTGATTACATCTTACGCTGTGTTCAAGACAACTAGGAACTCAGAAATCTCAGAAGTCTGACTTCAGTGCATTCAAGACAACTGGGCACTCTGGGGGAAAAAATGAGCGCCGACTGGGAAAATTGTTTTGAACGGTTATCCAACTCGGAATTCCAAGTAGAAAACTCTGGCGTCTTTCTAGCCTGAAGATCACTGACGTCATGACTTGGCCTAGTTTCCCCCACCCCCCCACCCCAGAGTTTCCAGTTGTCTTGAAAGCACCATTATATTCATGGATGTAAAAGAACTGGATAGGTGGATGCAAGATGGCTCCATGTAAGTAATTAACACCTATCTGGTATGGTACATTATTAGCTGTCCGCACACAGAACTTTCCAGTGTCAGACACAAACACGTCATGCAGACTCAGCCAACTTTATTGCTCCAATTAAATCACAACAGTATTACAATCGTTCAGTTCACAGATGTTCCTCTTCAGTTTATCAGGGCTTGGATCGGTATCTGCTCCTCACGGAGAGAAGGAGGGAGGCAGAGAAGATGAGAAGGAGAGGGAGAAAGGAGGTGAGAGAAATGAACTACCATTGCTTGTCTCTTTCCTATGATAACATAACGACTTGCAGTCTGGTGTCTCCTTAGTTTATCTATCAAAGTGCAACGAGTGCTACGGTGCTACAATAACATCTGGGTCAGAGGTCATACATTAACAGATGGGAGCATTAGAAACAGAAAGACTTGGTTTAACCCAAAACCACCCCCTCACACACACCCTTAGCCTGGGGTGGCCAACCCTGGTTCTGAAGTGTTCTAGGGTGTGCAAACTTAGTAAGTATCAGCATGAACACACCAGATCCAGCTAAGGAATGTCTTGGTGACTGATTGAATCAGGTGTGTTAGTGCTAGACTGGAACAACAGCCTGCCCTAAGCCATACACCTCCAATCCCTCAGTATCAGGAGAACACAGCTATATAAAACGACATAGTACACTCTATAAATACCAGTGACAGAGGCTCAGAAGTGACGGACTGGTTTGGAATGCTGCTACAGACTAAACTCTGAACTACAGGGTCATGACCTCTCATATTGTGCGTTTAGAGACAACTAACAATGGAATGATAAATGGGACGAGGAGAAGAGGAGTAGACTTTCACCCAGGGGTTGGTGTTGCAGAGGGTAGGAAGGGATGTGTAGCTGATAGACTATACAGTAGTTTGGGTCGTGTGTGTGTGTGTTTGTCTAGCTGACAGACTTCAGTTTGACCCAGGGGTTGGTCCCGCGGACCTCCATGGGTAGATCGTTGGCAAAGATGTGGTTACAGAGCTCGTCCAATGGTGGCTCAGGGTCAGAGATGGCAAACTGGGCGGCATCCTCGATCACCTTCCTGATATCTACATCTATCTCCTGTATGGCGAGAGGAAGGACAGAAAGAAGGCAAGCAGGGAAACTATTTGAGTAAATGGACCACCTGTGTGTGTGTGTGGATGCGTGACGGTGAAGGTGTGTGTGTACCTTGATCTCCTCCACAGAAGCCATGTTGTTGGACAGCATGCGTTCCTTCAGCATGGTGATGGGGTCACTCTTACTGCGCACTTCCTGGATCTCCTCACGTGAACGGTAGCTACAGGAAGTTACATCACACACAGGAAGAGGACTTAGACATGATTAGCAAGGTTCCGCACCAGCCTTTGGTTGATGAGAGAGAGACAGACCTGTAAAGGAAGCAGTGCTCTTCCCAAACCAACACTGCACTACAATACACTAAGAGGGGAGGGGGAGGGGGGGGTGTTAAACTAGGGAGTGGCAACACAAGGAGGTGGGCAGGGATAAAATCAGAATAGAGAGGGAGGGAGAGAGAGAGATGGGAGATGTGGTGAGGAGTGAGGGGGCGGGGAGAGACAGGGTGCTCAGTTGACAAACACATGGTCAAGGGTCAAAGGTCTGAGATCATGTCTCACCTAACCCCGGGGTCGCTCATGCTGTGTCCATGGTAACGGTAGGTCTCCAGCTCCATCACAATAGGACCCTGCCAAGGAGGTTTCAAAAGCAAAGACACTCAAAAAGCTAGCCAACCCCACCATGATACTGCAGAATATCTTGATCAGGGATTTGTACTGTAGCAGAGGATCTTCCGATATCTATGCTGTTTGGCCTGCAGCACACCAAGAGTGCAGGGCCAGTTACAACTGTACTGGAGTCTCAGACTGTCTCTATTCTGCTGGTCACTGAGCCTCCCTCTGTCAGGGAAGAGACACTGGTGGGATACTAGAATAGGATCAGCTGGTGGGATACTAGAATAGGATCAGCTGGTGGGATACTAGAATAGGATCAGCTGGTGGGATACTAGAATAGGATCAGCTGGTGGGATTCTAGAATAGGATCAGCTGGTGGGATACTAGAATAGGATCAGCTGGTGGGATACTAGAATAGGATCAGCTGGTGGGATACTAGAATAGGATCAGCTGGTGGGATACTAGAATAGGATCAGCTGGTGGGATACTAGAATAGGATCAGCTGGTGGGATACTAGAATAGGATCAGCTGGTGGGATACTAGAATAGGATCAGCTGGTGGGATACTAGAATAGGATCAGCTGGTGGGATACTAGAATAGGATCAGCTGGTGGGATACTAGAATAGGATCAGCTGGTGGGATACTAGAATAGGATCAGCTGGTGGGATACTAGAATAGGATCAGCTGGTGGGATACTAGAATAGGATCAGCTGGTGGGATACTAGAATAGGATCAGCTGGTGGGATACTAGAATAGGATCAGCCCTCTGACATTAGATTGTCTGAGACAAAGTGATTCTTAACACTCTTTAAGCTCTTAAATCCGCAATCAGTTTTTCATCTCTGCACCAATCAGAACTCCTCTTCTCCAGCTCTACAACCAATCATAGTTCACCTTCCCAGCTCTGCAGTGGTCTGCAGCAAACTTGATGGCCTCCCTCACACACAGGACATCCATGCCATCCACCTACACCACAGGGACAGAGGGGTCAGTATAGCAAAGATACACACACAGTCAGTGAGTGTGTGTGTGTGTGTGTCCTACCTTGATTCCAGGTATATAGTCTCCTCTCTTGAAGTACTCCGTGCTAGCAGAGGATCTCTCTATAGACGTCCCCATGCCAAACTTGTTGTTCTCACAGATGAAGATACACGGCAGCTTCCACAGAGCCGCCATGTTGAAAGACTCAAAGATCTGGCCCTGATTGGACATGAACAGAGACGATGATGATGATGATGATGATTTAATAACTTTATTGTAACTGTTAGATAGACCTCACCTGGTTGGCGGCGCCGTCTCCATACAGCGCCACACACACCTGGTTGTTGCCCTGGTACTGACAGGCTAGGGCCACACCAGCACCCAATGGAACCTGTAGACACACACACACACAGCGAGAATGCATGTTCCCCTCTCGGTCTAGGTGTGTGTGTGAGAGAGTGTGACCTGTTCAGAGAGTCACCTGAGCCCCCACGATTCCATTCCCTCCATAGAAGTGTTTAGCGTACATGTGCATAGAGCCACCTTTACCCTTGGCCACACCTCCTCTACGACCTGAGAACAAGAGAGAGAGAGAATAGAGACGTATTTCAGGTCGAAGGATCAGTTTATCTTCCTTAAATCCTGACTGTAACCATTAGGAGGAAATACAAATGTGACCTTGGATCAGTTTCTAGGTGTGTCTCACCTGTGAGTTCAGCCATGATCTCTCTAACGGACACACCCCGTGTGAAGGTGTAGCCGTGGGCGCGGTACGCTGTGATCAGGTGGTCTGTTGGGTTGATGCCCGCCTCGATGCCCATGGCACACGCCTCCTGTAACACAACCAACAGCTAGGAGAGAGAAGGGGAGCGTGTGTGTTCTAATCTATACGTGTGTGTGTGTTCTAATCTATACGTGTGTGTTCTAATCTATACGTGTGTGTTCTAATCTATACGTGTGTGTGTTCTAATCTATACGTGTGTGTGTTCTAATCTATACGTGTGTGTGTTCTAATCTATACGTGTGTGTTCTAATCTATACGTGTGTGTTCTAATCTATACGTGTGTGTTCTAATCTATACGTGTGTGTTCTAATCTATACGTGTGTGTGTGTTCTAATCTATACGTGTGTGTTCTAATCTATACGTGTGTGTTCTAATCTATACGTGTGTGTGTTCTAATCTATACGTGTGTGTTCTAATCTATACGTGTGTGTGTTCTAATCTATACGTGTGTGTTCTAATCTATACGTGTGTGTTCTAATCTATACGTGTGTGTTCTAATCTATACGTGTGTGTGTTCTAATCTATACGTGTGTGTTCTAATCTATACGTGTGTGTGTTCTAATCTATACGTGTGTGTTCTAATCTATACGTGTGTGTGTTCTAATCTATACGTGTGTGTGTTCTAATCTATACGTGTGTGTTCTAATCTATACGTGTGTGTTCTAATCTATACGTGTGTGTTCTAATCTATACGTGTGTGTGTTCTAATCTATACGCGTGTGTGTGTTCTAATCTATACGTGTGTGTTCTAATCTATACGTGTGTGTTCTAATCTATACGTGTGTGTTCTAATCTATACGTGTGTGTGTTCTAATCTATACGTGTGTGTTCTAATCTATACGTGTGTGTGTTCTAATCTATACGTGTGTGTTCTAATCTATACGTGTGTGTGTTCTAATCTATACGTGTGTGTGTTCTAATCTATACGTGTGTGTTCTAATCTATACGTGTGTGTGTTCTAATCTATACGTGTGTGTGTTCTAATCTATACGTTTGTGTTCTAATCTATACGTGTGTGTTCTAATCTATACGGTGTGTGTTCTAATCTATACGTGTGTGTTCTAATCTATACGTGTGTGTTCTAATCTATACGTGTGTGTGTTCTAATCTATACGTGTGTGTGTTCTAATCTATACGTGTGTGTGTTCTAATCTATACGTGTGTGTGTTCTAATCTATACGTGTGTGTTCTAATCTATACGTGTGTGTTCTAATCTATACGTGTGTGTTCTAATCTATACGTGTGTGTGTTCTAATCTATACGTGTGTGTTCTAATCTATACGTGTGTGTTCTAATCTATACGTGTGTGTTCTAATCTATACGTGTGTGTGTTCTAATCTATACGTGTGTGTTCTAATCTATACGTGTGTGTTCTAATCTATACGTGTGTGTGTTCTAATCTATACGTGTGTGTTCTAATCTATACGTGTGTGTTCTAATCTATACGTGTGTGTTCTAATCTATACGTGTGTGTGTTCTAATCTATACGTGTGTGTGTTCTAATCTATACGGTGTGTGTTCTAATCTATACGTGTGTGTTCTAATCTATACGTGTGTGTTCTAATCTATACGTGTGTGTTCTAATCTATACGGTGTGTGTTCTAATCTATACGTGTGTGTTCTAATCTATACGTGTGTGTTCTAATCTATACGTGTGTGTTCTAATCTATACGTGTGTGTTCTAATCTATACGTGTGTGTTCTAATCTATACGTGTGTGTTCTAATCTATACGTGTGTGTGTTCTAATCTATACGTGTGTGTTCTAATCTATACGTGTGTGTTCTAATCTATACGTGTGTGTTCTAATCTATACGTGTGTGTTCTAATCTATACGTGTGTGTGTGTTCTAATCTATACGTGTGTGTGTTCTAATCTATACGTGTGTGTTCTAATCTATACGTGTGTGTGTTCTAATCTATACGTGTGTGTGTTCTAATCTATTCGTGTGTGTTCTAATCTATACGTGTGTGTTCTAATCTATACGTGTGTGTTCTAATCTATACGTGTGTGTTCTAATCTATACGTGTGTGTTCTAATCTATACGTGTGTGTTCTAATCTATACGTGTGTGTGTTCTAATCTATACGTGTGTGTGTTCTAATCTATACGTGTGTGTTCTAATCTATACGTGTGTGTGTTCTAATCTATACGTGTGTGTTCTAATCTATACGTGTGTGTTCTAATCTATACGTGTGTGTTCTAATCTATACGTGTGTGTGTTCTAATCTATACGTGTGTGTTCTAATCTATACGTGTGTGTTCTAATCTATACGTGTGTGTTCTAATCTATACGTGTGTGTGTTCTAATCTATACGTGTGTGTTCTAATCTATACGTGTGTGTGTTCTAATCTATACGTGTGTGTGTTCTAATCTATACGTGTGTGTTCTAATCTATACGTGTGTGTTCTAATCTATACGTGTGTGTGTTCTAATCTATACGTGTGTGTTTCTAATCTATACGTGTGTGTTCTAATCTATACGTGTGTGTTCTAATCTATACGTGTGTGTGTTCTAATCTATACGTGTGTGTTCTAATCTACACGTGTGTGTGTTCTAATCTATACGTGTGTGTTCTAATCTATACGTGTGTGTGTGTTCTAATCTATACGTGTGTGTGTTCTAATCTATACGTGTGTGTTCTAATCTATACGTGTGTGTTCTAATCTATACGTGTGTGTTCTAATCTATACGTGTGTGTTCTAATCTATACGTGTCTGTTCTAATCTATACGTGTGTGTTCTAATCTATACGTGTGTGTGTTCTAATCTATACGTGTGTGTTCTAATCTATACGTGTGTGTTCTAATCTATACGTGTGTGTTCTAATCTATTCGTGTGTGTTCTAATCTATACGTGTGTGTTCTAATCTATACGTGTGTGTGTTCTAATCTATACGTGTGTGTGTTCTAATCTATACGTGTGTGTGTGTTCTAATCTATACGTGTGTGTGTTCTAATCTATACGTGTGTGTTCTAATCTATACGTGTGTGTTCTAATCTATACGTGTGTGTTCTAATCTATACGTGTGTGTGTGTTCTAATCTATACGTGTGTGTTCTAATCTATACGTGTGTGTTCTAATCTATACGTGTGTGTTCTAATCTATACGTGTGTGTTCTAATCTATACGTGTGTGTGTTCTAATCTATACGTGTGTGTTCTAATCTATACGTTTGTGTTCTAATCTATACGTGTGTGTTCTAATCTATACGTGTGTGTTCTAATCTATACGTGTGTGTTCTAATCTATACGTGTGTGTGTTCTAATCTATACGTGTGTGTGTTCTAATCTATACGTGTGTGTTCTAATCTATACGTGTGTGTGTTCTAATCTATACGTGTGTGTTCTAATCTATACGTGTGTGTTCTAATCTATACGTGTGTGTTCTAATCTATACGTGTGTGTTCTAATCTATACGTGTGTGTTCTAATCTATACGTGTGTGTGTTCTAATCTATACGTGTGTGTTCTAATCTATACGTGTGTGTTCTAATCTATACGTGTGTGTGTTCTAATCTATACGTGTGTGTTCTAATCTATACGTGTGTGTTCTAATCTATACGTGTGTGTTCTAATCTATACGGTGTGTGTTCTAATCTATACGGTGTGTGTTCTAATCTATACGGTGTGTGTTCTAATCTATACGTGTGTGTTCTAATCTATACGTGTGTGTTCTAATCTATACGTGTGTGTTCTAATCTATACGTGTGTGTTCTAATCTATACGTGTGTGTGTTCTAATCTATACGTGTGTGTTCTAATCTATACGTGTGTGTTCTAATCTATACGTGTGTGTTCTAATCTATACGTGTGTGTTCTAATCTATACGTGTGTGTTCTAATCTATACGTGTGTGTGTTCTAATCTATACGTGTGTGTTCTAATCTATACGTGTGTGTTCTAATCTATACGTGTGTGTTCTAATCTATACGTGTGTGTTCTAATCTATACGTGTGTGTTCTAATCTATACGTGTGTGTGTTCTAATCTATACGTGTGTGTTCTAATCTATACGTGTGTGTTCTAATCTATACGTGTGTGTTCTAATCTATACGTGTGTGTGTTCTAATCTATACGTGTGTGTGTTCTAATCTATACGTGTGTGTTCTAATCTATACGTGTGTGTTCTAATCTATACGTGTGTGTTCTAATCTATACGTGTGTGTGTTCTAATCTATACGTGTGTGTGTTCTAATCTATACGTGTGTGTTCTAATCTATACGTGTGTGTGTTCTAATCTATACGTGTGTGTGTTCTAATCTATACGTGTGTGTTCTAATCTATACGTGTGTGTTCTAATCTATACGTGTGTGTTCTAATCTATACGTGTGTGTTCTAATCTATACGTGTGTGTTCTAATCTATACGTGTGTGTTCTAATCTATACGTGTGTGTGTTCTAATCTATACGTGTGTGTGTTCTAATCTATACGTGTGTGTTCTAATCTATACGTGTGTGTGTTCTAATCTATACGTGTGTGTTCTAATCTATACGTGTGTGTTCTAATCTATACGTGTGTGTTCTAATCTATACGTGTGTGTGTTCTAATCTATACGTGTGTGTTCTAATCTATACGTGTGTGTTCTAATCTATACGTGTGTGTTCTAATCTATACGTGTGTGTGTTCTAATCTATACGTGTGTGTTCTAATCTATACGTGTGTGTGTTCTAATCTATACGTGTGTGTGTTCTAATCTATACGTGTGTGTTCTAATCTATACGTGTGTGTTCTAATCTATACGTGTGTGTGTTCTAATCTATACGTGTGTGTTTCTAATCTATACGTGTGTGTTCTAATCTATACGTGTGTGTTCTAATCTATACGTGTGTGTGTTCTAATCTATACGTGTGTGTTCTAATCTATACGTGTGTGTGTTCTAATCTATACGTGTGTGTTCTAATCTATACGTGTGTGTGTTCTAATCTATACGTGTGTGTGTTCTAATCTATACGTGTGTGTTCTAATCTATACGTGTGTGTTCTAATCTATACGTGTGTGTTCTAATCTATACGTGTGTGTGTTCTAATCTATACGTGTGTGTTCTAATCTATACGTGTGTGTTCTAATCTATACGTGTGTGTTCTAATCTATACGTGTGTGTTCTAATCTATACGTGTGTGTTCTAATCTATACGTGTGTGTGTTCTAATCTATACGTGTGTGTGTTCTAATCTATACGTGTGTGTGTTCTAATCTATACGTGTGTGTGTTCTAATCTATACGTGTGTGTTCTAATCTATACGTGTGTGTTCTAATCTATACGTGTGTGTTCTAATCTATACGTGTGTGTGTTCTAATCTATACGTGTGTGTTCTAATCTATACGTGTGTGTTCTAATCTATACGTGTGTGTTCTAATCTATACGTGTGTGTTCTAATCTATACGGTGTGTGTTCTAATCTATACGTGTGTGTTCTAATCTATACGTGTGTGTTCTAATCTATACGTGTGTGTTCTAATCTATACGTGTGTGTTCTAATCTATACGTGTGTGTTCTAATCTATACGTGTGTGTGTTCTAATCTATACGTGTGTGTGTTCTAATCTATACGTGTGTGTGTTCTAATCTATACGTGTGTGTTCTAATCTATACGTGTGTGTGTCTAATCTATACGTGTGTGTTCTAATCTATACGTGTGTGTTCTAATCTATACGTGTGTGTGTTCTAATCTATACGTGTGTGTTCTAATCTATACGTGTGTGTGTTCTAATCTATACGTGTGTGTTCTAATCTATACGTGTGTGTTCTAATCTATACGTGTGTGTGTTCTAATCTATACGTGTGTGTTTCTAATCTATACGTGTGTGTTCTAATCTATACGTGTGTGTTCTAATCTATACGTGTGTGTGTTCTAATCTATACGTGTGTGTGTTCTAATCTATACGTGTGTGTTCTAATCTATACGTGTGTGTTCTAATCTATACGTGTGTGTTCTAATCTATACGTGTGTGTGTTCTAATCTATACGTGTGTGTTCTAATCTATACGTGTGTGTGTTCTAATCTATACGTGTGTGGTTCTAATCTATACGTGTGTGTGTTCTAATCTATACGTGTGTGTGTTCTAATCTATACGTGTGTGTTCTAATCTATACGTGTGTGTTCTAATCTATACGTGTGTGTGTTCTAATCTATACGTGTGTGTTCTAATCTATACGTGTGTGTTCTAATCTATACGTGTGTGTTCTAATCTATACGGTGTGTGTTCTAATCTATACGTGTGTGTTCTAATCTATACGTGTGTGTGTTCTAATCTATACGTGTGTGTTCTAATCTATACGTGTGTGTGTTCTAATCTATACGTGTGTGTTCTAATCTATACGTGTGTGTGTTCTAATCTATACGTGTGTGTGTTCTAATCTATACGTGTGTGTGTTCTAATCTATACGTGTGTGTTCTAATCTATACGTGTGTGTTCTAATCTATACGTGTGTGTTCTAATCTATACGTGTGTGTTCTAATCTATACGTGTGTGTTCTAATCTATACGTGTGTGTGTTCTAATCTATACGTGTGTGTTCTAATCTATACGTGTGTGTGTTCTAATCTATACGTGTGTGTTCTAATCTATACGTGTGTGTTCTAATCTATACGTGTGTGTGTTCTAATCTATACGTGTGTGTTCTAATCTATACGTGTGTGTTCTAATCTATACGTGTGTGTGTTCTAATCTATACGTGTGTGTTCTAATCTATACGTGTGTGTTCTAATCTATACGTGTGTGTTCTAATCTATACGTGTGTGTTCTAATCTATACGTGTGTGTTCTAATCTATACGTGTGTGTTCTAATCTATACGTGTGTGTGTTCTAATCTATACGTGTGTGTGTTCTAATCTATACGTGTGTGTTCTAATCTATACGTGTGTGTTCTAATCTATACGTGTGTGTTCTAATCTATACGTGTGTGTGTCTAATCTATACGTGTGTGTTCTAATCTATACGTGTGTGTTTCTAATCTATACGTGTGTGTTCTAATCTATACGTGTGTGTTCTAATCTATACGTGTGGTGTTCTAATCTATACGTGTGTGTTCTAATCTATACGTGTGTGTTCTAATCTATACGTGTGTGTTCTAATCTATACGTGTGTGTTCTAATCTATACGTGTGTGTGTTCTAATCTATACGTGTGTGTTCTAATCTATACGTGTGTGTTCTAATCTATACGTGTGTGTGTTCTAATCTATACGTGTGTGTTCTAATCTATACGTGTGTGTTCTAATCTATACGTGTGTGTTCTAATCTATACGTGTGTGTTCTAATCTATACGTGTGTGTTCTAATCTATACGTGTGTGTGTTCTAATCTATACGTGTGTGTTCTAATCTATACGTGTGTGTTCTAATCTATACGTGTGTGTTCTAATCTATACGTGTGTGTTCTAATCTATACGTGTGTGTGTTCTAATCTATACGTGTGTGTTCTAATCTATACGTGTGTGTGTTCTAATCTATACGTGTGTGTTCTAATCTATACGTGTGTGTTCTAATCTATACGTGTGTGTTCTAATCTATACGTGTGTGTTCTAATCTATACGTGTGTGTGTTCTAATCTATACGTGTGTGTGTCTAATCTATACGTGTGTGTGTTCTAATCTATACGTGTGTGTTCTAATCTATACGTGTGTGTGTCTAATCTATACGTGTGTGTGTTCTAATCTATACGTGTGTGTGTTCTAATCTATACGTGTGTGTTCTAATCTATACGTGTGTGTGTTCTAATCTATACGTGTGTGTTCTAATCTATACGTGTGTGTTCTAATCTATACGTGTGTGTTCTAATCTATACGTGTGTGTTCTAATCTATACGTGTGTGTTCTAATCTATACGTGTGTGTTCTAATCTATACGTGTGTGTGTTCTAATCTATACGTGTGTGTGTTCTAATCTATACGTGTGTGTTCTAATCTATACGTGTGTGTTCTAATCTATACGTGTGTGTTCTAATCTATACGTGTGTGTTCTAATCTATACGTGTGTGTTCTAATCTATACGTGTGTGTGTTCTAATCTATACGTGTGTGTTCTAATCTATACGGTGTGTGTTCTAATCTATACGTGTGTGTTCTAATCTATACGTGTGTGTTCTAATCTATACGTGTGTGTTCTAATCTATACGTGTGTGTTCTAATCTATACGTGTGTGTTCTAATCTATACGTGTGTGTGTTCTAATCTATACGTGTGTGTGTTCTAATCTATACGTGTGTGTGTTCTAATCTATACGTGTGTGTTCTAATCTATACGTGTGTGTGTTCTAATCTATACGTGTGTGTTCTAATCTATACGTGTGTGTTCTAATCTATACGTGTGTGTTCTAATCTATACGTGTGTGTTCTAATCTATACGTGTGTGTTCTAATCTATACGTGTGTGTTCTAATCTATACGTGTGTGTGTTCTAATCTATACGTGTGTGTTCTAATCTATACGTGTGTGTTCTAATCTATACGTGTGTGTGTTCTAATCTATACGTGTGTGTTCTAATCTATACGTGTGTGTGTTCTAATCTATACGTGTGTGTTCTAATCTATACGTGTGTGTTCTAATCTATACGTGTGTGTGTTCTAATCTATACGTGTGTGTTCTAATCTATACGTGTGTGTTCTAATCTATACGTGTGTGTGTTCTAATCTATACGTGTGTGTGTTCTAATCTATACGTGTGTGTTCTAATCTATACGTGTGTGTTCTAATCTATACGTGTGTGTGTTCTAATCTATACGTGTGTGTTCTAATCTATACGTGTGTGTGTCTAATCTATACGTGTGTGTGTTCTAATCTATACGTGTGTGTGTTCTAATCTATACGTGTGTGTTCTAATCTATACGTGTGTGTTCTAATCTATACGTGTGTGTTCTAATCTATACGTGTGTGTGTCTAATCTATACGTGTGTGTTCTAATCTATACGTGTGTGTTCTAATCTATACGTGTGTGTTCTAATCTATACGTGTGTGTTCTAATCTATACGTGTGTGTTCTAATCTATACGTGTGTGTTCTAATCTATACGTGTGTGTTCTAATCTATACGTGTGTGTTCTAATCTATACGTGTGTGTGTTCTAATCTATACGTGTGTGTTCTAATCTATACGTGTGTGTTCTAATCTATACGTGTGTGTTCTAATCTATACGTGTGTGTTCTAATCTATACGTGTGTGTTCTAATCTATACGTGTGTGTTCTAATCTATACGTGTGTGTTCTAATCTATACGTGTGTGTGTTCTAATCTATACGTGTGTGTTCTAATCTATACGTGTGTGTGTTCTAATCTATACGTGTGTGTTCTAATCTATACGTGTGTGTTCTAATCTATACGTGTGTGTGTTCTAATCTATACGTGTGTGTTCTAATCTATACGTGTGTGTTCTAATCTATACGTGTGTGTGTTCTAATCTATACGTGTGTGTTCTAATCTATACGTGTGTGTTCTAATCTATACGTGTGTGTTCTAATCTATACGTGTGTGTTCTAATCTATACGTGTGTGTTCTAATCTATACGTGTGTGTTCTAATCTATACGTGTGTGTGTTCTAATCTATACGTGTGTGTGTTCTAATCTATACGTGTGTGTTCTAATCTATACGTGTGTGTTCTAATCTATACGTGTGTGTTCTAATCTATACGTGTGTGTGTTCTAATCTATACGTGTGTGTTCTAATCTATACGTGTGTGTGTTCTAATCTATACGTGTGTGTTCTAATCTATACGTGTGTGTGTTCTAATCTATACGTGTGTGTGTTCTAATCTATACGTGTGTGTTCTAATCTATACGTGTGTGTTCTAATCTATACGTGTGTGTTCTAATCTATACGTGTGTGTTCTAATCTATACGTGTGTGTGTTCTAATCTATACGTGTGTGTTCTAATCTATACGTGTGTGTTCTAATCTATACGTGTGTGTGTTCTAATCTATACGTGTGTGTTCTAATCTATACGTGTGTGTTCTAATCTATACGTGTGTGTTCTAATCTATACGTGTGTGTTCTAATCTATACGTGTGTGTTCTAATCTATACGTGTGTGTGTTCTAATCTATACGTGTGTGTTCTAATCTATACGTGTGTGTTCTAATCTATACGTGTGTGTTCTAATCTATACGTGTGTGTTCTAATCTATACGTGTGTGTGTTCTAATCTATACGTGTGTGTTCTAATCTATACGTGTGTGTGTTCTAATCTATACGTGTGTGTTCTAATCTATACGTGTGTGTTCTAATCTATACGTGTGTGTTCTAATCTATACGTGTGTGTTCTAATCTATACGTGTGTGTTCTAATCTATACGTGTGTGTGTTCTAATCTATACGTGTGTGTGTTCTAATCTATACGTGTGTGTTCTAATCTATACGTGTGTGTGTCTAATCTATACGTGTGTGTGTTCTAATCTATACGTGTGTGTGTTCTAATCTATACGTGTGTGTTCTAATCTATACGTGTGTGTTCTAATCTATACGTGTGTGTTCTAATCTATACGTGTGTGTTCTAATCTATACGTGTGTGTTCTAATCTATACGTGTGTGTTCTAATCTATACGTGTGTGTGTTCTAATCTATACGTGTGTGTTCTAATCTATACGTGTGTGTGTTCTAATCTATACGTGTGTGTGTTCTAATCTATACGTGTGTGTTCTAATCTATACGTGTGTGTTCTAATCTATACGTGTGTGTTCTAATCTATACGTGTGTGTTCTAATCTATACGTGTGTGTTCTAATCTATACGTGTGTGTGTTCTAATCTATACGTGTGTGTTCTAATCTATACGTGTGTGTGTTCTAATCTATACGTGTGTGTGTTCTAATCTATACGTGTGTGTTCTAATCTATACGTGTGTGTTCTAATCTATACGTGTGTGTTCTAATCTATACGTGTGTGTTCTAATCTATACGTGTGTGTGTTCTAATCTATACGTGTGTGTTCTAATCTATACGTGTGTGTGTTCTAATCTATACGTGTGTGTGTTCTAATCTATACGGTGTGTGTTCTAATCTATACGTGTGTGTTCTAATCTATACGTGTGTGTTCTAATCTATACGTGTGTGTGTTCTAATCTATACGTGTGTGTTCTAATCTATACGTGTGTGTTCTAATCTATACGTGTGTGTTCTAATCTATACGTGTGTGTGTTCTAATCTATACGTGTGTGTTCTAATCTATACGTGTGTGTTCTAATCTATACGTGTGTGTGTTCTAATCTATACGTGTGTGTTCTAATCTATACGTGTGTGTGTTCTAATCTATACGTGTGTGTTCTAATCTATACGTGTGTGTTCTAATCTATACGTGTGTGTGTTCTAATCTATACGTGTGTGTTCTAATCTATACGTGTGTGTTCTAATCTATACGTGTGTGTGTTCTAATCTATACGTGTGTGTGTTCTAATCTATACGTGTGTGTTCTAATCTATACGTGTGTGTTCTAATCTATACGTGTGTGTTCTAATCTATACGTGTGTGTGTTCTAATCTATACGTGTGTGTTCTAATCTATACGTGTGTGTTCTAATCTATACGTGTGTGTTCTAATCTATACGTGTGTGTGTTCTAATCTATACGTGGTGTGTTCTAATCTATACGTGTGTGTTCTAATCTATACGTGTGTGTTCTAATCTATACGTGTGTGTGTTCTAATCTATACGTGTGTGTTCTAATCTATACGTGTGTGTTCTAATCTATACGTGTGTGTTCTAATCTATACGTGTGTGTGTTCTAATCTATACGTGTGTGTTCTAATCTATACGTGTGTGTTCTAATCTATACGTGTGTGTTCTAATCTATACGTGTGTGTTCTAATCTATACGTGTGTGTGTTCTAATCTATACGTGTGTGTTCTAATCTATACGTGTGTGTTCTAATCTATACGTGTGTGTGTTCTAATCTATACGTGTGTGTTCTAATCTATACGTGTGTGTTCTAATCTATACGTGTGTGTGTTCTAATCTATACGTGTGTGTGTTCTAATCTATACGTGTGTGTGTTCTAATCTATACGTGTGTGTTCTAATCTATACGTGTGTGTTCTAATCTATACGTGTGTGTGTTCTAATCTATACGTGTGTGTGTTCTAATCTATACGTGTGTGTTCTAATCTATACGTGTGTGTTCTAATCTATACGTGGTGTGTTCTAATCTATACGTGTGTGTTCTAATCTATACGTGTGTGTTCTAATCTATACGTGTGTGTGTTCTAATCTATACGTGTGTGTGTTCTAATCTATACGTGTGTGTTCTAATCTATACGTGTGTGTTCTAATCTATACGTGTGTGTGTTCTAATCTATACGTGTGTGTTCTAATCTATACGTGTGTGTTCTAATCTATACGTGTGTGTGTTCTAATCTATACGTGTGTGTTCTAATCTATACGTGTGTGTTCTAATCTATACGTGTGTGTTCTAATCTATACGTGTGTGTGTTCTAATCTATACGTGTGTGTGTTCTAATCTATACGTGTGTGTTCTAATCTATACGTGTGTGTTCTAATCTATACGTGTGTGTGTTCTAATCTATACGTGTGTGTTCTAATCTATACGTGTGTGTTCTAATCTATACGTGTGTGTTCTAATCTATACGTGTGTGTTCTAATCTATACGTGTGTGTTCTAATCTATACGTGTGTGTGTCTAATCTATACGTGTGTGTGTTCTAATCTATACGTGTGTGTGTTCTAATCTATACGTGTGTGTTCTAATCTATACGTGTGTGTTCTAATCTATACGTGTGTGTGTTCTAATCTATACGTGTGTGTGTTCTAATCTATACGTGTGTGTTCTAATCTATACGTGTGTGTGTTCTAATCTATACGTGTGTGTTCTAATCTATACGTGTGTGTTCTAATCTATACGTGTGTGTGTTCTAATCTATACGTGTGTGTTCTAATCTATACGTGTGTGTTCTAATCTATACGTGTGTGTGTTCTAATCTATACGTGTGTGTTCTAATCTATACGTGTGTGTTCTAATCTATACGTGTGTGTTCTAATCTATACGTGTGTGTGTCTAATCTATACGTGTGTGTTCTAATCTATACGTGTGTGTGTTCTAATCTATACGTGTGTGTTCTAATCTATACGTGTGTGTTCTAATCTATACGTGTGTGTGTTCTAATCTATACGTGTGTGTTCTAATCTATACGTGTGTGTTCTAATCTATACGTGTGTGTTCTAATCTATACGTGTGTGTGTTCTAATCTATACGTGTGTGTGTTCTAATCTATACGTGTGTGTTCTAATCTATACGTGTGTGTTCTAATCTATACGTGTGTGTTCTAATCTATACGTGTGTGTTCTAATCTATACGTGTGTGTTCTAATCTATACGTGTGTGTTCTAATCTATACGTGTGTGTTCTAATCTATACGTGTGTGTGTTCTAATCTATACGTGTGTGTTCTAATCTATACGTGTGTGTTCTAATCTATACGTGTGTGTTCTAATCTATACGTGTGTGTGTTCTAATCTATACGTGTGTGTTCTAATCTATACGTGTGTGTTCTAATCTATACGTGTGTGTTCTAATCTATACGTGTGTGTTCTAATCTATACGTGTGTGTGTTCTAATCTATACGTGTGTGTTCTAATCTATACGTGTGTGTTCTAATCTATACGTGTGTGTTCTAATCTATACGTGTGTGTTCTAATCTATACGTGTGTGTTCTAATCTATACGTGTGTGTGTTCTAATCTATACGTGTGTGTTCTAATCTATACGTGTGTGTGTTCTAATCTATACGTGTGTGTTCTAATCTATACGTGTGTGTGTTCTAATCTATACGTGTGTGTTCTAATCTATACGTGTGTGTTCTAATCTATACGTGTGTGTGTCTAATCTATACGTGTGTGTTCTAATCTATACGTGTGTGTGTTCTAATCTATACGTGTGTGTTCTAATCTATACGTGTGTGTTCTAATCTATACGTGTGTGTGTTCTAATCTATACGTGTGTGTGTTCTAATCTATACGTGTGTGTTCTAATCTATACGTGTGTGTTCTAATCTATACGTGTGTGTTCTAATCTATACGTGTGTGTTCTAATCTATACGTGTGTGTTCTAATCTATACGTGTGTGTTCTAATCTATACGTGTGTGTTCTAATCTATACGTGTGTGTGTTCTAATCTATACGTGTGTGTGTCTAATCTATACGTGTGTGTTCTAATCTATACGTGTGTGTTCTAATCTATACGTGTGTGTTCTAATCTATACGTGTGTGTGTTCTAATCTATACGTGTGTGTTCTAATCTATACGTGTGTGTGTTCTAATCTATACGTGTGTGTGTTCTAATCTATACGTGTGTGTGTTCTAATCTATACGTGTGTGTTCTAATCTATACGTGTGTGTTCTAATCTATACGTGTGTGTTCTAATCTATACGTGTGTGTGTTCTAATCTATACGTGTGTGTTCTAATCTATACGTGTGTGTTCTAATCTATACGTGTGTGTTCTAATCTATACGTGTGTGTTCTAATCTATACGTGTGTGTTCTAATCTATACGTGTGTGTTCTAATCTATACGTGTGTGTGTTCTAATCTATACGTGTGTGTGTTCTAATCTATACGTGTGTGTTCTAATCTATACGTGTGTGTTCTAATCTATACGTGTGTGTGTTCTAATCTATACGTGTGTGTTCTAATCTATACGTGTGTGTTCTAATCTATACGTGTGTGTTCTAATCTATACGTGTGTGTTCTAATCTATACGTGTGTGTTCTAATCTATACGTGTGTGTTCTAATCTATACGTGTGTGTGTTCTAATCTATACGTGTGTGTTCTAATCTATACGTGTGTGTGTTCTAATCTATACGTGTGTGTTCTAATCTATACGTGTGTGTGTTCTAATCTATACGTGTGTGTTCTAATCTATACGTGTGTGTGTCTAATCTATACGTGTGTGTTCTAATCTATACGTGTGTGTTCTAATCTATACGTGTGTGTGTCTAATCTATACGTGTGTGTTCTAATCTATACGTGTGTGTTCTAATCTATACGTGTGTGTTCTAATCTATACGTGTGTGTGTTCTAATCTATACGTGTGTGTGTTCTAATCTATACGTGTGTGTTCTAATCTATACGTGTGTGTTCTAATCTATACGTGTGTGTGTTCTAATCTATACGTGTGTGTTCTAATCTATACGTGTGTGTTCTAATCTATACGTGTGTGTTCTAATCTATACGTGTGTGTGTTCTAATCTATACGTGTGTGTTCTAATCTATACGTGTGTGTGTTCTAATCTATACGTGTGTGTTCTAATCTATACGTGTGTGTGTCTAATCTATACGTGTGTGTGTTCTAATCTATACGTGTGTGTTCTAATCTATACGTGTGTGTTCTAATCTATACGTGTGTGTTCTAATCTATACGTGTGTGTTCTAATCTATACGTGTGTGTGTTCTAATCTATACGTGTGTGTTCTAATCTATACGTGTGTGTTCTAATCTATACGTGTGTGTGTTCTAATCTATACGTGTGTGTTCTAATCTATACGTGTGTGTTCTAATCTATACGTGTGTGTTCTAATCTATACGTGTGTGTTCTAATCTATACGTGTGTGTTCTAATCTATACGTGTGTGTGTTCTAATCTATACGTGTGTGTTCTAATCTATACGTGTGTGTTCTAATCTATACGTGTGTGTTCTAATCTATACGTGTGTGTTCTAATCTATACGTGTGTGTGTTCTAATCTATACGTGTGTGTTCTAATCTATACGTGTGTGTTCTAATCTATACGTGTGTGTTCTAATCTATACGTGTGTGTTCTAATCTATACGTGTGTGTTCTAATCTATACGTGTGTGTTCTAATCTATACGGTGTGTGTTCTAATCTATACGTGTGTGTGTTCTAATCTATACGTGTGTGTGTTCTAATCTATACGTGTGTGTTCTAATCTATACGTGTGTGTGTTCTAATCTATACGTGTGTGTTCTAATCTATACGTGTGTGTGTTCTAATCTATACGTGTGTGTTCTAATCTATACGTGTGTGTTCTAATCTATACGTGTGTGTTCTAATCTATACGTGTGTGTTCTAATCTATACGTGTGTGTTCTAATCTATACGTGTGTGTTCTAATCTATACGTGTGTGTGTTCTAATCTATACGTGTGTGTTCTAATCTATACGTGTGTGTGTTCTAATCTATACGTGTGTGTGTTCTAATCTATACGTGTGTGTTCTAATCTATACGTGTGTGTTCTAATCTATACGTGTGTGTTCTAATCTATACGTGTGTGTTCTAATCTATACGTGTGTGTTCTAATCTATACGTGTGTGTGTTCTAATCTATACGTGTGTGTTCTAATCTATACGTGTGTGTGTTCTAATCTATACGTGTGTGTGTTCTAATCTATACGTGTGTGTTCTAATCTATACGTGTGTGTTCTAATCTATACGTGTGTGTTCTAATCTATACGTGTGTGTTCTAATCTATACGTGTGTGTGTTCTAATCTATACGTGTGTGTGTTCTAATCTATACGTGTGTGTGTCTAATCTATACGTGTGTGTGTTCTAATCTATACGTGTGTGTTCTAATCTATACGTGTGTGTTCTAATCTATACGTGTGTGTGTTCTAATCTATACGTGTGTGTTCTAATCTATACGTGTGTGTTCTAATCTATACGTGTGTGTTCTAATCTATACGTGTGTGTGTTCTAATCTATACGTGTGTGTTCTAATCTATACGTGTGTGTTCTAATCTATACGTGTGTGTGTTCTAATCTATACGTGTGTGTTCTAATCTATACGTGTGTGTGTTCTAATCTATACGTGTGTGTTCTAATCTATACGTGTGTGTTCTAATCTATACGTGTGTGTGTTCTAATCTATACGTGTGTGTTCTAATCTATACGTGTGTGTTCTAATCTATACGTGTGTGTGTCTAATCTATACGTGTGTGTGTTCTAATCTATACGTGTGTGTTCTAATCTATACGTGTGTGTTCTAATCTATACGTGTGTGTTCTAATCTATACGTGTGTGTGTTCTAATCTATACGTGTGTGTGTTCTAATCTATACGTGTGTGTTCTAATCTATACGTGTGTGTTCTAATCTATACGTGTGTGTGTTCTAATCTATACGTGTGTGTGTTCTAATCTATACGTGTGTGTTCTAATCTATACGTGTGTGTTCTAATCTATACGTGTGGTGTTCTAATCTATACGTGTGTGTGTTCTAATCTATACGTGTGTGTTCTAATCTATACGTGTGTGTGTTCTAATCTATACGTGTGTGTGTTCTAATCTATACGTGTGTGTTCTAATCTATACGTGTGTGTGTTCTAATCTATACGTGTGTGTTCTAATCTATACGTGTGTGTTCTAATCTATACGTGTGTGTGTTCTAATCTATACGTGTGTGTTCTAATCTATACGTGTGTGTTCTAATCTATACGTGTGTGTGTTCTAATCTATACGTGTGTGTTCTAATCTATACGTGTGTGTTCTAATCTATACGTGTGTGTGTTCTAATCTATACGTGTGTGTGTTCTAATCTATACGTGTGTGTGTTCTAATCTATACGTGTGTGTTCTAATCTATACGTGTGTGTTCTAATCTATACGTGTGTGTGTTCTAATCTATACGTGTGTGTGTTCTAATCTATACGTGTGTGGTTCTAATCTATACGTGTGTGTGTTCTAATCTATACGTGTGTGTGTTCTAATCTATACGTGTGTGTGTTCTAATCTATACGTGTGTGTGTTCTAATCTATACGTGGTGTGTTCTAATCTATACGTGTGTGTGTTCTAATCTATACGTGTGTGTTCTAATCTATACGTGTGTGTTCTAATCTATACGTGTGTGTGTTCTAATCTATACGTGTGTGTTCTAATCTATACGTGTGTGTTCTAATCTATACGTGTGTGTGTTCTAATCTATACGTGTGTGTTCTAATCTATACGTGTGTGTTCTAATCTATACGTGTGTGTTCTAATCTATACGTGTGTGTGTTCTAATCTATACGTGTGTGTTCTAATCTATACGTGTGTGTTCTAATCTATACGTGTGTGTGTTCTAATCTATACGTGTGTGTGTTCTAATCTATACGTGTGTGTTCTAATCTATACGTGTGTGTTCTAATCTATACGTGTGTGTGTTCTAATCTATACGTGTGTGTTCTAATCTATACGTGTGTGTTCTAATCTATACGTGTGTGTTCTAATCTATACGTGTGTGTGTTCTAATCTATACGTGTGTGTTCTAATCTATACGTGTGTGTGTTCTAATCTATACGTGTGTGTTCTAATCTATACGTGTGTGTTCTAATCTATACGTGTGTGTGTTCTAATCTATACGTGTGTGTGTTCTAATCTATACGTGTGTGTTCTAATCTATACGTGTGTGTGTTCTAATCTATACGTGTGTGTTCTAATCTATACGTGTGTGTTCTAATCTATACGTGTGTGTGTTCTAATCTATACGTGTGTGTTCTAATCTATACGTGTGTGTTCTAATCTATACGTGTGTGTGTGTTCTAATCTATACGTGTGTGTTCTAATCTATACGTGTGTGTTCTAATCTATACGTGTGTGTGTTCTAATCTATACGGTGTGTGTTCTAATCTATACGTGTGTGTTCTAATCTATACGTGTGTGTGTTCTAATCTATACGTGTGTGTGTTCTAATCTATACGTGTGTGTGTTCTAATCTATACGTGTGTGTTCTAATCTATACGTGTGTGTTCTAATCTATACGTGTGTGTGTTCTAATCTATACGTGTGTGTTCTAATCTATACGTGTGTGTTCTAATCTATACGTGTGTGTGTTCTAATCTATACGTGTGTGTTCTAATCTATACGTGTGTGTTCTAATCTATACGTGTGTGTTCTAATCTATACGTGTGTGTGTTCTAATCTATACGTGTGTGTGTTCTAATCTATACGTGTGTGTTCTAATCTATACGTGTGTGTTCTAATCTATACGTGTGTGTGTTCTAATCTATACGTGTGTGTTCTAATCTATACGTGTGTGTTCTAATCTATACGTGTGTGTGTTCTAATCTATACGTGTGTGTTCTAATCTATACGTGTGTGTTCTAATCTATACGTGTGTGTGTTCTAATCTATACGTGTGTGGTTCTAATCTATACGTGTGTGTTCTAATCTATACGTGTGTGTTCTAATCTATACGTGTGTGTGTTCTAATCTATACGTGTGTGTTCTAATCTATACGGTGTGTGTTCTAATCTATACGTGTGTGGTTCTAATCTATACGTGTGTGTTCTAATCTATACGTGTGTGTGTTCTAATCTATACGTGTGTGTTCTAATCTATACGTGTGTGTTCTAATCTATACGTGTGTGTGTCTAATCTATACGTGTGTGTTCTAATCTATACGTGTGTGTGTTCTAATCTATACGTGTGTGTTCTAATCTATACGTGTGTGTTCTAATCTATACGTGTGTGTTCTAATCTATACGTGTGTGTGTTCTAATCTATACGTGTGTGTTCTAATCTATACGTGTGTGTTCTAATCTATACGTGTGTGTTCTAATCTATACGTGTGTGTTCTAATCTATACGTGTGTGTGTTCTAATCTATACGTGTGTGTGTTCTAATCTATACGTGTGTGTTCTAATCTATACGTGTGTGTTCTAATCTATACGTGTGTGTTCTAATCTATACGTGTGTGTTCTAATCTATACGTGTGTGTTCTAATCTATACGTGTGTGTGTCTAATCTATACGTGTGTGTTCTAATCTATACGTGTGTGTTCTAATCTATACGTGTGTGTTCTAATCTATACGTGTGTGTTCTAATCTATACGTGTGTGTTCTAATCTATACGTGTGTGTTCTAATCTATACGTGTGTGTGTTCTAATCTATACGTGTGTGTTCTAATCTATACGTGTGTGTTCTAATCTATACGTGTGTGTGTTCTAATCTATACGTGTGTGTTCTAATCTATACGTGTGTGTTCTAATCTATACGTGTGTGTGTTCTAATCTATACGTGTGTGTTCTAATCTATACGTGTGTGTTCTAATCTATACGTGTGTGTTCTAATCTATACGTGTGTGTTCTAATCTATACGGTGTGTGTTCTAATCTATACGTGTGGTGTTCTAATCTATACGTGTGTGTGTTCTAATCTATACGTGGTGTGTTCTAATCTATACGTGTGTGTTCTAATCTATACGTGTGTGTTCTAATCTATACGTGTGTGTGTTCTAATCTATACGTGTGTGTTCTAATCTATACGTGTGTGTTCTAATCTATACGTGTGTGTTCTAATCTATACGTGTGTGTTCTAATCTATACGTGTGTGTTCTAATCTATACGTGTGTGTTCTAATCTATACGTGTGTGTTCTAATCTATACGTGTGTGTGTTCTAATCTATACGTGTGTGTTCTAATCTATACGTGTGTGTTCTAATCTATACGTGTGTGTTCTAATCTATACGTGTGTGTTCTAATCTATACGTGTGTGTTCTAATCTATACGTGTGTGTGTCTAATCTATACGTGTGTGTTCTAATCTATACGTGTGTGTGTTCTAATCTATACGTGTGTGTTCTAATCTATACGTGTGTGTTCTAATCTATACGTGTGTGTGTCTAATCTATACGTGTGTGTTCTAATCTATACGTGTGTGTGTCTAATCTATACGTGTGTGTTCTAATCTATACGTGTGTGTGTTCTAATCTATACGTGTGTGTGTTCTAATCTATACGTGTGTGTTCTAATCTATACGTGTGTGTGTCTAATCTATACGTGTGTGTTCTAATCTATACGTGTGTGTGTTCTAATCTATACGTGTGTGTTCTAATCTATACGTGTGTGTTCTAATCTATACGTGTGTGTTCTAATCTATACGTGTGTGTGTTCTAATCTATACGTGTGTGTTCTAATCTATACGTGTGTGTTCTAATCTATACGTGTGTGTTCTAATCTATACGTGTGTGTGTTCTAATCTATACGTGTGTGTTCTAATCTATACGTGTGTGTTCTAATCTATACGTGTGTGTTCTAATCTATACGTGTGTGTTCTAATCTATACGTGTGTGTTCTAATCTATACGTGTGTGTTCTAATCTATACGTGTGTGTGTTCTAATCTATACGTGTGTGTTCTAATCTATACGTGTGTGTGTTCTAATCTATACGTGTGTGTGTTCTAATCTATACGTGTGTGTTCTAATCTATACGTGTGTGTTCTAATCTATACGTGTGTGTTCTAATCTATACGTGTGTGTTCTAATCTATACGTGTGTGTTCTAATCTATACGTGTGTGTGTTCTAATCTATACGTGTGTGTTCTAATCTATACGTGTGTGTTCTAATCTATACGTGTGTGTTCTAATCTATACGTGTGTGTGTTCTAATCTATACGTGTGTGTGTCTAATCTATACGTGTGTGTTCTAATCTATACGTGTGTGTGTTCTAATCTATACGTGTGTGTGTTCTAATCTATACGTGTGTGTTCTAATCTATACGTGTGTGTTCTAATCTATACGTGTGTGTGTTCTAATCTATACGTGTGTGTGTTCTAATCTATACGTGTGTGTTCTAATCTATACGTGTGTGTTCTAATCTATACGTGTGTGTTCTAATCTATACGTGTGTGTGTCTAATCTATACGTGTGTGTTCTAATCTATACGTGTGTGTTCTAATCTATACGTGTGTGTGTTCTAATCTATACGTGTGTGTGTTCTAATCTATACGTGTGTGTTCTAATCTATACGTGTGTGTTCTAATCTATACGTGTGTGTGTTCTAATCTATACGTGTGTGTTCTAATCTATACGTGTGTGTGTTCTAATCTATACGTGTGTGTTCTAATCTATACGTGTGTGTTCTAATCTATACGTGTGTGTGTTCTAATCTATACGTGTGTGTGTTCTAATCTATACGTGTGTGTTCTAATCTATACGTGTGTGTTCTAATCTATACGTGTGTGTGTTCTAATCTATACGTGTGTGTTCTAATCTATACGTGTGTGTTCTAATCTATACGTGTGTGTGTTCTAATCTATACGTGTGTGTTCTAATCTATACGTGTGTGTTCTAATCTATACGTGTGTGTGTTCTAATCTATACGTGTGTGTTCTAATCTATACGTGTGTGTTCTAATCTATACGTGTGTGTTCTAATCTATACGTGTGTGTGTTCTAATCTATACGTGTGTGTGTTCTAATCTATACGTGTGTGTTCTAATCTATACGTGTGTGTGTCTAATCTATACGTGTGTGTTCTAATCTATACGTGTGTGTGTTCTAATCTATACGTGTGTGTTCTAATCTATACGTGTGTGTTCTAATCTATACGTGTGTGTGTTCTAATCTATACGTGTGTGTGTTCTAATCTATACGTGTGTGTTCTAATCTATACGTGTGTGTTCTAATCTATACGTGTGTGTTCTAATCTATACGTGTGTGTGTTCTAATCTATACGTGTGTGTTCTAATCTATACGTGTGTGTTCTAATCTATACGTGTGTGTGTTCTAATCTATACGTGTGTGTGTTCTAATCTATACGTGTGTGTTCTAATCTATACGTGTGTGTGTTCTAATCTATACGTGTGTGTTCTAATCTATACGTGTGTGTTCTAATCTATACGTGTGTGTGTTCTAATCTATACGTGTGTGTTCTAATCTATACGTGTGTGTTCTAATCTATACGTGTGTGTTCTAATCTATACGTGTGTGTTCTAATCTATACGTGTGTGTTCTAATCTATACGTGTGTGTGTTCTAATCTATACGTGTGTGTTCTAATCTATACGTGTGTGTTCTAATCTATACGTGTGTGTGTTCTAATCTATACGTGTGTGTTCTAATCTATACGTGTGTGTTCTAATCTATACGTGTGTGTTCTAATCTATACGTGTGTGTTCTAATCTATACGTGTGTGTTCTAATCTATACGGTGTGTGTGTTCTAATCTATACGTGTGTGTTCTAATCTATACGTGTGTGTTCTAATCTATACGTGTGTGTGTGTTCTAATCTATACGTGTGTGTGTTCTAATCTATACGTGTGTGTTCTAATCTATACGTGTGTGTGTTCTAATCTATACGTGTGTGTGTTCTAATCTATACGTGTGTGTGTTCTAATCTATACGTGTGTGTTCTAATCTATACGTGTGTGTTCTAATCTATACGTGTGTGTGTTCTAATCTATACGTGTGTGTGTTCTAATCTATACGTGTGTGTGTTCTAATCTATACGTGTGTGTGTTCTAATCTATACGTGTGTGTGTTCTAATCTATACGTGTGTGTGTTCTAATCTATACGTGTGTGTGTCTAATCTATACGTGTGTGTGTTCTAATCTATACGTGTGTGTTCTAATCTATACGTGTGTGTTCTAATCTATACGTGTGTGTTCTAATCTATACGTGTGTGTGTTCTAATCTATACGTGTGTGTTCTAATCTATACGTGTGTGTTCTAATCTATACGTGTGTGTGTTCTAATCTATACGTGTGTGTTCTAATCTATACGTGTGTGTTCTAATCTATACGTGTGTGTTCTAATCTATACGTGTGTGTGTTCTAATCTATACGTGTGTGTTCTAATCTATACGTGTGTGTTCTAATCTATACGTGTGTGTGTTCTAATCTATACGTGTGTGTGTTCTAATCTATACGTGTGTGTTCTAATCTATACGTGTGTGTTCTAATCTATACGTGTGTGTGTTCTAATCTATACGTGTGTGTTCTAATCTATACGTGTGTGTTCTAATCTATACGTGTGTGTTCTAATCTATACGTGTGTGTGTTCTAATCTATACGTGTGTGTTCTAATCTATACGTGTGTGTGTTCTAATCTATACGTGGTGTGTTCTAATCTATACGTGTGTGTTCTAATCTATACGTGTGTGTGTTCTAATCTATACGTGTGTGTGTTCTAATCTATACGTGTGTGTTCTAATCTATACGTGTGTGTGTTCTAATCTATACGTGTGTGTGTTCTAATCTATACGTGTGTGTTCTAATCTATACGTGTGTGTGTTCTAATCTATACGTGTGTGTTCTAATCTATACGTGTGTGTTCTAATCTATACGTGTGTGTGTGTTCTAATCTATACGTGTGTGTTCTAATCTATACGTGTGTGTTCTAATCTATACGGTGTGTGTGTTCTAATCTATACGTGTGTGTGTTCTAATCTATACGTGTGTGTGTTCTAATCTATACGTGTGTGTTCTAATCTATACGTGTGTGTTCTAATCTATACGTGTGTGTGTTCTAATCTATACGTGTGTGTTCTAATCTATACGTGTGTGTTCTAATCTATACGTGTGTGTGTGTCTAATCTATACGTGTGTGTTCTAATCTATACGTGTGTGTTCTAATCTATACGTGTGTGTGTTCTAATCTATACGTGTGTGTGTTCTAATCTATACGTGTGTGTGTTCTAATCTATACGTGTGTGTTCTAATCTATACGTGTGTGTTCTAATCTATACGTGTGTGTGTTCTAATCTATACGTGTGTGTTCTAATCTATACGTGTGTGTTCTAATCTATACGTGTGTGTGTTCTAATCTATACGTGTGTGTTCTAATCTATACGTGTGTGTTCTAATCTATACGTGTGTGTGTTCTAATCTATACGTGTGTGTTCTAATCTATACGTGTGTGTTCTAATCTATACGTGTGTGTTCTAATCTATACGTGTGTGTGTTCTAATCTATACGTGTGTGTTCTAATCTATACGTGTGTGTGTTCTAATCTATACGTGTGTGTGTTCTAATCTATACGTGTGTGTTCTAATCTATACGTGTGTGTGTTCTAATCTATACGTGTGTGTTCTAATCTATACGTGTGTGTTCTAATCTATACGTGGTGTGTTCTAATCTATACGTGTGTGTGTTCTAATCTATACGTGTGTGTGTTCTAATCTATACGTGTGTGTGTTCTAATCTATACGTGTGTGTTCTAATCTATACGTGTGTGTTCTAATCTATACGTGTGTGTGTTCTAATCTATACGTGTGTGTGTTCTAATCTATACGTGTGTGTTCTAATCTATACGTGTGTGTTCTAATCTATACGTGTGTGTTCTAATCTATACGTGTGTGTGTTCTAATCTATACGTGTGTGTGTTCTAATCTATACGTGTGTGTTCTAATCTATACGTGTGTGTTCTAATCTATACGTGTGTGTTCTAATCTATACGTGTGTGTTCTAATCTATACGTGTGTGTTCTAATCTATACGTGTGTGTTCTAATCTATACGTGTGTGTTCTAATCTATACGTGTGTGTTCTAATCTATACGTGTGTGTTCTAATCTATACGTGTGTGTTCTAATCTATACGTGTGTGTTCTAATCTATACGTGTGTGTTCTAATCTATACGTGTGTGTGTTCTAATCTATACGTGTGTGTTCTAATCTATACGTGTGTGTTCTAATCTATACGTGTGTGTGTTCTAATCTATACGTGTGTGTTCTAATCTATACGTGTGTGTTCTAATCTATACGTGTGTGTGTTCTAATCTATACGTGTGTGTGTTCTAATCTATACGTGTGTGTTCTAATCTATACGTGTGTGTTCTAATCTATACGTGTGTGTTCTAATCTATACGTGTGTGTGTTCTAATCTATACGTGTGTGTGTTCTAATCTATACGTGTGTGTGTTCTAATCTATACGTGTGTGTTCTAATCTATACGTGTGTGTTCTAATCTATACGTGTGTGTTCTAATCTATACGTGTGTGTGTTCTAATCTATACGTGTGTGTTCTAATCTATACGTGTGTGTTCTAATCTATACGTGTGTGTTCTAATCTATACGTGTGTGTTCTAATCTATACGTGTGTGTTCTAATCTATACGTGTGTGTTCTAATCTATACGTGTGTGTTCTAATCTATACGTGTGTGTGTTCTAATCTATACGTGTGTGTTCTAATCTATACGTGTGTGTTCTAATCTATACGTGTGTGTTCTAATCTATACGTGTGTGTTCTAATCTATACGTGTGTGTTCTAATCTATACGTGTGTGTGTTCTAATCTATACGTGTGTGTTCTAATCTATACGTGTGTGTGTTCTAATCTATACGTGTGTGTTCTAATCTATACGTGTGTGTGTTCTAATCTATACGTGTGTGTGTTCTAATCTATACGTGTGTGTGTTCTAATCTATACGTGTGTGTGTTCTAATCTATACGTGTGTGTTCTAATCTATACGTGTGTGTGTTCTAATCTATACGTGTGTGTGTTCTAATCTATACGTGTGTGTTCTAATCTATACGTGTGTGTGTTCTAATCTATACGTGTGTGTGTTCTAATCTATACGTGTGTGTGTTCTAATCTATACGTGTGTGTGTTCTAATCTATACGTGTGTGTTCTAATCTATACGTGTGTGTTCTAATCTATACGTGTGTGTGTTCTAATCTATACGTGTGTGTTCTAATCTATACGTGTGTGTTCTAATCTATACGTGTGTGTTCTAATCTATACGTGTGTGTGTGTTCTAATCTATACGTGTGTGTGTTCTAATCTATACGTGTGTGTTCTAATCTATACGTGTGTGTTCTAATCTATACGTGTGTGTTCTAATCTATACGTGTGTGTGTTCTAATCTATACGTGTGTGTTCTAATCTATACGTGTGTGTGTTCTAATCTATACGTGTGTGTGTTCTAATCTATACGTGTGTGTGTTCTAATCTATACGTGTGTGTGTTCTAATCTATACGTGTGTGTTCTAATCTATACGTGTGTGTTCTAATCTATACGTGTGTGTTCTAATCTATACGTGTGTGTTCTAATCTATACGTGTGTGTTCTAATCTATACGTGTGTGTGTTCTAATCTATACGTGTGTGTTCTAATCTATACGTGTGTGTTCTAATCTATACGTGTGTGTTCTAATCTATACGTGTGTGTGTTCTAATCTATACGTGTGTGTGTTCTAATCTATACGTGTGTGTTCTAATCTATACGTGTGTGTGTGTTCTAATCTATACGTGTGTGTGTTCTAATCTATACGTGTGTGTTCTAATCTATACGTGTGTGTTCTAATCTATACGTGTGTGTGTTCTAATCTATACGTGTTGTGTTCTAATCTATACGTGTGTGTTCTAATCTATACGTGTGTGTTCTAATCTATACGTGTGTGTGTGTTCTAATCTATACGTGTGTGTGTTCTAATCTATACGTGTGTGTTCTAATCTATACGTGTGTGTTCTAATCTATACGTGTGTGTGGTTCTAATCTATACGTGTGTGTGTTCTAATCTATACGTGTGTGTTCTAATCTATACGTGTGTGTTCTAATCTATACGTGTGTGTGTTCTAATCTATACGTGTGTGTTCTAATCTATACGTGTGTGTGTTCTAATCTATACGTGTGTGTTCTAATCTATACGTGTGTGTTCTAATCTATACGTGTGTGTGTTCTAATCTATACGTGTGTGTGTTCTAATCTATACGTGTGTGTGTTCTAATCTATACGTGTGTGTGTTCTAATCTATACGTGTGTGTTCTAATCTATACGTGTGTGTGTTCTAATCTATACGTGTGTGTTCTAATCTATACGTGTGTGTTCTAATCTATACGTGTGTGTGTTCTAATCTATACGTGTGTGTTCTAATCTATACGTGTGTGTTCTAATCTATACGTGTGTGTGTGTTCTAATCTATACGTGTGTGTTCTAATCTATACGTGTGTGTTCTAATCTATACGTGTGTGTTCTAATCTATACGTGTGTGTGTGTCTAATCTATACGTGTGTGTGTTCTAATCTATACGTGTGTGTTCTAATCTATACGTGTGTGTGTTCTAATCTATACGTGTGTGTTCTAATCTATACGTGTGTGTGTTCTAATCTATACGTGTGTGTTCTAATCTATACGTGTGTGTTCTAATCTATACGTGTGTGTGTTCTAATCTATACGTGTGTGTGTTCTAATCTATACGTGTGTGTTCTAATCTATACGTGTGTGTTCTAATCTATACGTGTGTGTTTCTAATCTATACGTGTGTGTGTTCTAATCTATACGTGTGTGTTCTAATCTATACGTGTGTGTTCTAATCTATACGTGTGTGTGTGTTCTAATCTATACGTGTGTGTGTTCTAATCTATACGTGTGTGTTCTAATCTATACGGTGTGTGTGTTCTAATCTATACGTGTGTGTTCTAATCTATACGTGTGTGTTCTAATCTATACGTGTGTGTGTTCTAATCTATACGTGTGTGTTCTAATCTATACGTGTGTGTGTTCTAATCTATACGTGTGTGTTCTAATCTATACGTGTGTGTTCTAATCTATACGTGTGTGTTCTAATCTATACTGTATGTAATGTGTGTGTTCTAATCTATACGTGTGTGTTCTAATCTATACGTGTGTGTTCTAATCTATACGTGTGTGTTCTAATCTATACGTGTGTGTTCTAATCTATACGTGTGTGTTCTAATCTATACGTGTGTGTTCTAATCTATACGTGTGTGTGTTCTAATCTATACGTGTGTGTGTGTTCTAATCTATACGTGTGTGTGTTCTAATCTATACGTGTGTGTTCTAATCTATACGTGTGTGTTCTAATCTATACGTGTGTGTGTTCTAATCTATACGTGTGTGTGTTCTAATCTATACGTGTGTGTTCTAATCTATACGTGTGTGTGTTCTAATCTATACGTGTGTGTTCTAATCTATACGTGTGTGTTCTAATCTATACGTGTGTGTTCTAATCTATACGTGTGTGTTCTAATCTATACGTGTGTGTGTTCTAATCTATACGTGTGTGTGTTCTAATCTATACGTGTGTGTGTTCTAATCTATACGTGTGTGTTCTAATCTATACGTGTGTGTTCTAATCTATACGTGTGTGTTCTAATCTATACGTGTGTGTTCTAATCTATACGTGTGTGTGTTCTAATCTATACGTGTGTGTGTGTTCTAATCTATACGTGTGTGTTCTAATCTATACGTGTGTGTTCTAATCTATACGTGTGTGTTCTAATCTATACGTGTGTGTTCTAATCTATACGTGTGTGTTCTAATCTATACGTGTGTGTTCTAATCTATACGTGTGTGTTCTAATCTATACGTGTGTGTTCTAATCTATACGTGTGTGTGTTCTAATCTATACGTGTGTGTTCTAATCTATACGTGTGTGTTCTAATCTATACGTGTGTGTTCTAATCTATACGTGTGTGTGTCTAATCTATACGTGTGTGTGTTCTAATCTATACGTGTGTGTGTTCTAATCTATACGTGTGTGTGTTCTAATCTATACGTGTGTGTGTTCTAATCTATACGTGTGTGTTCTAATCTATACGTGTGTGTTCTAATCTATACGTGTGTGTGCTCTAATCTATACGTGTGTGTCTCTAATCTATACGTGTGTGTTCTAATCTATACGTGTGTGTTCTAATCTATACGTGTGTGTTCTAATCTATACGTGTGTGTTCTAATCTATACGTGTGTGTTCTAATCTATACGTGTGTGTGTTCTAATCTATACGTGTGTGTTCTAATCTATACGTGTGTGTGTTCTAATCTATACGTGTGTGTTCTAATCTATACGTGTGTGTGTTCTAATCTATACGTGTGTGTGTTCTAATCTATACGTGTGTGTTCTAATCTATACGTGTGTGTTCTAATCTATACGTGTGTGTGTTCTAATCTATACGTGTGTGTGTTCTAATCTATACGTGTGTGTTCTAATCTATACGTGTGTGTTCTAATCTATACGTGTGTGTTCTAATCTATACGTGTGTGTGTTCTAATCTATACGTGTGTGTTCTAATCTATACGTGTGTGTTCTAATCTATACGTGTGTGTTCTAATCTATACGTGTGTGTGTTCTAATCTATACGTGTGTGTTCTAATCTATACGTGTGTGTTCTAATCTATACGTGTGTGTGTTCTAATCTATACGTGTGTGTTCTAATCTATACGTGTGTGTGTTCTAATCTATACGTGTGTGTTCTAATCTATACGTGTGTGTGTTCTAATCTATACGTGTGTGTTCTAATCTATACGTGTGTGTTCTAATCTATACGTGTGTGTGTTCTAATCTATACGTGTGTGTTCTAATCTATACATGTATGTAATGTGTGTGTGTTCTAATCTATACATGTATGTAATGTGTGTGTGTTCTAATCTATACGTGTGTGTTCTAATCTATACGTGTGTGTTCTAATCTATACGTGTGTGTTCTAATCTATACGTGTGTGTTCTAATCTATACGTGTGTGTTCTAATCTATACGTGTGTGTTCTAATCTATACGTGTGTGTGTTCTAATCTATACGTGTGTGTTCTAATCTATACGTGTGTGTTCTAATCTATACGTGTGTGTTCTAATCTATACGTGTGTGTTCTAATCTATACGTGTGTGTTCTAATCTATACGTGTGTGTTCTAATCTATACGTGTGTGTTCTAATCTATACGTGTGTGTTCTAATCTATACGTGTGTGTTCTAATCTATACGTGTGTGTTCTAATCTATACGTGTGTGTTCTAATCTATACGTGTGTGTTCTAATCTATACGTGTGTGTTCTAATCTATACGTGTGTGTTCTAATCTATACGTGTGTGTGTCTAATCTATACGTGTGTGTGTTCTAATCTATACGTGTGTGTGTTCTAATCTATACGTGTGTGTGTTCTAATCTATACGTGTGTGTTCTAATCTATACGTGTGTGTGTTCTAATCTATACGTGTGTGTGTTCTAATCTATACGTGTGTGTTCTAATCTATACGTGTGTGTGTTCTAATCTATACGTGTGTGTGTGTTCTAATCTATACGTGTGTGTGTTCTAATCTATACGTGTGTGTGTTCTAATCTATACGTGTGTGTTCTAATCTATACGTGTGTGTTCTAATCTATACGTGTGTGTGTTCTAATCTATACGTGTGTGTTCTAATCTATACGTGTGTGTTCTAATCTATACGTGTGTGTTCTAATCTATACGTGTGTGTGTGTTCTAATCTATACGTGTGTGTGTTCTAATCTATACGTGTGTGTTCTAATCTATACGTGTGTGTTCTAATCTATACGTGTGTGTTCTAATCTATACGTGTGTGTGTTCTAATCTATACGTGTGTGTTCTAATCTATACGTGTGTGTGTTCTAATCTATACGTGTGTGTGTTCTAATCTATACGTGTGTGTTCTAATCTATACGTGTGTGTGTGTTCTAATCTATACGTGTGTGTTCTAATCTATACGTGTGTGTTCTAATCTATACGTGTGTGTTCTAATCTATACGTGTGTGTTCTAATCTATACGTGTGTGTGTTCTAATCTATACGTGTGTGTTCTAATCTATACGTGTGTGTTCTAATCTATACGTGTGTGTTCTAATCTATACGTGTGTGTGTTCTAATCTATACGTGTGTGTGTTCTAATCTATACGTGTGTGTTCTAATCTATACGTGTGTGTGTGTCTAATCTATACGTGTGTGTGTTCTAATCTATACGTGTGTGTTCTAATCTATACGTGTGTGTTCTAATCTATACGTGTGTGTGTTCTAATCTATACGTGTGTGTGTTCTAATCTATACGTGTGTGTTCTAATCTATACGTGTGTGTTCTAATCTATACGTGTGTGTGTGTTCTAATCTATACGTGTGTGTGTTCTAATCTATACGTGTGTGTTCTAATCTATACGTGTGTGTTCTAATCTATACGTGTGTGTTCTAATCTATACGTGTGTGTGTTCTAATCTATACGTGTGTGTGTTCTAATCTATACGTGTGTGTTCTAATCTATACGTGTGTGTTCTAATCTATACGTGTGTGTGTTCTAATCTATACGTGTGTGTTCTAATCTATACGTGTGTGTGTTCTAATCTATACGTGTGTGTTCTAATCTATACGTGTGTGTTCTAATCTATACGTGTGTGTGTTCTAATCTATACGTGTGTGTGTTCTAATCTATACGTGTGTGTGTTCTAATCTATACGTGTGTGTGTTCTAATCTATACGTGTGTGTTCTAATCTATACGTGTGTGTGTTCTAATCTATACGTGTGTGTTCTAATCTATACGTGTGTGTTCTAATCTATACGTGTGTGTGTTCTAATCTATACGTGTGTGTTCTAATCTATACGTGTGTGTTCTAATCTATACGTGTGTGTGTTCTAATCTATACGTGTGGTGTGTTCTAATCTATACGTGTGTGTGTTCTAATCTATACGTGTGTGTTCTAATCTATACGTGTGTGTTCTAATCTATACGTGTGTGTTCTAATCTATACGTGTGTGTGTTCTAATCTATACGTGTGTGTTCTAATCTATACGTGTGTGTTCTAATCTATACGTGTGTGTTTCTAATCTATACGTGTGTGTGTTCTAATCTATACGTGTGTGTTCTAATCTATACGTGTGTGTTCTAATCTATACGTGTGTGTTCTAATCTATACGTGTGTGTGTTCTAATCTATACGTGTGTGTGTTCTAATCTATACGTGTGTGTTCTAATCTATACGTGTGTGTGTTCTAATCTATACGTGTGTGTTCTAATCTATACGTGTGTGTTCTAATCTATACGTGTGTGTGTTCTAATCTATACGTGTGTGTTCTAATCTATACGTGTGTGTGTTCTAATCTATACGTGTGTGTTCTAATCTATACGTGTGTGTTCTAATCTATACGTGTGTGTTCTAATCTATACTGTATGTAATGTGTGTGTGTTCTAATCTATACGTGTGTGTTCTAATCTATACGTGTGTGTTCTAATCTATACGTGTGTGTTCTAATCTATACGTGTGTGTTCTAATCTATACGTGTGTGTTCTAATCTATACGTGTGTGTTCTAATCTATACGTGTGTGTTCTAATCTATACGTGTGTGTTCTAATCTATACGTGTGTGTTCTAATCTATACGTGTGTGTTCTAATCTATACGTGTGTGTTCTAATCTATACGTGTGTGTGTTCTAATCTATACGTGTGTGTGTTCTAATCTATACGTGTGTGTTCTAATCTATACGTGTGTGTTCTAATCTATACGTGTGTGTTCTAATCTATACGTGTGTGTGTTCTAATCTATACGTGTGTGTTCTAATCTATACGTGTGTGTGTTCTAATCTATACGTGTGTGTGTTCTAATCTATACGTGTGTGTTCTAATCTATACGTGTGTGTTCTAATCTATACGTGTGTGTGTTCTAATCTATACGTGTGTGTGTTCTAATCTATACGTGTGTGTGTTCTAATCTATACGTGTGTGTTCTAATCTATACGTGTGTGTTCTAATCTATACGTGTGTGTTCTAATCTATACGTGTGTGTTCTAATCTATACGTGTGTGTTCTAATCTATACGTGTGTGTTCTAATCTATACGTGTGTGTTCTAATCTATACGTGTGTGTTCTAATCTATACGTGTGTGTGTTCTAATCTATACGTGTGTGTTCTAATCTATACGTGTGTGTTCTAATCTATACGTGTGTGTGTTCTAATCTATACGTGTGTGTGTTCTAATCTATACGTGTGTGTGTTCTAATCTATACGTGTGTGTTCTAATCTATACGTGTGTGTTCTAATCTATACGTGTGTGTGTTCTAATCTATACGTGTGTGTTCTAATCTATACGTGTGTGTTCTAATCTATACGTGTGTGTTCTAATCTATACGTGTGTGTTCTAATCTATACGTGTGTGTGTTCTAATCTATACGTGTGTGTTCTAATCTATACGTGTGGTGTTCTAATCTATACGTGTGTGTTCTAATCTATACGTGTGTGTGTTCTAATCTATACGTGTGTGTGTTCTAATCTATACGTGTGTGTTCTAATCTATACGTGTGTGTTCTAATCTATACGTGTGTGTGTTCTAATCTATACGTGTGTGTGTTCTAATCTATACGTGTGTGTTCTAATCTATACGTGTGTGTTCTAATCTATACGTGTGTGTTCTAATCTATACGTGTGTGTGTTCTAATCTATACGTGTGTGTTCTAATCTATACGTGTGTGTTCTAATCTATACGTGTGTGTTCTAATCTATACGTGTGTGTGTTCTAATCTATACGTGTGTGTTCTAATCTATACGTGTGTGTTCTAATCTATACGTGTGTGTGTTCTAATCTATACGTGTGTGTTCTAATCTATACGTGTGTGTGTTCTAATCTATACGTGTGTGTTCTAATCTATACGTGTGTGTGTTCTAATCTATACGTGTGTGTTCTAATCTATACGTGTGTGTTCTAATCTATACGTGTGTGTGTTCTAATCTATACGTGTGTGTGTTCTAATCTATACGTGTGTGTTCTAATCTATACGTGTGTGTTCTAATCTATACGTGTGTGTTCTAATCTATACGTGTGTGTGTTCTAATCTATACGTGTGTGTGTTCTAATCTATACGTGTGTGTTCTAATCTATACGTGTGTGTTCTAATCTATACGTGTGTGTGTTCTAATCTATACGTGTGTGTTCTAATCTATACGTGTGTGTGTTCTAATCTATACGTGTGTGTGTTCTAATCTATACGTGTGTGTTCTAATCTATACGTGTGTGTGTGTTCTAATCTATACGTGTGTGTTCTAATCTATACGTGTGTGTTCTAATCTATACGTGTGTGTTCTAATCTATACGTGTGTGTTCTAATCTATACGTGTGTGTGTTCTAATCTATACGTGTGTGTTCTAATCTATACGTGTGTGTTCTAATCTATACGTGTGTGTTCTAATCTATACGTGTGTGTGTTCTAATCTATACGTGTGTGTGTTCTAATCTATACGTGTGTGTTCTAATCTATACGTGTGTGTGTTCTAATCTATACGTGTGTGTGTTCTAATCTATACGTGTGTGTTCTAATCTATACGTGTGTGTTCTAATCTATACGTGTGTGTGTTCTAATCTATACGTGTGTGTGTTCTAATCTATACGTGTGTGTTCTAATCTATACGTGTGTGTTCTAATCTATACGTGTGTGTGTGTCTAATCTATACGTGTGTGTGTTCTAATCTATACGTGTGTGTTCTAATCTATACGTGTGTGTTCTAATCTATACGTGTGTGTTCTAATCTATACGTGTGTGTGTTCTAATCTATACGTGTGTGTGTTCTAATCTATACGTGTGTGTTCTAATCTATACGTGTGTGTTCTAATCTATACGTGTGTGTGTTCTAATCTATACGTGTGTGTTCTAATCTATACGTGTGTGTGTTCTAATCTATACGTGTGTGTTCTAATCTATACGTGTGTGTTCTAATCTATACGTGTGTGTGTTCTAATCTATACGTGTGTGTGTTCTAATCTATACGTGTGTGTGTTCTAATCTATACGTGTGTGTGTTCTAATCTATACGTGTGTGTTCTAATCTATACGTGTGTGTGTTCTAATCTATACGTGTGTGTTCTAATCTATACGTGTGTGTTCTAATCTATACGTGTGTGTGTTCTAATCTATACGTGTGTGTTCTAATCTATACGTGTGTGTTCTAATCTATACGTGTGTGTGTTCTAATCTATACGTGTGTGTGTTCTAATCTATACGTGTGTGTGTTCTAATCTATACGTGTGTGTTCTAATCTATACGTGTGTGTTCTAATCTATACGTGTGTGTTCTAATCTATACGTGTGTGTGTTCTAATCTATACGTGTGTGTTCTAATCTATACGTGTGTGTTCTAATCTATACGTGTGTGTTTCTAATCTATACGTGTGTGTGTTCTAATCTATACGTGTGTGTTCTAATCTATACGTGTGTGTTCTAATCTATACGTGTGTGTTCTAATCTATACGTGTGTGTGTTCTAATCTATACGTGTGTGTGTTCTAATCTATACGTGTGTGTTCTAATCTATACGTGTGTGTGTTCTAATCTATACGTGTGTGTTCTAATCTATACGTGTGTGTTCTAATCTATACGTGTGTGTGTTCTAATCTATACGTGTGTGTTCTAATCTATACGTGTGTGTGTTCTAATCTATACGTGTGTGTTCTAATCTATACGTGTGTGTTCTAATCTATACGTGTGTGTTCTAATCTATACGTTGTATGTGTGTGTTCTAATCTATACGTGTGTGTTCTAATCTATACGTGTGTGTTCTAATCTATACGTGTGTGTTCTAATCTATACGTGTGTGTTCTAATCTATACGTGTGTGTTCTAATCTATACGTGTGTGTTCTAATCTATACGTGTGTGTTCTAATCTATACGTGTGTGTTCTAATCTATACGTGTGTGTTCTAATCTATACGTGTGTGTTCTAATCTATACGTGTGTGTGTTCTAATCTATACGTGTGTGTGTTCTAATCTATACGTGTGTGTTCTAATCTATACGTGTGTGTTCTAATCTATACGTGTGTGTTCTAATCTATACGTGTGTGTGTTCTAATCTATACGTGTGTGTGTTCTAATCTATACGTGTGTGTGTTCTAATCTATACGTGTGTGTGTTCTAATCTATACGTGTGTGTTCTAATCTATACGTGTGTGTTCTAATCTATACGTGTGTGTGTTCTAATCTATACGTGTGTGTGTTCTAATCTATACGTGTGTGTGTTCTAATCTATACGTGTGTGTTCTAATCTATACGTGTGTGTTCTAATCTATACGTGTGTGTTCTAATCTATACGTGTGTGTTCTAATCTATACGTGTGTGTTCTAATCTATACGTGTGTGTTCTAATCTATACGTGTGTGTTCTAATCTATACGTGTGTGTTCTAATCTATACGTGTGTGTGTTCTAATCTATACGTGTGTGTTCTAATCTATACGTGTGTGTTCTAATCTATACGTGTGTGTGTTCTAATCTATACGTGTGTGTGTTCTAATCTATACGTGTGTGTGTTCTAATCTATACGTGTGTGTTCTAATCTATACGTGTGTGTTCTAATCTATACGTGTGTGTTCTAATCTATACGTGTGTGTTCTAATCTATACGTGTGTGTTCTAATCTATACGTGTGTGTTCTAATCTATACGTGTGTGTTCTAATCTATACGTGTGTGTGTTCTAATCTATACGTGTGTGTTCTAATCTATACGTGTGTGTGTTCTAATCTATACGTGTGTGTTCTAATCTATACGTGTGTGTGTTCTAATCTATACGTGTGTGTGTTCTAATCTATACGTGTGTGTTCTAATCTATACGTGTGTGTTCTAATCTATACGTGTGTGTGTTCTAATCTATACGTGTGTGTGTTCTAATCTATACGTGTGTGTTCTAATCTATACGTGTGTGTTCTAATCTATACGTGTGTGTTCTAATCTATACGTGTGTGTGTTCTAATCTATACGTGTGTGTTCTAATCTATACGTGTGTGTTCTAATCTATACGTGTGTGTTCTAATCTATACGTGTGTGTGTTCTAATCTATACGTGTGTGTTCTAATCTATACGTGTGTGTTCTAATCTATACGTGTGTGTGTTCTAATCTATACGTGTGTGTTCTAATCTATACGTGTGTGTGTTCTAATCTATACGTGTGTGTTCTAATCTATACGTGTGTGTGTTCTAATCTATACGTGTGTGTTCTAATCTATACGTGTGTGTTCTAATCTATACGTGTGTGTGTGTTCTAATCTATACGTGTGTGTGTTCTAATCTATACGTGTGTGTTCTAATCTATACGTGTGTGTTCTAATCTATACGTGTGTGTTCTAATCTATACGTGTGTGTGTGTTCTAATCTATACGTGTGTGTGTTCTAATCTATACGTGTGTGTTCTAATCTATACGTGTGTGTTCTAATCTATACGTGTGTGTGTTCTAATCTATACGTGTGTGTTCTAATCTATACGTGTGTGTGTTCTAATCTATACGTGTGTGTTCTAATCTATACGTGTGTGTTCTAATCTATACGTGTGTGTGTTCTAATCTATACGTGTGTGTGTTCTAATCTATACGTGTGTGTGTTCTAATCTATACGTGTGTGTGTTCTAATCTATACGTGTGTGTTCTAATCTATACGTGTGTGTGTTCTAATCTATACGTGTGTGTTCTAATCTATACGTGTGTGTTCTAATCTATACGTGTGTGTGTTCTAATCTATACGTGTGTGTTCTAATCTATACGTGTGTGTTCTAATCTATACGTGTGTGTGTTCTAATCTATACGTGTGTGTGTTCTAATCTATACGTGTGTGTGTTCTAATCTATACGTGTGTGTTCTAATCTATACGTGTGTGTTCTAATCTATACGTGTGTGTTCTAATCTATACGTGTGTGTGTTCTAATCTATACGTGTGTGTTCTAATCTATACGTGTGTGTTCTAATCTATACGTGTGTGTGTTCTAATCTATACGTGTGTGTGTTCTAATCTATACGTGTGTGTTCTAATCTATACGTGTGTGTTCTAATCTATACGTGTGTGTTCTAATCTATACGTGTGTGTGTGTTCTAATCTATACGTGTGTGTGTTCTAATCTATACGTGTGTGTTCTAATCTATACGTGTGTGTGTTCTAATCTATACGTGTGTGTTCTAATCTATACGTGTGTGTTCTAATCTATACGTGTGTGTGTTCTAATCTATACGTGTGTGTTCTAATCTATACGTGTGTGTGTTCTAATCTATACGTGTGTGTTCTAATCTATACGTGTGTGTTCTAATCTATACGTGTGTGTTCTAATCTATACTGTTGTATGTGTGTGTTCTAATCTATACGTGTGTGTTCTAATCTATACGTGTGTGTTCTAATCTATACGTGTGTGTTCTAATCTATACGTGTGTGTTCTAATCTATACGTGTGTGTTCTAATCTATACGTGTGTGTTCTAATCTATACGTGTGTGTTCTAATCTATACGTGTGTGTTCTAATCTATACGTGTGTGTTCTAATCTATACGTGTGTGTTCTAATCTATACGTGTGTGTTCTAATCTATACGTGTGTGTTCTAATCTATACGTGTGTGTGTTCTAATCTATACGTGTGTGTGTTCTAATCTATACGTGTGTGTTCTAATCTATACGTGTGTGTTCTAATCTATACGTGTGTGTTCTAATCTATACGTGTGTGTTCTAATCTATACGTGTGTGTGTTCTAATCTATACGTGTGTGTGTTCTAATCTATACGTGTGTGTGTTCTAATCTATACGTGTGTGTGTTCTAATCTATACGTGTGTGTTCTAATCTATACGTGTGTGTTCTAATCTATACGTGTGTGTGTTCTAATCTATACGTGTGTGTGTTCTAATCTATACGTGTGTGTGTTCTAATCTATACGTGTGTGTTCTAATCTATACGTGTGTGTTCTAATCTATACGTGTGTGTTCTAATCTATACGTGTGTGTTCTAATCTATACGTGTGTGTTCTAATCTATACGTGTGTGTTCTAATCTATACGTGTGTGTTCTAATCTATACGTGTGTGTTCTAATCTATACGTGTGTGTGTTCTAATCTATACGTGTGTGTTCTAATCTATACGTGTGTGTGTTCTAATCTATACGTGTGTGTGTTCTAATCTATACGTGTGTGTGTTCTAATCTATACGTGTGTGTTCTAATCTATACGTGTGTGTTCTAATCTATACGTGTGTGTTCTAATCTATACGTGTGTGTCTCTAATCTATACGTGTGTGTTCTAATCTATACGTGTGTGTTCTAATCTATACGTGTGTGTTCTAATCTATACGTGTGTGTGTTCTAATCTATACGTGTGTGTTCTAATCTATACGTGTGTGTGTTCTAATCTATACGTGTGTGTTCTAATCTATACGTGTGTGTGTTCTAATCTATACGTGTGTGTTCTAATCTATACGTGTGTGTTCTAATCTATACGTGTGTGTGTTCTAATCTATACGTGTGTGTTCTAATCTATACGTGTGTGTGTTCTAATCTATACGTGTGTGTTCTAATCTATACGTGTGTGTGTTCTAATCTATACGTGTGTGTGTTCTAATCTATACGTGTGTGTGTTCTAATCTATACGTGTGTGTTCTAATCTATACGTGTGTGTGTTCTAATCTATACGTGTGTGTTCTAATCTATACGTGTGTGTGTTCTAATCTATACGTGTGTGTTCTAATCTATACGTGTGTGTTCTAATCTATACTGTGTGTAATGTGTGTGTTCTAATCTATACTGTTGTAATGTGTGTGTTCTAATCTATACGTGTGTGTTCTAATCTATACGTGTGTGTTCTAATCTATACGTGTGTGTGTTCTAATCTATACGTGTGTGTGTTCTAATCTATACGTGTGTGTGTTCTAATCTATACGTGTGTGTTCTAATCTATACGTGTGTGTGTTCTAATCTATACGTGTGTGTGTTCTAATCTATACGTGTGTGTTCTAATCTATACGTGTGTGTTCTAATCTATACGTGTGTGTTCTAATCTATACGTGTGTGTGTTCTAATCTATACGTGTGTGTTCTAATCTATACGTGTGTGTTCTAATCTATACGTGTGTGTGTTCTAATCTATACGTGTGTGTGTTCTAATCTATACGTGTGTGTTCTAATCTATACGTGTGTGTTCTAATCTATACGTGTGTGTGTTCTAATCTATACGTGTGTGTGTTCTAATCTATACGTGTGTGTTCTAATCTATACGTGTGTGTGTTCTAATCTATACGTGTGTGTTCTAATCTATACGTGTGTGTGTTCTAATCTATACGTGTGTGTTCTAATCTATACGTGTGTGTGTTCTAATCTATACGTGTGTGTGTTCTAATCTATACGTGTGTGTTCTAATCTATACGTGTGTGTGTTCTAATCTATACGTGTGTGTTCTAATCTATACGTGTGTGTGTTCTAATCTATACGTGTGTGTGTTCTAATCTATACGTGTGTGTTCTAATCTATACGTGTGTGTTCTAATCTATACGTGTGTGTGTTCTAATCTATACGTGTGTGTTCTAATCTATACGTGTGTGTGTTCTAATCTATACGTGTGTGTTCTAATCTATACGTGTGTGTGTTCTAATCTATACGTGTGTGTGTTCTAATCTATACGTGTGTGTGTTCTAATCTATACGGTGTGTGTTCTAATCTATACGTGTGTGTTCTAATCTATACGTGTGTGTGTTCTAATCTATACGTGTGTGTTCTAATCTATACGTGTGTGTTCTAATCTATACGTGTGTGTTCTAATCTATACGTGTGTGTTCTAATCTATACGTGTGTGTGTTCTAATCTATACGTGTGTGTTCTAATCTATACGTGTGTGTTCTAATCTATACGTGTGTGTGTTCTAATCTATACGTGTGTGTTCTAATCTATACGTGTGTGTTCTAATCTATACGTGTGTGTTCTAATCTATACGTGTGTGTTCTAATCTATACGTGTGTGTGTTCTAATCTATACGTGTGTGTTCTAATCTATACGTGTGTGTTCTAATCTATACGTGTGTGTTCTAATCTATACGTGTGTGTTCTAATCTATACGTGTGTGTGTTCTAATCTATACGTGTGTGTGTTCTAATCTATACGTGTGTGTGTTCTAATCTATACGTGTGTGTTCTAATCTATACGTGTGTGTTCTAATCTATACGTGTGTGTGTTCTAATCTATACGTGTGTGTTCTAATCTATACGTGTGTGTGTTCTAATCTATACGTGTGTGTGTCTAATCTATACGTGTGTGTTCTAATCTATACGTGTGTGTGTTCTAATCTATACGTGTGTGTTCTAATCTATACGTGTGTGTTCTAATCTATACGTGTGTGTTCTAATCTATACGTGTGTGTTCTAATCTATACGTGTGTGTGTTCTAATCTATACGTGTGTGTGTTCTAATCTATACGTGTGTGTTCTAATCTATACGTGTGTGTGTTCTAATCTATACGTGTGTGTTCTAATCTATACGTGTGTGTGTTCTAATCTATACGTGTGTGTTCTAATCTATACGTGTGTGTGTTCTAATCTATACGTGTGTGTGTTCTAATCTATACGTGTGTGTTCTAATCTATACGTGTGTGTTCTAATCTATACGTGTGTGTTCTAATCTATACGTGTGTGTTCTAATCTATACGTGTGTGTTCTAATCTATACGTGTGTGTTCTAATCTATACGTGTGTGTGTGTTCTAATCTATACGTGTGTGTGTTCTAATCTATACGTGTGTGTTCTAATCTATACGTGTGTGTGTTCTAATCTATACGTGTGTGTTCTAATCTATACGTGTGTGTGTTCTAATCTATACGTGTGTGTGTCTAATCTATACGTGTGTGTTCTAATCTATACGTGTGTGTTCTAATCTATACGTGTGTGTTCTAATCTATACGTGTGTGTGTTCTAATCTATACGTGTGTGTGTGTTCTAATCTATACGTGTGTGTTCTAATCTATACGTGTGTGTGTTCTAATCTATACGTGTGTGTTCTAATCTATACGTGTGTGTTCTAATCTATACGTGTGTGTGTTCTAATCTATACGTGTGTGTTCTAATCTATACGTGTGTGTTCTAATCTATACGTGTGTGTGTTCTAATCTATACGTGTGTGTTCTAATCTATACGTGTGTGTTCTAATCTATACGTGTGTGTTCTAATCTATACGTGTGTGTTCTAATCTATACGTGTGTGTGTGTTCTAATCTATACGTGTGTGTGTTCTAATCTATACGTGTGTGTGTTCTAATCTATACGTGTGTGTTCTAATCTATACGTGTGTGTGTTCTAATCTATACGTGTGTGTGTTCTAATCTATACGTGTGTGTTCTAATCTATACGTGTGTGTTCTAATCTATACGTGTGTGTTCTAATCTATACGTGTGTGTGTTCTAATCTATACGTGTGTGTTCTAATCTATACGTGTGTGTTCTAATCTATACGTGTGTGTGTTCTAATCTATACGTGTGTGTGTTCTAATCTATACGTGTGTGTTCTAATCTATACGTGTGTGTTCTAATCTATACGTGTGTGTGTTCTAATCTATACGTGTGTGTGTTCTAATCTATACGTGTGTGTTCTAATCTATACGTGTGTGTGTTCTAATCTATACGTGTGTGTTCTAATCTATACGTGTGTGTGTTCTAAACTATACGTGTGTGTGTTCTAATCTATACGTGTGTGTGTTCTAATCTATACGTGTGTGTGTTCTAATCTATACGTGTGTGTTCTAATCTATACGTGTGTGTGTTCTAATCTATACGTGTGTGTTCTAATCTATACGTGTGTGTGTTCTAATCTATACGTGTGTGTGTTCTAATCTATACGTGTGTGTTCTAATCTATACGTGTGTGTTCTAATCTATACGTGTGTGTGTTCTAATCTATACGTGTGTGTGTTCTAATCTATACGTGTGTGTTCTAATCTATACGTGTGTGTTCTAATCTATACGTGTGTGTGTTCTAATCTATACGTGTGTGTGTTCTAATCTATACGTGTGTGTGTTCTAATCTATACGCGTGTGTGTTCTAATCTATACGTGTGTGTTCTAATCTATACGTGTGTGTGTTCTAATCTATACGTGTGTGTTCTAATCTATACGTGTGTGTTCTAATCTATACGTGTGTGTTCTAATCTATACGTGTGTGTGTTCTAATCTATACGTGTGTGTTCTAATCTATACGTGTGTGTTCTAATCTATACGTGTGTGTGTTCTAATCTATACGTGTGTGTTCTAATCTATACGTGTGTGTTCTAATCTATACGTGTGTGTTCTAATCTATACGTGTGTGTTCTAATCTATACGTGTGTGTGTTCTAATCTATAGGTGTGTTCTAATCTATACGTGTGTGTTCTAATCTATACGTGTGTGTTCTAATCTATACGTGTGTGTTCTAATCTATACGTGTGTGTGTTCTAATCTATACGTGTGTGTGTTCTAATCTATACGTGTGTGTGTTCTAATCTATACGTGTGTGTTCTAATCTATACGTGTGTGTTCTAATCTATACGTGTGTGTGTTCTAATCTATAGGTGTGTTCTAATCTATACGTGTGTGTGTTCTAATCTATACGTGTGTGTGTTCTAATCTATACGTGTGTGTTCTAATCTATACGTGTGTGTGTTCTAATCTATAGGTGTGTTCTAATCTATACGTGTGTGTTCTAATCTATACGTGTGTGTGTTCTAATCTATACGTGTGTGTGTTCTAATCTATACGTGTGTGTTCTAATCTATACGTGTGTGTGTTCTAATCTATACGTGTGTGTTCTAATCTATACGTGTGTGTGTTCTAATCTATACGTGTGTGTTCTAATCTATACGTGTGTGTGTTCTAATCTATACGTGTGTGTGTGTTCTAATCTATACGTGTGTGTTCTAATCTATACGTGTGTGTTCTAATCTATACGTGTGTGTTCTAATCTATACGTGTGTGTTCTAATCTATACGTGTGTGTTCTAATCTATACGTGTGTGTTCTAATCTATACGTGTGTGTGTGTTCTAATCTATACGTGTGTGTGTTCTAATCTATACGTGTGTGTTCTAATCTATACGTGTGTGTGTTCTAATCTATACGTGTGTGTTCTAATCTATACGTGTGTGTGTTCTAATCTATACGTGTGTGTTCTAATCTATACGTGTGTGTTCTAATCTATACGTGTGTGTTCTAATCTATACGTGTGTGTTCTAATCTATACGTGTGTGTGTGTTCTAATCTATACGTGTGTGTGTGTTCTAATCTATACGTGTGTGTTCTAATCTATACGTGTGTGTGTTCTAATCTATACGTGTGTGTTCTAATCTATACGTGTGTGTTCTAATCTATACGTGTGTGTGTTCTAATCTATACGTGTGTGTTCTAATCTATACGTGTGTGTTCTAATCTATACGTGTGTGTGTTCTAATCTATACGTGTGTGTTCTAATCTATACGTGTGTGTTCTAATCTATACGTGTGTGTTCTAATCTATACGTGTGTGTTCTAATCTATACGTGTGTGTGTGTTCTAATCTATACGTGTGTGTTCTAATCTATACGTGTGTGTGTTCTAATCTATACGTGTGTGTTCTAATCTATACGTGTGTGTTCTAATCTATACGTGTGTGTGTTCTAATCTATACGTGTGTGTTCTAATCTATACGTGTGTGTTCTAATCTATACGTGTGTGTGTTCTAATCTATACGTGTGTGTGTTCTAATCTATACGTGTGTGTTCTAATCTATACGTGTGTGTTCTAATCTATACGTGTGTGTGTTCTAATCTATACGTGTGTGTGTTCTAATCTATACGTGTAGGTCATTTTTTTATTTCATTAAACTTTTATTTAACTTGGCAAGTCAGTTAAGAACAAATTCTTATTTGCAATGACAGCCTAGGAACAGTGGGTTAACTGCCTTGTTCAGGGACAGGATCTTTACCATGTCAGCTCAGGGATTCGATCCAGCAAACTTTCAGTTACTGGCCCAACACTCTAACCACTAGGCTACCTGCCGCCCCAGTGTGTGTGTGTGTGTGTGTGTGTGTGTGTGTGTGTGTTGTGACCTGTCCGTCATAGAGGTGGCAGAAGCCTCTGATGATCTTCTGCTTGTAGAGCTGGTCAGCCTTCAGCTCCATGCGTCTCATGGTCTGCATGGTCCTGTAGTACTGGAGGCCCTGTTCTCTGGTCAACACCGCTGTCTCAGAGGGGCCCGCCTCCAGACGGTGCAGCTCACACTTCTATTGGACAGCACAGGGAAGAGAGGGAGACAGTCAGCTCAACCAACCAATCAGATAAGTTTGATGAGGAAGTTTCCATTTCATACTGTATCTAGGGCTTGTTCAGCAGGGTGTGATAGAAGTGTGTTGTGTAGAAGAGACATGTCCAGGAGAAGTCTAGTGTGTATGTGGACTCACCTTGATGTCAAAGCTGGCCTGTGGGGTGAAGTCAGTGAAGAAGCGTGTGGACACCACCATCCTGGCCCCCTGCAGAGAGAGAGAATGACATGAGCCACACACACACACACACACACACACACACACACACACACACACACACACACACACACACACACACACACACACACACACACACACACACACACACACACAGGAAAATCCAATGGCCCCACCCCCTGAAGGCTAAATCCAGCGCTGCCCTGGGCCACAGTGTGAAAGGAGGACTGGGGGTTCTGCAGAAGGAACGTGGCTGAGGTTGCTCTGTTTGGATCTGACTGACTGGTTCTAACTAGGTCTGGGTGCTCTGGTACTAACTGGTGGTTGTCGGGGTGTTGCTGGGGTCGGTCGGTGGGGTTAAAACAACGTGTTTGGACAGGCCAATCAGCAGCTGGGAGGGAACAGAGGAGCCACCCAATCAGACCAGAGCACAGCCAGAGGAGTCTGACAGCTGAACTCTAGATCTCTAACACCACCCACTGACACAGAGCACCACCCACTGACACAGAGCACCACCCACTGACACAGAGCACCACCCACTGATACAGAGCACCACCCACTGACACAGCGCACCACCCACTGACACAGCGCACCACCCACTGACACAGCGCACCACCCACTGACACAGTGCACCACCCACTGACACAGAGCACCACCCACTGACACAGAGCACCACCCACTGACACAGAGCACCACCCACTGACACAGCGCACCACCCACTGACACAGCGCACCACCCACTGACACAGCGCACCACCCACTGACACAGTGCACCAACACCACAGCAGGACCTCTATTAGTACACACACAGGCTGCCAACACTAGGCTATGTTCTATATGAGCTGTGTTTTGTTCAAGGTCTTACAGGCTAGAGCAGGCCTACAGGCAACCTGTAGACACACCACCCACCGACACACCACCCGCTATGAGCTCCTTACCTCTGACACGGTTTGGGCTCCCTACAAGAAAGCCAGGGAGAGAGGGTGAGAGAGGGAGGGGGGGGTGGAGAGGGAGAGAGGGTGGAGAGGGAGGGGGGGTGGAGAGGGAGAGAGGGTGGAGAGGGAGGGGGGTGGAGAGGGAGAGAGGGTGGAGAGGGAGGGGGGGTGGAGAGGGAGAGAGGGTGGAGAGGGAGGGGGGTGGAGAGGGAGAGAGGGTGGAGAGGGAGGGGGGTGGAGAGGGAGAGAGGGTGAGAGAGGGAGGGGGGTGGAGAGGGAGAGAGGGTGAGAGAGGGAGGGGGTGGAGAGGGAGAGAGGGTGGAGAGGGAGGGGGGGTGGAGAGGGAGAGAGGGTGAGAGAGGGAGGGGGGGTGGAGAGGGAGAGAGGGAGAGGGGATGGAGAGAGAGGGGGGTGGAGAGGGAGGGGGGTGGAGAGGGAGAGAGGGTGGAGAGGGAGAGAGGGTGGAGAGGGAGGGGGGGTGGAGAGGGAAGGGGGGTGGAGAGGGAGAGAGGGTGGAGAGAGGGAGGGGGGGTGGAGAGGGAGAGAGGGAGAGAGATGGAGGGGGGATGGAGAGGGGGGGGTGGAGAGGGAGAGAGGGAGGGAGGGTGGAGGAGAGGGAGGGAGGGTGAGAGAGGGAGGGGGGTGGAGAGGGAGGGAGGGTGAGAGAGGGAGGGGGGGTGGAGAGGGAGAGAGGGAGAGAGAGGGAGGGGGGTGGAGAGGGAGAGAGGGTGGAGAGAGGGAGGGGGGTGGAGAGGGAGAGAGGGTGGAGAGGGAGGGGGGTGGAGAGGGAGAGAGGGTGAGAGAGGGAGGGGGGTGGAGAGGGAGAGAGGGTGAGAGAGGGAGGGGGTGGAGAGGGAGAGAGGGTGGAGAGGGAGGGGGGGTGGAGAGGGAGAGAGGGTGAGAGAGGGAGGGGGGGTGGAGAGGGAGAGAGGGAGAGAGAGGGATGGGGGATGGAGAGAGAGGGGGGTGGAGAGGGAGGGGGGGTGGAGAGGGAGAGAGGGTGGAGAGGGAGAGAGGGTGGAGAGGGAGGGGGGGTGGAGAGGGAGAGAGGGTGGAGAGAGGGAGGGGGGGTGGAGAGGGAGAGAGGGAGAGAGAGGGAGGGGGGATGGAGGGGGGGGTGGAGAGGGAGAGAGGGTGGAGAGAGGGAGGGAGGGTGGAGAGAGGGAGGGAGGGTGAGAGAGGGAGGGGGGTGGAGAGGGAGGGAGGGTGAGAGAGGGAGGGGGGGTGGAGAGGGAGAGAGGGAGAGAGAGGGAGGGGGTGGAGAGGGAGAGAGGGTGGAGAGAGGGAGGGGGGGTGGAGAGGGAGGAGAGAGGGAGGGGGGGTGAGAGAGGGAGGGGGGGTGGAGAGGGAGAGAGGGAGAGAGAGGGGTGGAGAGAGGGAGGGGGGGTGGAGAGAGGGAGGGGGGGTGGAGAGGGGAGAGAGGGAGAGAGAGGGAGGGGGGTGGAGAGGGAGAGAGGGTGGAGAGGGAGAGAGGGTGGAGAGAGGGAGGGAGGGTGGAGAGGGGGGGTGAGAGAGGGAGGGGGGGTGAGAGAGGGAGGGGGGTGGAGAGGGAGAGAGGGTGGAGAGAGGGAGGGGGGGTGGAGAGAGGGAGGGGGGGTGGAGAGGGAGAGAGGGAGAGAGAGGGAGGGGGGTGGAGAGGGAGAGAGGGTGGAGAGGGAGAGAGGGTGGAGAGAGGGAGGGTGGAGAGGGGGGGTGAGAGAGGGAGGGGGGGTGAGAGAGGGAGGGGGGGTGGAGAGGGAGAGAGAGGGAGGGGGGGTGGAGAGGGAGAGAGGGTGGAGAGGGAGAGAGGGTGGAGAGGGAGGAGAGAGGGAAGGGGGGTGGAGAGGGAGAGAGGGAGAGAGAGGGAGGGGGGTGGAGAGGGAGAGAGGGTGGAGAGAGGGAGGGGGGGTGGAGAGAGGGAGGGGGGGTGGAGAGGGAGAGAGGGAGAGAGAGGGAGGGGGGTGGAGAGGGAGAGAGGGTGGAGAGGGAGAGAGGGTGGAGAGAGGGAGGGAGGGTGGAGAGGGGGGGTGAGAGAGGGAGGGGGGGTGAGAGAGGGAGGGGGGTGGAGAGGGAGAGAGGGAGGAGAGGGAGGAGAGAGGGAGGGGGTGAGAGAGGGGGGGTGGAGAGGGAGAGAGGGAGGAGAGAGGGAGGGGGGTGAGAGAGGGAGGGGGGTGGAGAGGGAGAGAGGGAGGAGAGGGAGAGAGAGAGAGAGAGGGGGGGGGTGAGAGAGGGAGGGGGGTGTCGATAATAATTAATCTTTAAAACACTAGAGGAACCTATCCTAAAAGGAACCTAAAAGCACAGCCCCTAGGGCCTAGTACCTTTGTAACCATGAAAGTTGTGCTGATAAGTTCAGGGTGAGAGAATGAGGCTCTGCGGGTGTGCTGAAGTGCAGACAGCGCATTACAGAGGAAAGTCTATAGACCAGAGGCAGATGCCCAAGAAATTAGTACACAAATTGCACCAACCATCACTAGCCTACGCTCTGCACCAACCATCACTAGCCTACGCTCTGCACCAACCATCACTAGCCTACGCTCTGCACCAACCATCACTAGCCTACGCTCTGCACCAACCATCACTAGCCTACGCTCTGCACCAACCATCACTAGCCTACGCTCTGCACCAACCATCACTAGCCTACGCTCTGCACCAACCATCACTAGCCTACGCTCTGCACCAACCATCACTAGCCTACGCTCTGCACCAACCATCACTAGCCTACGCTCTGCACCAACCATCACTAGCCTACGCTCTGCACCAACCATCACTAGCCTACGCTCTGCACCAACCATCACTAGCCTACGCTCTGCACCAACCATCACTAGCCTACGCTCTGCACCAACCATCACTAGCCTACGCTCTGCACCAACCATCACTAGCCTACGCTCTGCACCAACCATCCCTAGCCTACGCTCTGCACCAACCATCACTAGCCTACGCTCTGCACCAACCATCACTAGCCTACGCTCTGCACCAACCATCACTAGCCTACGCTCTGCACCAACCATCACTAGCCTACGCTCTGCACCAACCATCACTAGCCTACGCTCTGCACCAACCATCACTAGCCTACGCTCTGCACCAACCATCACTAGCCTACGCTCTGCACCAACCATCACTAGCCTACGCTCTGCACCAACCATCACTAGCCTACGCTCTGCACCAACCATCACTAGCCTACGCTCTGCACCAACCATCACTAGCCTACGCTCTGCACCAACCATCACTAGCCTACGCTCTGCACCAACCATCACTAGCCTACGCTCTGCACCAACCATCACTAGCCTACGCTCTGCACCAACCATCACTAGCCTACGCTCTGCACCAACCATCACTAGCCTACGCTCTGCACCAACCATCACTAGCCTACGCTCTGCACCAACCATCACTAGCCTACGCTCTGCACCAACCATCACTAGCCTACGCTCTGCACCAACCATCACTAGCCTACGCTCTGCACCAACCATCACTAGCCTACGCTCTGCACCAACCATCACTAGCCTACGCTCTGCACCAACCATCACTAGCCTACACTCTGCACCAACCATCACTAGCCTACGCTCTGCACCAACCATCACTAGCCTACGCTCTGCACCAACCATCACTAGCCTACGCTCTGCACCAACCATCACTAGCCTACGCTCTGCACCAACCATCACTAGCCTACGCTCTGCACCAACCATCACTAGCCTACACTCTGCACCAACCATCACTAGCCTACACTCTGCACCAACCATCACTAGCCTACACTCCTTCATATACTGTCAATGCTAAGTACCAACATCAGAGTGCCACCATGCGTCAAACGTAAATTGTAGATGGCGCAGGTACAACGAAGACATACTAGCCTGAGGGAATCCCTTGTGTCCATAGAATTAGGAATTTGAATACTAGAATGGACATGAACATTATGACAGTATAAAAGGTCAGCCATTTTGGTCAGGGAGTTGGCCAACCATGGTCAGCCAGTGCTGTGATAAGAGTGTAAAACAATGAATTTGAAGAATTTATCTGCACTATTATAGCTAGCCAGACAGTTTTAGAGGAATGATTCCATACATTTGTCAAATGAACTGCCAATATGCCAACATCCCATTCAAACAATGCAGTCACAGCCGTACTCTGGCTGAAACCAGCTGATAGGAATCAGACAAGCTGTCAATGCAACTGATACTGTATCATAATATAACTCACCGCTTTCCAAGAAAACAAACAAGGAGACATTTATGGTCTGTTAACATATATTTTAGAGGCTATTTATACAGAACATTTGTATAAACCATATATTTTATTATATGAGAATATTTTAGGTTGACAATAATTATATTACACAATCACTGATTTCACATGCCTTACCTATTCACTGAGTATACAAAACATTAAGAACACCTGCTCTTTCCATGACAGACTGACTAGGTGAAAGCTATGATCCCTTATTGTCACTTGTTAAATCCACTACAATCAGGGTAGATGAAGGGGAGGAGACAGGTTAATGAAGGATTTTTAAGCCTTGAGACAATTGAGACATGGATTGTGTATGTGTGCCATTCAGAGGGTGAATGTGCAACACAAAAGACGTAAGTGCCTTTGAACCGGTTATGGTAGTAGGTGCCAGGTGCACCGTTTTGTGTAAAGAACTGCAACGCTACTGGGTTTTTCATGCTCAAAGGTTTCCCGTGTGCATCAAGAATGGTCCACCCCCCAAAGGACATCCAGCCAACTTGACACAAACTGTGGGAGGTATTGAAGTCAACATGGACCAGCATCCCTGTGGAACGCTTTAGACACCTTGTAGAGTCCATGCCCCTACGAATGGAGGCTGTTCTGAGAGAAAAGGAACTCAATATTAGGAAGGTGTTCATAACGTTTGGTATACTCAGTGTATTTTCCTACATAAATAAAAGCAGGAAAAGCATCACCTATGCTTCTACTGCCATTCTTAGTCTGGTTTGTATTTCTCCCTGACCAAAACGGCTTCCATTATCATACCATTCCGGAACTTTGAGGGTTCATGACATAGAGATCCTGTTAAATGAGGGGTTATGGTTGTGCCCTGCGTACAAACAACCACCATGGACAGCGCTTAGATAAGAGCGAATGCTGAATCCGCACCACGGCCACTGAACAATGCCACGGTCTGATGCCTCTATTAGTTCAAATGTGAATTCCATAAACCTGAATATCCCCACGTAGAGGGCTTGGGCTGTTACATGGGCTTTGGCTGCTATCGTGCAAGTCAGTTTATAACATTACATCATTAGTTACTCAGAGTTCCCCACATTGACATCGGCCTCAGGCCCTATGGCGCTAACCTTGGAAAAGTAATTCACATTTCTACATCCTCTATTACTAAATGGGATAGATCAAACGGTGCAGTTCTATGCAATCTTCTAGCCATACCAACTATATCAATATCAACCATCAGACAGGGCGTGCAACAGTCTATTGAACATAGCTTATTTGAGTTGAAAACTTCATGAGACTTTAAAAATCGCAAACGACTTGGGTTGATGCAGCTGAATATTAACAGCTTACTTCCTAAACTGGATTACATCAAGATCTGGGCTAAGCAGACGAATCCGGACACTAGCATTGACTGAAACTTGGATATCTGTGGACACTCTGGACTGATATTAATATTGAGGGTTATGTGTTCAGAGCTGACAGACAGGGTAGAGGTGGAGGAGTGGCCATTTTAATGAAAATCATTTATTTCCCTTGCCAAAAAATTTGACCTACTATCTTTAAGCCTTTGTCTGGGGAGGAATGTATCCATAACTGTTATAGGGACTACCAACCTCCCTTGGCTAACCTTTGGCTACTCAAAGAGTTAACTAGTTAGTTGTCATTTATAAAATCAGAAGTTATTATCCTGGGTGACCAAAACTTTGATTTGGAAATGCAGGCTTCAGACAATCTAAAAGAAATGTGTAATGATCTAAACCTAACCCAGTTGGTGACTAAGCCTACATGGCCCAACCCTAAAGATCCTTTAAAGTCAACTCTGATTGGTCTGATCTTAATGGATACACCAGAGAAATGCATTTCTACTGGTGTCTTTGCCCAAGACAGTAGTGATCATTGTCCAGTGGTTTGTGTTAGAGATGTGAGAATACAAAAATAAGCCTCGTGTCATCACAAAGAGGAACTTTAAAAACTTCCGGTAACAGGCTTTTTTTTAACAGCATCTTTATTTTAGTGACCTTGATTGCATTTCAGCTATCCCTGAACCAATTTAGCTTTGAGCCTCTTTGCATATGTCTTCAATACTATTGAGGATAATCATGCTCCCTTCAAAAAATGAAGAGTTAAAAAGGTAGATCGAATGGCTGATACACTCCGGAATTTTCAGAAGTCATTCAAAAGAGATGATGCTTGGGTCAAGGCCAGGACCGCAGGCTTAGGCCCGGACTGGCAAGCTTTTCAGCAACTGAGGAATTGTTGTGTAAGACAAATAAGAACGGCTAAATCGATTATTATGTAACACCTCTTTCGGATTGTAATGGAACCCGCTAAATTCTGGAAAACTATTAAATCCCTGAAGGGTTCTACTTCCTCCTCTCTGCCACAAAAAAAGTGTATTCAGACACTGGTCTCATTATGGAAAAAAATGCCTTCATTGATGCATTTAATCACCATTTTATTTCAGCGGGCTCTCTTTGAAATAACTTCTAAGCCTATTCACAATGATATTGAGCTGGATACTGATAGGAGAAACTTTCTGAATGATCAGAGAAGTTAGTCAAAGTTCTTTTTCAGGCTATTTACAGAAAAATAAGTCCTGGATGCTTTGCTAGCAATAGACAACAAGAAATTCACAGGGGCCAACCAATTGGATCCCGGTCTGCTTATGTGTGCAGCGCCAATCATTGTTATCAGGAAATATTCCAAAAGTATGGAAATCATCTCATGCTGCCACTCCATAAGGACGGGGATAGTAGTGATCTTAAACATTATCTCTCCATTTCAAGGCTTCCTCGTCTGGCTAAGATTCTTGAATCCTTGGTAAATGTACAACTTCCTCTTTATCTGAGAAATGTATTTTGAATGTAATCCAATCAGGGTTCAGGCCTGGGCAGAGCACTATTACAGCAACCACTTTAGTTGTTAATGATCTTGTCACTCTATTACACAGGAAAATTAAATGTGTTGCTTTGTTTGTGGACCTGTCAAAAGCTTTCGATACATTTACATTTTACATTTACGTCATTTAGCAGACGCTCTTATCCAGAGATACTGTTGATCATGCTATTTTATTGACTAAGTTGTCCTCGGTAGGCCTGACCTCTGACGCCTGTTCATGGTTTCATGATTATCTTAGTGACAGAACTCAGTCTATCGTGATTAATGGGGTTAAGTCTGAATTTCTTGATGTACATAAAGGTGTACCACAGGGGTCAATTTTGGGACCCGTTCGCTTCACTATTTATACAAACACTATTGGTAAATCTGTTAAAATTGTCAACTTAATCTCTATGTGGATGATAGTATTATGTATGCTATTGCTCCGACTGTTGATCTGGCTGTGTCAAAACTACAGGCATTTTTTATAGCTATGCAGGAATCCCTTGCCTACAGGCAAAACGAAATACATGTTGTTTTCAAACTCTCGTAAGAATGTTTCAGATGAACTACTCGTTCACTCAGATGGTTCTCCAATCGAACGTGTTCCCACACAAATACTTAGGCATTTGGATTGATATGGATTTGACATTTAAAAAACATATAGGTGATCTGTGTAAGAAGCTAAGATTTAACTTCTATGGGCAACGTCGTCCCACCCGCGGTACACACTATCAACAGCCAGTGAAATATCAGAGCGCCAAATTTGAAAACAACAAAATCTCATATTGAAATTTCTCAAACATACAACTATTTTACACCATTTGAAAGATAAACATCTCCTTAATCTAACCACGTTGTCTGATTTCAAAAAGGCTTTACGGCGAAAGCATAAAGTTAGATTATGTTAGCACAGTACATTGACAAAACATTACACACAGCCATTTTCAATACAAGGACAGGCGTCACCAAAAGCAGAAAACCAGCTAAAATTATGCACTAAACTTTGACAATCTTCATCAGATGACACTCCTAGGACATTATGTTAGACAATACATGCATTTTTTGTTCTATCAAGTTCATATTTATATCCAAAAACAGCATTTTACAATGGCGCGAGATGTTCAGAAAATATTTTGCCTCCAAACATTCCGGTGAATCAGCACAACAAATTAAAAAATACTATTCATAAACCTTGATAAAATATTAAACTGTTATTCAAAGAATTATAGATTAACATCTGAATGCAATCGCGTTGACAGATTTCAAAATAACTTTACTGGGAAGGCACACATTGCAATACTCTGAGTACTGTGCTCAGAAAAAAACAGCAGGCAATTATAGACACCGGCCATCTTGGAGTCATCTAAATGCATAAATAGCATTATAAATATTCACTTACCTTTAAATATATATATCTATATATATATATATATATATATATATATATATACATACATATATACATATACACACACACACACGGTATAATGTTGTATATACTGGGCGCATTTGTAAAAGAGACCTTGTTCTCAATATGTTTTCCCTAAAAAAGCCAGTGCACCTGTTCCCCTTTTCCCTGTACTTCCTAATCAACATTTAGGAAATAAAAATAAGACTGCAAAACTTGTGGCTCCCGAGTGGCGCTGTGGTCTAAGGCACTGCATCTCAGTGCTTGAGGCGTCACTACACAAACAACCTGGTTCGAATCTAGGCTGTATCACAACCTGCCGTGATTGGGAGTCTCATAGGGACTGGCCGTGTAAATAAGAGTTTGTTTTTAACTGGCTTGCCTAGTTAAATAAAAATAAATAAATGATCCCGCTACATCCATGTTAAAAATTTGATCTGTCCGAATATAACAAATGCATGGACAGGCTGTCATCAATGCAAGCACCGAACAATGATTTGGATTTTGTGTTGTTCAGTTCGGGTTGTGAGTGACCATGTTAACGGGCCGACATCTACAAGGTCAGCACTGCTATCTGGGACTGAAGCTACTAGCAACCTCTCATCTGGCAAATGTAGCTAGCTGGCTTGCCATCTCAATACGAAATCACCTATCTAGCTTGCAGCACCATGGACAGCGGCACGTAGGTTGCCAGTAGTACGTACCACATTCTTGCTGGCGTTGCCAAGTCGGAACACGTTTGAGATGAGGGTCAACATATTTTGCATGCTACTGGACACTTCGCTCTACCACTAGTACTGAACAGCCGACCTAGCTAGCTAACGGATTCAAGTCGACAACATAGATCAGCTGACACTTCCGTGGTGGGTCGGGTGGCCAACTAAAACTATCACGGGGTTGGCCAAGACCGAGTGCAATGAATGACATTATGATAATAAAAATTGGGTGCAGGCCTGCACAATGTTCAACCGCATTTTCATTGTTCAATATCTAGGTCTATTCTAAAACTGCTTGAAATGTTAGGTTTTTTTATTGCCTGGCTGTATCCTTAAAATGTTCTAACATTTCCGATGCTCTGCCAGCATGGGAAAAAGCAAATGTCCAGCTACTGTCTGTGCTGTCGCTCGACCTACCCTGGATTTTTTTGTGTGGAGATGACGTCCTGGACGCTTTCAACAATTTATTCACATATTTTATAGTTCTGTAACTCAGCTGAAGCGATGGACTTTTTTCACATGATTACATGAGTGCACACAGACAGAAAGACACCGAGAGACAGAGAACGAGCGAGAGAGAGAGAACAAGCGAGAGTTAAAGAGATGAAGAGAGAATGACTTGTTCCCCTTGCGTTGCAAGGGTCGCGGCTTGCAACGCAAGGGGAACAACCACTTCAGGTCTCAGAACGAGTGACGTCACCGATTGAAACGCTATTAGCGCGCACCACCGCTAACTAACTAGCCATTTCACATCGGTTACATTAGTAATTATTACAGTTCATGTCTCACCCTCTCGTACCTCAGTCTCTAAGCCTGCTCCAGACTGGGTGGGGACTGTAATAGTTGATGAACAGTTTAAAACAGCTCAGTCTGTCTGACTACAGAGGAAGATACCTTGCCCTGCTCTATTACCCTCTGGACTTGTGAGTACCTCAGTCTACCACTCGGCTGCTGTTTTCAGCTCATCTCAGTCAAGACCAGAGACCCAGACAACATTTATGAAAGTTGTGTTATGGTCCGAGAATTCCCTATCCCTATACAGTTCAGTAAAAGTGTGTGTGTGTCCTGCAGTGCGTTTGTCTGTCCCACTGAGGTGATAGCGTTCAGTGAGCGTGGGAAAGAGTTCAGAGTCGTCGGACCCAAGGTGGTCCCCTGCTCTACAGACCGAGTTCACACAGCTGGCCTGGTATACGAACTCTGATCCCTGACCTCTCACCCCTTACCCCGCTTTACAAATTGATAGATTTTCGGAAGCAGGGTGGGCTTGGACTAATGAAATCCCTCCTCTCAGACATTACATACCAGATTGCCAAAGACTACGGAGTCTACATGGAGGACCTGGGACACACTCAGTCAGGGCTCACACACAAATATCTGTTTGCAGTACCTGTGTGACTCGTTTCAAGTCATACGGTCTCGTCTTGTCCCTACTCCTCACACCTCCAGGGGTCTGTTCATCATAGACAGCGTAGGTATTCTGAGACAAGTGACCCTGAATGACCTCCCAGTAGGACATTCTGTAGATTAGACCTTGCGTCTGGTCCAGGCGTTGAAACACACCGACACAGTGGTGTTAAGTACTTATTTGGGGTACCTATACTTTACTATTTATATTTTTGACAACTTCTACTTCATTACATTCCTAAAGAAAATAATGTACTTTTTCCCTGACACCCAAAAGTACTTGTTACTTTGAATACTCAGCAGGACAGGAAAATGGTCCAATTCACGCACTTACCAGGAGAACATCCCTGGTCATCCCTACTGCCTCTGATCTGGCATACTCACTAATCACACGTTTCATTTGTAAATGATGTCTGAGTGTTGGAGTGTGCCCCTGGCTTCCGTAAACAAAACAAAAAAATTGGTTTGCTTAATAAGGAATTTGAAATTATTTATACTTTTGATACTTAAGTATATTTAAAACCAAATACGTTTTTTACTTTTACTCAAGTAGAATTTTACTGGGTGACTTTCACTTCAATAATTTTCTATTAAAAAGGTATCATTACTTTTAATCAAGTATGACAATTGGGTACTTTTTCCACCACTGCCGACACACACGACAGGCAGTATTGACGCCAGTGCATGTTTATGCGTCTCTCTCGTCGCAGTGTGTCCAGCAGGATGGACACCACGAGGTGACGCAGTGAGTAATGTCTACCATAATACCACATGATGTTACTAATCAGTCCTGTACCCAATACTAACAGAGGGATGTTTTATCCAATCACTGAAAAGCCCGTTGGCCAAAGCAGGAGCTGTGAGTGACTACCCCAACACCTGGTAAAAGCGACACTCAACAGCTGACCCACCAATCAGATCGAGTCTCAGCTGTTGATTAACCAATCAGTCCAATTGGCAGTTCAGTTAAAAATATATATTTTTTAAATAAAAATAAACTGATAAATCGGTTACCTGTAACTTCCTTTTACAACCACAAGATGGTGATCAAACTCCTCACACACACTTGTCAGAGAAATCATATCACACTGCAGTTTATAGAAGGAATCAATTTAATTAGAGGTCCCAGCACTTAAGGTGCAGAAACCCTATTGTTATTGTAAACGGAGATGACAGCTGCAGACCAGTTGATGGCTCAAGAGCACACTTTAGGGTTATAACTTCTGGACTGTTGAATTTTGTAACATTAAACGTGCTACGCACTGTTTATGGAGCATTGTGCTGCTCCAGCCTTGTGCTAGGAGGACCCCCAAATGCTGTTTGAATTTAATATACATTTATCTAATCCTGGATAGACTGTCTCTCTCCCTAGATTATCCTAGATCCCAGAGGTTAAAGCAACAACAAAAAAACATCTCTGAAACTTAAGTCGACCTCAGATCGATTGTCTGTGGCTAAGTTAACTTCCCCCTTTCATGTAAAAAGAAGTCATGACCATCATGCTGTTAGGGAAAGAGGATCATTTTGTAAATGCATTAAAACACGAATTCGACCAATTTCAGTCCCATTGATTAGGGTTTCCGGAGTCCTCCTGGGGATCCTTCTTTTTAAATCTCAGTTCTGCGGACCCCCCTCCAAAAAAGGACATTCTACTACAAAATGGATTCAAATAAAAAATGTGGACATCTAAAAAATAATTTCAACCTCCAGAAATGAGCCCAATAAGATATTGGTAAAATTTTGTCCAATTATTTTAAAATATTGGACCATGCATATAGGGAAAGGGATACGTAGTCAGTTGTACAACTGAATGCATTCAACTGAAATGTGTCTTCCGCATTTAATCAAATTCCTCTGAATCAGTGATGTGCGGGGGGCTGCATTAAATCGATGTCCACGGCACCTGGGAGCAGTTGTCGGGGGGTAACTGGGCAGAACAGCTGATTTTTCCACCTTGCCAGCTCGGGGATTCTAACCAGAGACCTTTCGGCTACTGGCCCAAACCGCTAGGCTACATGCCGCCCTTAAACAACAGTGTATAGCCTATATTACAAGATATGCCATTAGCACTAAGCATTATCACCTGTAGCCAACTGATGCAGCATGGTGGCTATAAATACATAGGCTGAAGCATGGGGCTTGTCCATCTGCATTTACACCATTGGACACAACATCCTGATTGGTATTATGATTATTCACTCGTGCAACATGTTGACAATGGAAAGCTTGGATCCCCCTCTTTTTTTAAAAGGCGAAAACTGCTTTCAAACATGTTTTCCCCGTGATTGCATTAAGAATAGTTGTGCTTGCACACAAAAAAAGGCAAAGAGCAGTAACATAAACAGTAAAACAGAAAAATGGCTTCTCAGGTAGAAACAGTAATGCACTGATGCATTCTCTTATAAATTAACTTTATACACAAACCATGTCCACTGATCTGCCCTATGACCACTAAAATGCTTATACAGCCCTCTGCCTTTGTATGACCTTAAACGTCTTTATGGGTAATGCAAAAGCAAAGTGCATTATCTACAATCTAAATGTGATTATCAACTATTAACTTCATTGTTTTTCTGTTTGATGGAAACAGTTTGAGAGTTCTAACTACATTCCAACTGTATTTAATGGTTTTAGGTAGTTGAGTTACATTTACATTTAACATTTAAGTCATTTAGCAGACGCTCTTATCCAGAGCGACTTACAAATTGGTGCATTCACCTTATGATATCCAGTGGAACAACCACTTTACAATAGTGCATCTAAATCTTTTAGGGGGGGGGGGGGTTAGAAGGATTACTTTATCCTATCCTAGGTATTCCTTAAAGAGGTGGGGTTTCAGGTGTCTCCGGAAGGTGGTGATTGACTCCGCTGTCCTGGCGTCGTGAGGGAGCTTGTTCCACCATTGGGGTGCCAGAGCAGCGAACAGTTTTGACTGGGCTGAGCGGGAACTGTGCTTCCTCAGAGGTAGGGGGGCCAGCAGGCCAGAGGTGGATGAACGCAGTGCCCTTGTTTGGGTGTAGGGCCTGATCAGAGCCTGAAGGTATGGCGGTGCCGTTCCCTTCACAGCTCCGTAGGCAATCACCATGGTCTTGTAGCGGATGCGAGCTTCAACTGGAAGCCAGTGGAGTTGTTTTGAATGTTGTATTGTAGTAGGCCTAACCCTCAATGCTTTTCCTTTTTAGATAAAACTACACTAATATTCACATCACCAAATGATTAAAACATACTGTTGTACAATGAAGGTCTACAGTAGCCTCAACAGCCCTCTGTAGGGTAGCACCATGGTGTAGCCGGAGGACTGCTAGCTTCCGACCTCCTCTGGGTACATTGACTTTAATACAAAACCTAGGAGGCTCATGGTTCTCACCCCCTTCCATAGACTTATACAGTAATTATGACAACTTCTGGAGGACGTCCTCCAACCTATCAGAGTGCTTGCGGCATGAACTGACATGTTGTCCACCCAATCAAAGGATCAGAGAATGAATCTAGTACTGAAAGCATAAGCTACAGATAGCTAGCATTGCACAGCATAAAATGTGGTAGTTGACTGAGAAAAACAGTTAACAAATTAATTTCTTCCAAAATTAAGGATAAGCAGGAGACAGCGCTAGCTATATTTCGTAGTATATAATTTTTCACTTTCACTTAGCTAGTGTCAAATGCAGCTAGCTCGTTTAGCCTACTTAAACACCAGGCTCTGTTTTAGGGATGCTATGTTAGCTAGCTGGCTATCCAACGCTAGAACTCTTCCAAGTCAAGGTAAGCGTTTGGCTTTATTAATTTATTGCCACCGGGGCCTGCCGGTGTTACTGCTAAACTGATTGAGGCTGACTACACGGTCCTGCATGATTGAAGGATAGGCTTGGAAATGTTTTTTTGCCTGGTCACAGACAGCTGATGTGTTCTGTACTGAAGTCCACAAGCGAAGGGAAAAGCTGAGGAGGAGAGCGCATAGATCGATGCGAGAAGGAATTACACACACGTTTGGGTGTCAATGTGACTATAAAAATGAAATGTTTGTGTGATCAGTGAGTGGTGTATTCATTGCGGCGATTCTGTTAAAATATTTATTGAATGGAAGCAAACAGAACGGGGATAAACATACCTGAATTTGTCCAATAGAAACTCTCGTTTGCAACTGTTGGACTAATGATTCCACCCTATATCAGCTAGATCCATGCAAGAGTCTGCAAGGCGGTATTGAATGTGTCACCTTGATTACTCAATTCTCTACCTGTTTGTTCCAACATTGTAAACTTTAATTCATAGGCTAGGTTGTAGCAACCTCATGATGTGTATAGGGAAAATTAGACTATCATGTAGTAGGCTAAACTGATGTTACATTGAGCTGGGTGAATGGAATATGAATGACGGTCATCCAATATGCTGTAATGGAAATAAGGTCATGTTCAAAAAAAAAATCGTCCCTCACATAAAAATGTCTCTGACCGCCGCTGGTTTTGTTGTAACCCTAAAATGATGAATGTGTGAACTGGTCATCTTTTGGGCTAACCTCATTAGGATAATCTTTCCCAAGTTGAAGGACCAGACATGAAATGGGTTTAGAATATTTGAGGAAATGGATGTGAGAAAGAAGATTCAGTGGGGAAGAATGGGCTGGAAGTCAAGGGCTGTAGATGAATGATCCGGAGGGGGGGGGGGGTGTCTCTGTAGGGATTGGATTGGAGCTCAGGTAGACATCAGTCAGGCCATGGTAAGAGAACTCCAAGTTACCCTGGAGAGGAAAAGTTGTTCTGGACTGCATGTGCTGAATGTTTGGCGGTTTAGCTGAAGTAGTACAGGCATATGGACGAGATGCCCACTGAGGGAGCCAACCTTAGACCCCAGGAAAGCAAGCAGAAGCGACTGTGGCAAGGAGATAAAAAATCCCTTGAAGAAAACTGAGGAACCAGGCTCAGTTAGGGAGACAATCCTGTTTTGGCTGGTTGGGTAGGATACGGGGCATGAGGTAGATGGTGTCTGAAATGAGGCAGAGACTGGAGGACTGTGCCTGAATTAATGCAGGCAGGTTCAGAGAGATGAGCATATTGTGAGCTGTCCTGTTCTCAGAGTGGATGTAGGACCAGCGGCCAAGGAGTTGTACAATGTGGTCTTGGACACCATGTTAGGATGCCATGGAAGCGGCAAATTGGTCAGCATTTGTCTCAGATGGGAATGGAACCATTGTCGAGAGGTGACAGAACCAGAGTTGGTGATGAATAGTGGATTGGATGGATAGGCATGTTGATCTTGTCTGAGCTGCAGGAAGTAGGTGAGTGGATCTTAAGGGCAGCCAGAACAGGTAAACTTGTGTGGTTCTGCCAAACAAATGTTTTTCCAGTTTTGCTGTGTTTAATGGTGAAGGTATCTCTAGCGAGGATGGCGGCGTCAGACATGCTGGGGTGACAAGGGTTGTAGATAGCGATGAAGAGGTAAACTCTGAAAATCGCAGGAATCCCTAAATACTGGCAAAAGAAACATTGATTGTAACATGGAAGAGTCTGCAATGGAGAAAGACCACAGCATCTAGATGCAGGCAGACAGAATGTCAAGTGTAATGGGCTGGTGGCGAGGGGGGGTGGTGGACTTTGGTGCATTGGAGGCCCTTGAGGAGAAGGGTGACCCAGCAAGCAACTTGAGAAAGTTGATCCCGGCCAGGTACATCCAGATGGAGGATGTCTGCATGGAGAGAAATGAGCTGGCATGGGTGACAAAGGCAGACATGGTGATCAAGTCATTGGAGGGAAAAGGCAGGTGATCGATGGTATGGAAACAAAGCATCTCCAGGCTTTCCAGTAAGAGGACAGTGTACTTGGTGCAATGGCTGAATAGGATGGAGTGGCGTGACTGGGAGATGAGGCGAAGGAGTGGATCGGTCACGGGAAGGTCATCATGGAGTAAGGAGGGACTGGGGTTGGTGGGGGGAGGTTCTCCTTACGGGGCCTGGCGCCTGAGGCGGGACAGAATCAGCAATTGAGTTACATTGGCCGGGTACATATGCAGCTCTAAGAAGGAACTTATGGGTGATAGATTGCCAGGTTAGACGTCTTAGGAAAGTTGTCAGAATGGATGAGTATGGTCTTTCTGTACCATTTGTTCCCCCAGGAAGAAGCGGCTACGACAATTGGGTACAACTTGAACAGGGGGGGCGGAAGGGACTGCAGGAGAGGAGACAAGTTCAGGAGGCCATGGGTCAGCAAACCAACAGCTGCTGTAGAAACCCAATACCCGGTGGAAGGGGTAGCGGTGAACAGCTGTACATCTTCTGGACAAGACAGAAATCATGGAATAAGGCGATGTCGTGCCAATGACTGAGGAAAAGGTGCCAAGGCCTGAGCTCCGCGAGGCATGAGGGGCAAAAACCACAGTGTGAGGCAAGGAAGACACCGAAGTGGCCAGGGAGAGGTGGGACAAGAAGTAGCGGTCTTGAGGAATAAGTCTGATGGCCTAATTCAGGTGGGTGGTGTTTACTGCAGTGGGGAGATTCCAAGTAATTGGGCAGGAGGGAAATGCACTGAATATTGTTGAGTGGCAGGGAGGCCTGAAAGGAGACTGTTCAGTATGATGCAGAGGAGTTTGAGTCAAGTAGAAGGGCCTTCCATCTTCTCCTCAGAGGAGTACACCAAGGCAGCTGGAGGGGATGAATGGGCACCAATAGTGAGAAAACTGTCAAGGAGAACAGAAGGAAGCCGGTTTACATTGAGCAAAATCCAACATAGGCTAAGGAGTTGAATATTTGAAGGCTGCTCTTACATCCAAAAGTCAGGCGGACAGAGAAGTATTACCGCCTCTCCCAGCAGACTCCAAAGAGATGCCAGGTGTCAGGATGGAGGGGCACCACCTTGAAGGTAGAGATGTCAGCCTCATCAAGGCAGGCTCCACGGCCAGCAAGTTTAATGAGAGCAATGGCATGGTTGACTGTGACGTACTACAAGGGGAAGGCAGGACTGGGAATAAGGCTATTGACACCGGAGACTGAAGATTCTTGGCACAGTACTTTCGGGGTGGCAATTCCGAGGTGATTGATGAGGTAGGGAGGAGAAGAGGCCAATCATAAATCCCTGCTTCACCTTGGCCAGGAGGGAGGAGACTACTTCGGTCTTGTCAAGTGCAGAACAGAGGTTTGAGCAGAAGTGAGGAGTGCAAGGAGTAGAGTTGACACCGGGAGAACACCCAATTCAGGCCATCAAGCAAAATCGGGCAAAAGGAGGAGTCAGGGTGAAGGTCCAAGTCCGCAGCCATGGCCTTGATATTGATGGGGTGGCAATGTTGATCAGCAGTCATTTATCAGCAGAAGGCGGAGTGGGTTTCAGAGGGCAGGAGGTGCGGGCACCACTACAAAATGTGCAGATGTAGAGGAGCTTGCATGACGAAGCGCTGCATCCATAGTTATTGAAATTGTTGCAGATCATGCGACCTACAGAGAAGGGCATGGGATGATCGCCACGGTCCTCCAGGAAAAGGCAGTCGAGGCAGAACAATGTCTAGGAGGAAGAAGGTAGGGCAGAACACGCTAAGCGTGGGGCAGCCACAGATGTTGCATGCAAGGGACACTGCCAGCAAAGATGCGAAAGTAGAGCTCCACGTCGAGGGCACCCCAGTAGGTCATGGTGTTCCACTGCAGGAGCCTGGAGGCAACGCCTAACAAGAACCGGCGATGGTAGTCGTAAAAGTTGAGACGCTGCAGTGGTGGCAGCGGGACCTGAGAGAAAGAGAGGTCAACTCTGGCAGATAGAAATGTTCAGGAGACATGAGGTGGGGCGGGGAGCCGGAGGCTGTGAAGATAGCTCAGGCAAGGTTGCCGGGAGGCCAGAGCATGCAACCAGATGACTAGTTGCTGTAGTATTATCTAAAATAAAGACGCACGACAACGAGGTTCTAGCTCCAGCATGTTTATTAACCTAACCCATCGCATGTCATACCACCAAGGGACATCCTACTACAATTGCAATGCCGACAGAGACAGAGCTCGAGAGGTGAAGGAAGCAGTATGCTGAGAGAAACAGAGAGAGGCAGGCAGAGATGGTCTCTGGCAGAGAGAGAGACTGAGCCACTGCCGAGGCAGCGGTCACGGGGCCAGCGACGCCGGAGAGAAAAGTAGGAGCAAGAGGCAAGGAAACCGAGTGGCCAGAGCAGGAGTACAATCTGGAGAGGGGGCTGCTGGCAGAGGAGGAGACCAGGGCAGAGAGGGAGAGCGAGAAAAAGCTGACGATAAGATAGACAATGGGGGAGGCCGAGAGATATGGAAGGCCCTCGGCATGGGTGAAGCCATGACATCCAGGAGTTTACAGGCTGCTTCTTTGAGGCCTGGAACGTTTGCGGAAAGGAAAAAAACGGACCGCAGCAGTCTGGTTAAAAGTAGTATCCCTGAGAATGGAGAGGAAATTGGTCTGAAAAGATCTCGGAATCCGAGGCGGTGAGATCAATCTCCATTGTAAACTTTGAGAATCCCTATCAATAAAATCGAGACTTGTCACGCAGTGTCTTGCATGTGCTGCAAAACAGAGAGGAGGAATGACTGTTTGGTCATGTTTAAGTAGGGTGGTAGTGGTGATTTAAGGAGAGCGAGAACAGGTGTTGAGGCTGATTAACAGTTAGTATCAGCTGGAGCTTGTTTGAGGAGTTACATTCAAGGAAACTAGTTAAGCGTTGCAAACAATAGTTGAGGTTGATTGGCAATGGTTAGCAGCTGGTGCTTGTTGAGATGCTAGGCAACTGTGTTCAAGGCAACTAGGTAAGTGTTACATTCAAGTCTGGTCTTTCTCCTGAATTTTAGTTAATCCTTAACACGCTTTAATAAGGACTTAAACTGGCATTACAGGTTTAAGCAAAGTACAGTGTCATTGTTTTCGCGAAGATATACCCATGGCGATAGGAGGGACAGGAGGCAGGTAAGAGCAATGGCAGCCACATGAACTGCCCTACAAAGACAAAGATCAGTCTACGGTAACAGTGGATCTGAGAAATGGCTTTAAAGATTTTGCTGTCCAGACATATGTTTAGGTAGAAACAGCTATAATGCACTGATGTATTCTCTTATTATGAAGAAACGTTTTTATACTAAATGACCACTGATCTAACCTATGACCCCTAAAATGCTTATACTGCACTCTGCCTTAAACAACTTTATGGGTAATGCAAAGGTAAAGTGCAAAATCTATATTCTAAATGTGTTTAACCAACTTTCTTGTTTTTCCTGTTTGATGGAAACAGTTTGAGAGTTCTAACTACATTCCAACTGTATTTTATGGTTTTATGTAGTGGAGCTATGTTTTGAATGTTGTATTGTAATAAGCCTAACCCTCAATCTTTGTGTGCTGGTTATGCATCTTGTTTACATTCTTCCAAGGACACCTCACTGCAGAAAAATTCTTATGAAATCATGTGACTATTTTTAAACAAAACAATCAAGCATCCCAGGAAAGTGTTTTCTTGCTTTACTGGGAAGCTTATCAGAGGTATACATGCTGGGGTCATTTATGTTTGTGGATGAGGTGCAGATAGTGTACTTCCAGCTAAGGCACACCTAGCTGTAGGATTATCCGAGGCTTGTTATGCATATTGTTGACATTCATCCAAGGACACCTCACTTCTTATGAAATCATGTGACTTGTTATTGAAAAGGATTTCTCTAAACGCACCCTAATACAAAAATAAAACAAAAAATGGACTAACCAGAAATGTGACATAAGTTTTATTGTAACCCTAAATTATGAATGTGTAAAAACTTGTTGTCTTTTTGGCTAACAACATTAGAACATTTAAGGATGTAAATGGTCAGAAGAGATTTAATCAAAGAGTTTATTTTTATAGGGTCAGTGCACATGTCACGTGTGCTCCCTCTCCGGCCTCTAGGTCACCGGGCTGCTCATGATGGCGCACACCTGTCACCATCGTAATGCGCGTCAGACTCACCTGGACTCCATCCCCCCCTTGATTACCTGCCCTATACATTTCACTCCCTTTTCACTCCCTTTGGTTCCTTCCCCAGGTGTCATTTTTTTCTGTTTCTTGACTGTGCGTTTCTGGTTTTGTTCATTTGTTTATTAAATTATGCACTCCCAGCGCACACGTTACAGAATGACGCCTCACCAAAGGGAAGCATTAAGGGGTGTTTTTTATTTGTATTTTTTGTGTGGAGGTGATGTTGGGTCCGGGTGTCCGATCCGGAGCTATCTGGGAGGCCTCAGCCGGTTTGTCGGGCTCCTGTGCCTCGACGGGCTCCCGTGCCTCAACTGAGGAAACCGGGGAGGTCTCAGCCGGCTCATCAGGCTCTCACGCCTCAGCTGGTTTGTCAGGTTTCTGCACCTCAGCGGAGGCGACCGGTCCGCTCTGGTATCCCCGGGATCGTCCCTTTGGTTGGCATCCTGCGGCTGGAGCCGAACGCACCGGGGAGGGGGTACCGTCACGTATGCTCTCTCTCCGGCGCTCTAGGTTGTCCGGAGCCGGCAGAGACGGCCCACAGTCCGGAACCGACGGAGACGGCCCACAGTCCGGAACCGACGGAGACGGCCCACAGTCCGGAACCGACGGAGACGGCCCACAGTCCGGAACCGACGGAGACGGCCCACAGTCCGGAACCGACGGAGACGGCCCACAGTCCGGAACCGACGGAGACATAAGTTTTATTGTAACCCTAAATTATGAATGTGTAAAAACTTGTCGTCTTTTTGGCTAACAACATTAGAACATTTAAGGATGTAAATGGTCAGAAGAGATTTAATCAAAGAGTTTATTTTTATAGGGTCAGTGCACATGTCACGTGTGCTCCCTCTCCGGCCTCTAGGTCACCGGGCTGCTCATGATGGCGCACACCTGTCACCATCGTAATGCGCGTCAGACTCACCTGGACTCCATCCCCCCTTGATTACCTGCCCTATACATTTCACTCCCTTTTCACTCCCTTTGGTTCCTTCCCCAGGTGTCATTTTTTTCTGTTTCTTGACTGTGCGTTTCTGGTTTTGTTCATTTGTTTATTAAATTATGCACTCCCAGCGCACACGTTACAGAATGACGCCTCACCAAAGGGAAGCATTAAGGGGTGTTTTTTATTTGTATTTTTTGTGTGGAGGTGATGTTGGGTCCGGGTGTCCGATCCGGAGCTATCTGGGAGGCCTCAGCCGGTTTGTCGGGCTCCTGTGCCTCGACGGGCTCCCGTGCCTCAACTGAGGAAACCGGGGAGGTCTCAGCCGGCTCATCATGCTCTCACGCCTCAGCTGGTTTGTCAGGTTTCTGCACCTCAGCGGAGGCGACCGGTCCGCTCTGGTATCCCCGGGATCGTCCCTTTGGTTGGCATCCTGCGGCTGGAGCCGAACGCACCGGGGAGGGGGTACCGTCACATATGCTCTCTCTCCGGCGCTCTAGGTTGTCCGGAGCCGGCAGAGACGGCCCACAGTCCGGAACCGACGGAGACGGCCCACAGTCCGGAACCGACGGAGACGGCCCACAGTCCAGAACCGACGGAGACAGCCCACAGTCCGGAACCGACGGAGACGGCCACAGTCCGGAACCGACAGAGACACCCTCCAGTCCGGAACCGGCGCAGCCAGAGTCGCCCTCCAGTCCGGAGCCGGCGCAGCCAGAGTTGCCCTCCAGTCCGGAGTCTCCAGTGACACGCATCAGCCCGAGGTCTCCAGCGACGCGCATCAGCCCGAGGTCTTCAGCGATGTGCCATAGCCCAGAGACTTCGAGAGGGGTAAAATATAATAAGCATTTAGCGGGGGTGGCCAGGTTAGGTTGGGGAGTAAGGCCGGAGCCTGAGCCACCTCCGTAGTAGGAGGTTGGGGAGGGGGGATGTAGCACAAGAACCGTCGGTGACGGTGGCCACCCTCCCTTCCCTCCCTTTAGTTAGGATTATTTTTCTGTTTTGGGGTTTATTTTTTTGTGTTTATTTTTTGTGTGAGGTGCTTCCAGGGTCTGCACCTTTGGGGGGGGGGTACTGTCACGTCCTGACCAGTATAAGGGGTTATTTGTTATTGTAGTTTGGTCAGGACGTGGCAGGGGTGTGTTTGTTTTGTGTTGTCGGGGTTTTGGGGTTGTGTTCTATGTTTTGTATTTCTATGTTCTACTTTCTAGCTTTTCTATTTCTATGTTTAGTTTATTGTTTTGACCTTCAATTGGAGGCAGCTGTTCCTCGTTGCCTCTAATTGAAGGTCCTATTTAGTAGGGGTGTTTTTCATGGGGTTTTTGTGGGTAGTTGTTTCGTGTATAGCTGTATGCCTTACAGGACTGTTTGTCATCGTTGTTTTTGTATACGTGTGTTTTGTTTTGTTTTTCCTTCTTTCTGCCAATAAAAAAGAAGATGAGTATACAGACTCCCGCTGCATTTTGGTCCACTTTATACAACGGCCGTGACACCCTCCCTCATTACACAAATACATATCACCTGAAAATGATTAAATCCAATAAGCATTCAAGTTTATATGGTTTGGAGTTCGAAAATGTGAATAGAAACAATGATAAGATCAGAATACTCACTTGCCTAATAATTGTCCACGCAGTGTATATCCTCCTGATTCCTGCTTACAAGCTAAAACTAAAGCAGGGAGTACCAGTGACTCGCTCAATACGGAAGTGGTCAGATGACACAGATGCTACACCACAGGACTGTTTTGCTAGCGCAGACTGAAATATGCTGCGGGATTCATCCAATGGCATTGAGGAGTATACCACCTCAGTCACCGGCTTCATCAATAAGTGCATCGATGACATTCGTCCCCACAGGGACCGTATCTACATATCCCAACCAGAAGCCATGGATTACAGGCAACATCCGCACCAGGCTAAAGGCTAGATCTGCCATTTTCAAGGAGCGGGACACTAATCAGGACGCTTATAAGAAATCCCGCTATGCCCTCAGACGAACCATCAAACAAGCAAAGCGTCAATACAGGATTAAGATTGAATCCTACTACACCGGCTCTGATGCTCGTCGGATGTGGCAGGGCGTGCAAACTATTACGGACTACAAAGGGAAACCCAGCTGCGAGACGCCCAGTGATGCGAGCCTACCAGATGGGCTAAATGATTTTTATGCTCGCTTCAAGGCGAGCAAAACACTGAAGCATGCATGAGAGCACCAGCTGTTCCAGACGACTGCGTGATCACGCTCTCCGTAGCCGATGTGAGCAAGACCTTTTCAACAGGTCAACAATCACAAGGCAAGACGGATGACAGGACATGTACTCAGAGCATGCGCGGACCAAATGGCAAGGGTCTTCACTGACATTTTCAACTTCTCCCTGACTGAGTCTGTAATACCTGCATGTTTTAAGCGGACCACCATCATCCCTGTGCCTGAGAAAATGAAGGTAACCTGCCTAAATGACTACTGCCCTGTAGCACTCACGGCGGTAGCCATGAAGTGCTTTGAATAGCCGGTCATGTCTCACATCCAAGACCATCATCCTGGGAAACTCTAGACCCACTCCAAATCACATACCGCCCCAACAGATCCACAGATGACGCAATCTCAATCGCACTCCACACTGCCCTTTCCTAACCTGCATAAAAGGAACACCAATGTCAGAATTCTGTTCATTGACTACAGCTCAGCGTTCAACACCATAGTGCCCACAAAGCTCATCACTAAGCTAAGGAGCCTGGGACTAAACACCTCCCTCTGCAACTGGATCGTGGACTTACTGATGGGCTGCCCCAGGTCGTAAGGGTAGGAAACCTCACATCTGCCACGCTGATCCTCAACACGGGGGGCCCTCAGGGGTGTGTGCTTACTCCCCTCCTGTACTCCCTGCTCACCCACGACTGAATGGCCAAGCACGACTCCAACACCATCATTAAGTTTGCTGATGACACAACAGTGGTAGGCCTGATCACCGACAACCATGAGACAGCCTTTAGGGAGGAGGTCAGAGACCTGGCCATGTGGTGCCAGGACAGCAACCTCTCCCTCAACGTGAGCAAGACAAAGGAGATGATCGTGGACTATAGGAAAAGGAGGACCGAACATACCGCCATTCACATCGACGGGGTTGTAGTGGAGCGGGTCAAGAGTTTAAAGTTCCTTGGTGTCCACATCACCAACAAACTATCATGGTCCAAACACACCAAGACAGTCGTGAAGAGGGCATGAAAACGCATTTAACCCCCTCAGGAGACTGAAAAGATTTGGCATGGGTCCCAGATCCTCAAAGTTCTACAGCTGCACCATCGAGAGCATACTGACCAGTTGCATCACCGCCTGGTATGGCAACAGCTCGGCATCCAACCGTAAGGAGCTACGAAGGGTAGTGCATACTGTCCAGTACATGACTGGGGCCAAGCTTCCTACCATCCAGGACCTATATACTAGGCAGTGTCAGAGGAAGGACCCAAAAATTGTCAAGGACTCCAGTCACCCAAGTCATAGACTGTTCTCTCTTCTACCGCACTGCAAGCGGTACCGGAGTGCCAAGTCTAGGTCCAAAAGCTTCTACCCACAAGCCATAAGACTGCTGAACAATTAATCAAATGGCCACCCAGACTATTTGCATTGACATCCCCCCTCTTTGATTTTACAGTGCTGCTACTCACTGTTTATTATCTATGCATAGTCACTTTACCCTACCTACATGTACAAATTAACTTGTCTAACCTGTAACCAACACATTGACTGGGTACCAGTTATATACAGTGTGTGCAAATGGCGTGAGGAGGTAAGGCAATAAATAGGCCATAGTAGCGAAGTAATTACAATTTAGCAAATTACCACTGGAGTGATAGATGTGCAGATGATGTGCAAGTAGAAATACTGGTGTGCAAAAGAGCAGAAAAGTACATTTTATAAAACAATATGGGGATGGGCTATTTACAGATGGGCTATGTACAGCTGCAGCGATCAGTTAGCTGCTCAGATAGCTGATGTTTAAAGCTAGTGAGGGAAATATAAGTCTCCAACTTCAGCAATTTTTGCAATTCATTCCAGTCATTGGCAGCAGAGAACTGGAAGGAAAGGTGGCCAAAGTAGGTGTTGGCTTGGGGATGACCAGTGAGATATACCTGCTGGAGAGCGTGCTACGCGTGGGTGTTGTTATCGTGAGCTGAGATAAGGCAGAGCTTTACCTAGCAAAGACTTATAGATGAACTGGAGCCAGTGGGTTTGGCGATGAATATGTAGCGAGGGCCAGCCAACGAGAGCATACAGGTCGCAGTGGTGGGTGGTATATGGGGCTTTGGTGACAAAACAGATGGCACTGTGATAGACTGCATCCAGTTTGCTGAGTAGAGTGTTGGAGGCTATTTTGTAAATGACATCGCCGAAGTCGAGGATCAGTAGGATAGTCAGTTTTACGAGGGTATGTTTGGCGGCGTGAGTGAAGGAGGCTTTGTTGTGAAATAGGAAGCCGATTCTAGATTTAATTTTGGATTGGAGATGTTTAATATGAGTCTGGAAGGAGAGTTTACAGTCTAGCAAGACACCTAGGTATTTGTAGTTGTCCACATATTCTAAGTCAGAACCGTCCAGAGTAGTGATGCTAGTCGGGCAGGCGGACGGTTGAAAAGCATGCATTTAGTTTTACTAGCGTTTAAGAGCAGTTGGAGGCCACGGAAGGAGTGTTGTATGGCATTGAAGCTCGTTTGGAGGTTTGTTAACACAGTATCCAAAGAAGGGCCAGATGTATACAGAATGGTGTCGTCTGCGCAGAGGTGGATCAGGGAATCACCCGCAGCAAGTGACATCGTTGATATATACAGAGAAAAGAGTCATCCCGAGAATTGAACCCTGTGGTTTTCCCATAGAGACTGCCAGAGGTCTAGACAACAGGCCCTCTGATTTAACACACTGAACTCTATCTGAGCAGTAGTTGGTGAACCAGGCGAGGCAGTTATTTGAGAAACCAAGGCTGTTGAGTCTGCCGATAAGAATGTGGTGATTGACAGAGTCGAAAGCCTTGGCCAGGTCCATGAATACAGCTGCACAGTATTGTCTCTTATCAATGGAGGTTATGATATCGTTTAGGACCTTGAGTGTGGCTGAGGTGCACGCATGACCAGTTTGGAAACCGGATTGCACAGTGGAGAAGGTACGGTGGGATTCGAAATGGTAAGTGATCTGTTTATTAACTTGGCTTTCGAAGAATTTAGAAAGGCAGGGCAGGATGGATATAGGTCTGTAACAGTTTGGGTCTAGAGTGTCACCCCCTTTGAAGCAGCTTTCCAAATTTTAGGGATCTCGGACGATACGAAAGAGAGGTTGAACAGACCTGAAGCTAGTGAGGGAAATATAAGTCTCCAACTTCAGCAATTTTTGCTGAAGGGGGTTGCAACAATGGCGGCGGATAATTTTAGTAAGAGAGGGTCCAGATTGTCTAACCCAGCTGATTTGTACAGGTCCAGGTTTTTCAGCTCTTTCAGAACATCTGCTATCTGGATTTGGGTGAAGGAGAAGCTGGGGAGGCTTGGGCAAGTAGCTGCAGTGGGTGCGGAGCTGTTGGCCGGGGTTGGGGTAGCCAGGAGGAAAGCATGGACAGCCGTAGAGAAATGCTTATTGAAATTCTCGATTATCATGGATTTATCGGCGGTGACAGTGTTACCTAGCCTCAGTGCAGTGGGCAGCTGGGAGGAGGTGCTCTTATTTTCCTATTTACATAGTGCATTGATGTGAATCACACTGCTGCTCTCTCATTTTAACTATTTGCACCTTACAGATTGTGGTTGTCCATATGTGTTATTTCATAGTTTTGATGTCTTCACTATTATTCTACAGTGTAGAAAATAGTAAAAAATAAAGAAACCCTTGAATGAGTACTGTAGGTGTGTCAACTTTTGAACGGTGGTGTATATCCATTGCCTCTTGAAGAATATAACTTATAAATGCCTCATGAGCTTAGTTCAACTGTCACATTCGGTGAGAACCCACAATATAAGCTTGTTTTTCTCCAATGTTTGTAAACTTTGTAAATGTAAACAAACACTGTATAGCCTCATAAGATGGTTGAAATAATCATTTTAATATCATGGATGGTTAGTCCTTGCTTCCATAGCTCTGTCAATTCATCTGAGAGTGGTTACATTTCTCCAGGCCCATCTCTCAGCTTTTTACCAAAAACAGAGGCGGGGTGCCTGTTTTGTTATTGTTTCATCTGTAATTTGCCCTTTAAACAGTTGCATATTATCATGATATCAAAGTGTCACCAACAAAAAGGTAAACAATAGGCCTATAGTAAATGCAGCATATGGCATTCAATTTTCACATGTAAACAGCCCTTGTCGTTCAATTGGTAACATACATTTTTGTCTTCTTATAATGCTTCTTAAGGTTAAAGTAATCTAAAAGTAACTGAATGTAATCAGATTACGTTACTGAGTTTGGGAAATCCAAAAGTTACTTTACTGATTACAATTTTGGACAGGTAACTAGTAACTGTAATGAATTACATTTAGAAGGTAACCTACCCAACCCTGTTTATGGGTAATGCAATAGTAAAGTGCAGTATCTACAATCTAAATGTGTTCATCCAAATTTCTTGTTGATTTTCTGTTTGATGGAAACAGTTTGAGAGTTTTAACTACATTCCAGCTGTATTTAATGGTTTTATGTAGTTGAGTTTTCATGTTTTGAATGTTGTATTGTATTAGACCTAACCCTCAATCTTTAAATATATTACATGACATTACATTTTATAACACTTTAACCAATACATTTATCAAGTGTCTGTCTGTCTATCTGTCTGTCTGTCTGTCTGTCTGTCTGTCTGTCTGTCTGTCTGTCTGTCTTCCCAGTCCCCTCTGTTCCTTAATTTTTTTTAAATCTGATTTTACTGCTTGTATGAGTTACTTGATGTGGAATAGAGTTCCATGTAGTCATGACTTTATGTAGTACTGTGTGCCTCCCATAGTTCTGGATTTGGGGACTGTGAAGAGACCTCTGGTGGCATGTCTTGTGCGGTATGAATGGGTGTCTGAGCTGTGTGCCAGTAGTTTAAACAGACAGCTTGTTGCATTCAACATGTCAATACCTTCCCTCCAGGCCTGAGTGCACACATTTTCTAGTAGGCTTAAATCGAAGATATGGCAAATAGTAGTGGCAATATCGTCCGCTATTATCCTCAGTAATTTTCCATCCAAGTAGTCAGATCCCGGTAAGAATAATTTTTTCACCTCTTCCACACTTACTTTACGGAATTCAAAATTACAATGCTTGTCTTTCATAATTTGGTCAGATATACTTGGATGTGTAGTGTCAGCGTTTGTTGCTGGCATGTCATACCTAAGTTTGCTAATCTTGCTAATGAAGAAATCATTAACATAGTTGATTTTGTGATGAATAAGCCATCTGATTCAATTAATGATGGAGTGGAGTTTGCATTTATGCCCAACATTTCATTTAAGGTCTCCAAAGCTTTTTACTATCATTCATTATGTCATTTATCTTTGTTTCATAGTGTAGTTTCTTATTCTTTTTATTCAGTTTAGTCACGATTTCTCAATTTTCAGCACGTTTGCCAATCGGTTGTACAACTAGACCTATTTGTCATTTATTTTGCCTCATCCCTCTCAACCATACAATTTTTCAATTCTTCATCAATCCACGGGGATTTAATAGTTTTTACAGTCATTTTCTTAATGGGTGCGTGCTTATTAGTAACTGGAATAAGTAGTTTCATAAATGTGTCAAGTGCAGCGTCTGGTTGCTCCTCATTACACACCACAGACCAACAAATATTCTTTACATCAACAACATAGGAATCACTACAAAACTTATTGTATGACTTCTTATACACTATATTAGGCCCAGCCTTTGGAACTTGGATATGGATACTATATTGTGACCACTACATCCGATGGATTTGGATGCTGCTTTCAAACAAATTTATGCAGCCACACCTCCACCTTTGGCATTTCTGGATAGTTTTGCATCTTGTTGACATTCATATAAGGACACGTCACTGCAGAAACATTTTCTTAGGAAATCATGTGACTTATAGGTATTAAAAAGGATTCATGTAAACACTCCCTAATACAAAACTAAAACTAAAACTAACTATGGACTAACCAGAAATGTGACATCTATTTATATTGTAACCCAAATGTATGAATGTGTGAACTATCTTGTCGTCTTTATGGCTAACCACATTAGAACATTATAATCTTTCATGACGTAAACTGTCAGAACAGGTTTTTAGCAACGTTTTGATTTTCATTGCTCACTCTGGCACACTGGGTTTTACCTTCAAGGTATGATTTCATACATCTCAAGGCATCAGGGGAAAAGTTGAACTTGGTCAGTTTTGTGATGAGAACCTCATGGGTAACAGTATCAAAAGCTTTCTTTAGGTCTAGAAATAAAGCCCCAAAACACCCCCTTTGTCCATCTTGGACATTTTCCAGAAGAAAGTAGTTGGCTGTTTCTGTGGTGTGTTTGCTCTGAGGCCAAACTGCATGGAGTGTAATGTGATGGGGCTGTTGTTGAGGTGGGAAATCAGTTGCTCTGCTACACACTTTCAGCAACCTTTGACACCACAGGTAGTATACTAATGGGCCTGTAGTTACGTCAGTAGGGTCACCTGATTTACAGATGGCCGTTATTACGGCCGACTTGCAGACCTTTGGAAACACCCCGACCAATAGATCTGTTGGTGAACTTAGTAATGGGGCCAATTAGTATATCTTTGTAGTTTTTAAGCAAGGTAGAGTCCAGGCCAAACACATATTTGGCTTTAGAGTTCTTTAGTGAGCTAATCAGCTTGTTTATTACTCAGAAACCTCCTTAATGATGAAGAAAGGTTGAGTGTAATTCACTGGCACTGAGCCCAAGAAACCAGTGGAGGGGTTCTGTGTCAGTACCTTGAGAGTCAACAAAGTAAGAATTGAAGGCTGTTGCTATTTCGACTGCATCCTGTGTTAGATTGTTATTCACCATGATTTCAAGTCTTTTTGCGGTGTTACTATGGTCTTTCCCTGTTAACTTTTTTAGATTCTCCCAGATCAATTTAGAATTTCTCCCTTGCTTCACCAATTATGTTGATAAAAAAGTTTGCCTTGGCCTGTCTGATTTCTTCCATCACCTTATTTCTCAACATGGTAAACCTACCTGTGATGCTCTAATTTGGACTTTAGGGCTGTTTTTAGAGCATGTTCTTTCATCATTTTCCAGATTTCTCCATTTAGCCAAGGAAGAGTGCTTTTTTGGCCAGGTTTGGATTAGATTTTCTTTAGGAAGCCATTTAGTGTAGTCTGGATTGTGGACAGAAAAACCTGACTATCAGCTTCCACATTTGTATAGGACAAGAGACCATTCCAGTTAATTCCCTTATCAAAATGATTTAATTGACTCTTAGGTAATCTGAGCTGATCAGGATTGATACCAGTAGATGTTAAACCTGTTCTTGGAAAGCTTTCTGACTAAGAGTGTCAGATTATGATCAGACAGCCCAGTAACCATATTGAATGATTTAGTCACTCTCTGGTTTATTACTGAACACCAGGTCAATCTGTGTTTTAGAACAAGTCACACTGGTTGGCCCTTTAACTAGCTGCGTAAGGTCAAAAGTTATTAGTGATCCATTTGAGGGTTTTCTTACAAGACTTGTCTTCATAATTAATGTTAAAATCTCCCATTTAATATGACCTCTTTCCCAAAATCACATTCCCTAAGCATGTTATTAGACTGATAAAAAACACACTTCCGGTGGAAGGTGGTCTGTAAAGTCCAATAAGGGTAAAAGACATTTGGGGAGAGAGTAACGTTTAGGCTAATACATTCTAGTTCATTATCACATGACCATTCAATTTGTTTACATCGGATATGTTCTTTAATGTAAATCATCAGACCCCCTCATCCTTCAGTCCTGTCTCTCCTGAAAACATTGTAGGAAGGCACATTCAAAGCAGCATATGGAGAGTTTTTATGGGGCCATGTCTCTGAAAGGCAGAGGAAGTCAAGGCTGGAGTCTGTGAGAAGATGTTGAATTTGATCACTTTTTGGAATGACACTGAGAATGTTCAAGTGCCTCCCTAGGTGTCCCTTGGGCTTAGCTGGTGGGTCCCAGAAGACTTGGGCGTGATTGACACATTGAAAAAAGTACAATTTTCAGTGTTTTCTGACTGGGTTTAGGCCGTTTTTATTTTGTTTTGATTAGGGGCATTTCAGTAGTGCAATTAACTATCCCTTGCGCCATTGTTTTCAGGAAGACCTACCCAAATCAAATTCAAATCAAATGTATTTATAAAGCCCTTCTTACATCAGCTGATATCTCAAAGTACAGAAACCCAGCCTAAAACCCCAAACAGCAAGCAATGCAGGTGTAGAAGCACGGTGGGTAGTGTCACGGCTCCTCCTCTGCAGTGCAGGGGCGGTTCCTCCTGCAGGCAGAGGAGGGTCGTTAGTGATTGGAGCTGGTGTGATTGGAGCCACCTGGGCTCAGGGTATTTAACAAAGTGCTCCACTAACCTCTCTCTCGCCTCGCTTGGCTTGCTCTCTCTCTCCCTGCTCCTCCAGGTATGATCCTGTTTTGATTGTTCCTTTGTTGGTTTATTTAGTTTCCACTCAGTCATGTTTACACACACATATTCACGCATCCATGCACCTTACATACACCCTACATTATGACATTTCCACACCTCATTCCTTTTTCTTTGTTTAGAATTAATAGTTTTGTTTTATAATAAATACTTTTTTTTAATTGGCCTATACCGGTTGTTGATGTCCTCTCATTTTTGCCACAGGCTATGAGCCGGCCTGTGACAGTAGGAAAAACTCCCTAGAAAGGCCAGAACCTAGGAAGAAACCTAGAGAGGAACCAGGCTATGAGGGGTGGCCAGTCCTCTTCTGGCTGTGCTGGGTGTAGATTATAACAGAACATGCCAAGATGTTCAAATGTTCATAGATGACCAGCAGGGTCAAATAATAATAATCACAGTTGTCGAGGGTGCAACAGGTCAGCACCTCAGGAGTAAATGTCAGTTGTCTTTTCATAGCCGATCATTCAAAGTATCTATACCACTCCTGCTGTTTCTAGAGAGTTGAAAACAGCAGGTCTTGGACAGGTAGCACGTCCGGTGAACAGGTCAGGGTTCCATAGCCGCAGGCAGAATAGTTGAAACTGGAGCAGCAGCACGGCCAGGTGGACTGAGGAAAGCAAGGAGTCATCAGGCCAGGTAGCCCTGGGGCATGGTCCTAGGGTTCAGGTCCTCTGAGAGAAAGAAATGAGAGAAAGAAAGAGAATTAGAGAGCATACTTAAATTCACACAGGACACCGGATAAGACAGGAGAAATACTCCAGATATAACAGACTGACCCTAGCCCCCCGACACAAACTACTGCAGCATAAATACTGAAGGCTGAGACAGGAGGAGTCGGGAGACACTGTGGCCCCATTCAACGATACCCCCGGACAGGGCAAAACAGGCAGGATATAACCCACTTTGCCAAAGCACAGCCCCACACCACTAGAGGGATATATTCAACCACCAACTTACCATCCTGAGACAAGGCCGAGTATAGCCCACAAAGATCTCCACCACGGCACAACCCAAGGGGGGGCGCCAACCCAGACAGGAAGATCACGTCAGTGACTCAACCCACTCAAGTGACTCACCACTCCTAGGGACGGCATGGAAGAGCACCAGTAAGCCAGTGACTCAGCCCCTGTAACAGGGTCAGAGGCAGAGAATCCCATTGGAGAGAGGGGAACCGGCCAGGCAGACAGCAAGGGCGGTTCGTTGCTCCAGTGCCTTTCCGTTCACCTTCACACTCCTGGGCCATACTACACTCAATCATAGGATCTACTGAAGAGACGAGTCTTCAATAAAGCCTTAAAGGTTGAGACCGAGTCTGCGTCTCTCCCATGGGCAGGCAGACCATTCCATAAAAATGGAGCTCTATAAGAGAAAGCCCTGCCTCCAGCTGTTTGCTTAGAAATTCTAGGGACAGTTAGGAGGCCTGCGTCTTGTGACCGTAGCGTACATGTAGGTATGTACAGCAGGACCAAATCGGAAAGACAGGTAGGAGCAAGCCCATGTAATGCTTTGTAGGTTAGCAGTAAAACCTTGAGATCAGCCCTTGCCTTAACAGGAAGCCAGTGTAGAGAGGCTAGCACTGGATTAATATGATCACATTTTTGGGTTCTAGTCTAGATTCTAGCAGCCGTGTTTAGCACTAACTGAAGTTTATTTAGTGCTTTATCCAGGTATCCGGAAAGTAGAGCATTGCAGTAGTCTAACCTAGAAGTGACAAAAGGATGGATTAATTTTTCAGCATCATTTTTTTACAGAATGTTTTTGATTTTTGCAATGTTACGTAGATGGAAATATGTTAGTCAAAAGAGAGATCAGGGTCCAGAGTAACGCCGAGGTCCTTCACAGTTTTATTTGAGATTACTGTGCAACCATCAAGATTAATTGTCAGATTCAACAGAAGATCTTTGTTTCTTGGGACCTAGAACAAGCATCTCTGTTTTGTCCGAGTTTAAAAGTAGAACATTTGCAGCCATCCACTTCCTTATGTCTGAAACACAGGCTTCCAGCGAGGGCAATTTTGGGGCTTCACCATGTTTCATCGAAATGTACAGCTGTGTGTCATCCGCATAGCAGTGAAAGTTAACATTATGTTTCCGAATGACATCACCAACAGGTAAAATATATAGTGAAAACAATAGTGGTCCTAAAACGGAACCTTGAGGAACACCGAAATGTACAGTTGATTTGTCAGAGGACAAACCATCCACAGAGACAAACTGATATCTTTCTGACAGATAAGATCTAAACCAGGCCAGAACTTGTCCGTGTAGACCAATTTGGGTTTCCAATCTCTCCAAAAGAATGTGGTGATCGATGGTATCAAAAGCAGCACTAAGGTCTAGGAGCACGAGGACAGATGCAGAGCCTCGGTCTGAAGCGATTAAAATGTAATTTACCACCTTCACAAGTGCAGTCTCAGTGCTATGATGGGATCTAAAACCAGACTGAAGCGTTTCGTATACATTGTTTGTCTTCAGGAAGGCAGTGAGTTGCTGCGCAACAGCTTTTTCAAAATTTTTTGAGAGGAATGGGAGATTCGATATAGGCCGATTTAGTTTTTAAAAATATTTTCTGGGTCAAGGTTTGGCTTTTTCAAGAGAGGCTTTATTACTGTCACTTTTAGTGAGTTTGGTACGTATCCGGCGGATAGAGCCGTTTATTATGTTCAACATAGGAGGGCCAAGCACAGGCGGTAGGAGGGACAGGCGGCAGGTAAGGGCAATGGCAGTCACCTGAACTGCCCTACAAAGGGAAAAAGCGGTCAAACAGTGAATCAAATTATTCCGGCCCTGATGGCATAGAGATGCTTGGGAAAATGCTCACAACGGGGGACCAGTGTGTGTGTGTTTCAGGGGAAGGGGGTGTACCTGATCTCCATCAGCTAGGACTTCACATTAGTTAATCAAATTTCCCAATTTTTGCATGCCTTCTCAAACAGCTGCACCTGTATATGCAGTCACCCATCATCTTTTCTTGAGTTGGGCTCGGGGATGGAACAACTGTTGAATATCTGAGCTTGTGGTTGTTTGTGGGGGGAAAGGGGCGTGTGTGCTGTTGCTGTATCTGTTGCTATGGGGTTATGATGTTAGGGACAATATAGGATGAATCACATTTTAACTTTAATGGCAATACTGGTTATAAGTAACAGTCCTTCACATGAACTGCCTACATTATTATGCATATTACTCAATTGTGGAAATTAAAACATGCAAGATTTTTTATATATATATATATATATGCATGCATACAGTTGAAGTCGGAAGTCTACATACACTTAGGTTGTAGTCATTAAAACTCGTTTTTCAACCACTCCACAAATTTCTTGTTAACAAACTATAGTTTTGGAAAGTCGGTTAGGACATCTACTTTGTGCATGACACAAGTCATTTTTCCAACAATTGTTTACAGACAGATTATTTCACTTATAATTCACTGTATCAATTCAAGTGGGTCAGAAGTTTACATACACTAAGTTGACTGTGCATTTAAACAGCTTGGAAATTTACAGATAATTATGTCATGGCTTCAAAAGCTTCTGATAGGCTAACTGACAACATTTGAGTCAATTGGAGGTGTACCTGTGGATGTATTTCAAGGCCTACCTTCAAACTCGGTGCCTCTTTGCTTGACATCATGGGAAAATCAAAAGAAATCAGCCAAGACCTCAGAAAAACAATTGTAGACCTCCACAAGTCTGGTTCATCCTTGGGAGCAATTTCCAAACGCCTGAAGGTACCACGTTCATCTGTACAAACAATGGTACGCAAGTATAAACACCATGGGACCACGCAGCCGTCATACCGCTCAGGAAGGAGATGCGTTCTGTCTCCTAGAGATTAACATACTTTGGAGCGAAAAGTGCAAATCAATCTCAGAACAACAGAAAAGGACCTTGTGAAGATGCTGGAGGAAACCGGTACAAAAGTATCCATATCCACAGTAAAACGAGCCCTATATCAACATAACCTGAAAGGCCGCTCAGCAAGAAAGAAGCCACTGCTCCAAATCCGCCATAAAAAAGCCAGACTACGGTTTGCAACTGCAAAAGGGGACAAAGATCGTACTTTTTGGATAAATGTCCTCTGGTCTGATGAAACAAAAATAGAACTGTTTGGCCATAATGACCATCGTTATGTTTGGAAGAAAAAGGGGGAGGCTTGCAAGCCACAGAACACCATCCCAACCGTGAAGCACGGGGGTGGGAGCATCATGTGGTGGGGATGCTTTTCTGCAGGAGGGACTGGTGCACTTCACAAAATAGATGGCATCATGAGGGAGGAAAATTATGTGGATATATTGAAGCAACATCTCAAGACATCAGTCAGGAAGTTAAAGCTTGGTCGCAAATGGCTCTTCCAAATGGACAATGACCCCAAGCATACTTCCAAGGTTGTGGCAAAATGGCTTAAGGACAACAAGGTCAAGGTATTGGAGTGGCCATCACAAAGCCCTGACCTCAATCCCATAGAAAACTTGTGGGCAGAACTGAAAAAGTGTGTGAGCAAGGAGGCCTACAAACCTTACTAAGTTACACCAGCTCTGTCAGGAGGAATGGGCCAAAAATTCACCCAACTTATTGTGGGGAGCTTGTTGAAGGCTACCCGAAACGTTTGACCCAAGTTAAACAATTTAAAGGCAATGCTACCAAATACTAATTGAGTGTATGTAAACTTCTGACCCACTGGGAATGTGATGAAAGAAATAAAAGCTGAAATAAATCACTCTACTATTATTCTGACATTTCACATTCTTAAAATAAAGTGCTGATCCTAACTAACCTAAGACAGAGAATTTTTACTAGGTTCAAATGTCAGGAATTGTGAAACACCTTAGCCAAATACATGTAAACTCAGTTTATGTAAACTTCCGACTTCAACTGTATGTTTGTATGTATGTATGTATGTATGTATGTATGTATGTATGTATGTATGTATGTATGTATGTATGTATGTATGTATGTATGTATGTATATGTATTTTGATAACTATACAGTGGGGCAAAAAAGTATTTAGTCAGCCACCAATTGTGCAAGTTCTCCCACTTAAAAATATGAGAGAGGCCTGTAATTTTCATCATAGGTACACGTCAACTATGAGACAAAATGAGAAAAAAAAATCCAGAAAATCACATTGTAGGATAAGTATTTGGTCACCTACAAACAAGCAAGATTTCTGGCTCTCACAGACCTGTAACTTCTTCTTTAAGAGGCTCCTCTGTCCTCCACTCGTTACCTGTATTAATGGCACCTGTTTGGACTTGTTATCAGTATAAAAGACACCTGTCCACAACCTCAAACAGTCACACTCCAAACTCCACTATGGCCAAGACCAAAGAGCTGTCAAAGGACACCAGAAACAAAATTGTAGACCTGCACCAGGCTGGGAAGACTGAATCTGCAATAGGTAAGCAGCTTGGTTTGAAGAAATCAACTGTGGGAGCAATTATTAGGAAATGGAAGACATACAAGAACACTGATAATCTCCCTCGATCTGGGGCTCCACGCAAGATCTCACCCCGTGGGGTCAAAATGATCACAAGAACGGTGAGCAAAAATCCCAGAAGCATACGGGGGGACCTAGTGAATGACCTGCAGAGAGCTGGGACCAAAGTAACAAAGCCTACCATCAGTAACACACTACGCCGCCAGGGACTCAAATCCTGCAGTGCCAGACGTGTCCCCCTGCTTAAGCCAGTACATGTCCAGGCCCGTCTGAAGTTTGCTAGAGAGCATTTGGATGATCCAGAAGAGGATTGGGAGAATGTCATATGGTCAGATGAAACCAAAATATAACTTTTTGGTAAAAACTCAACTCGTCGTGTTTGGAGGACAAAGAATGCTGAGTTGTATCCAAAGAACACCATACCTACTGTGAAGCATGGGGGTGGAAACATCATGCTTTGGGGCTGTTTTTCTGCAAAGGGACCAGGACGACTGATCCGTGTAAAGGAAAGAATGAATGGGGCCATGTATCGTGAGATTTTGAGTGAAAACCTCCTTCGATCAGCAAGGGCATTGAAGATGAAACGTGGCTGGGTCTTTCAGCATGACAATGATCCCAAACACACCGCCCGGGCAACGAAGGAGTGGCTTCGTAAGAAGCATTTCAAGGTCCTGGAGTGGTCTAGCCAGTCTCCAGATCTCAACCCCATAGAAAATCTTTGGAGGGAGTTGAAAGTCCGTGTTGCCCAGCGACAGCCCCAAAACATCACTGCTCTAGAGGAGATCTGCATGGAGGAATGGGCCAAAATACCAGCAACAGTGTGTGAAAACCTTGTGAAGACAACTGTCATTGCCAACAAAGGGTATATAACAAAGTATTGAGATAAACTTTTGTTAATTACCAAATACTTATTTTCCACCATAATTTGCAAATAAATTCATAAAAAAATCCTACAATGTGATTTTCTGGATTTTTTTTCTCATTTTGTCTGTCATAGTTGAAGTGTACCTATGATGAAAATTACAGGCCTCTCTCATCTTTTTAAGTGGGAGAACTTGCACAATTGGTGGCTGACTAAATACTTTTTTGCCCCACTGTATATAATACAAATCGAGGTGAGGGCGTTGGGAAATGCTTTTGCCGGTTGATCTGCTTCTGTTCTGTGGGTGGCACTGTGTGCTCTATTCGAATGATGGGCCCTGGTCTCTCAGGGGCCCTGGGATCCGGGGGGACAGGGGTGGTCTGCCGGTCACTGGGATGCCAACCCAACTTGAGATTTGGGGGGGTTAGCGGGTGGAATAGTGGCAAACAATTGGAGGTTTACTTAGTAGAAATGCAAATATCATGGTAAAGCTATATGGACACATTACTATGGCACTTTTTAATGTTACGTTTACAAACATACAGTACCAGATCAAATTTGGACACCTACTCAATTTTTTTTCTTTATTTTTTACTATTTTCTACATTGTAGAATAATAGTGAAGACAAACCATGAAATAACACACATGGAATCGTGTAATAACCAAAAAAGTGTTATACAAATAAAAATATGTATATTTGAGATTCTTCAAAGTATCCCCCCTTTGCCTTGATGACAAAGCTGCCTCCACTATTCCAGCACCATTTCAATTTCAACATCATCAAATCACCTCTGCTAAGTCTAATACAGTGACAACTAAAAGATACCAAAAACTATTTAAATCGAAATCAAATGTTATTTGTCACATGCGCCGAATACAACAGGTGTAGACATTAGTGAAATGCTTACTTACAAGCCCTTAACCAACAACGCTTTAAGATAAGAACATTTTTAAAAGTGTTAAGTAAAAAATAGATAAGTAGAAAATAAAAGTAACAAATAATTAAACATCAGCGGTAAAAGAACAGATTATGTACAAACTAAGTCACAAATAACGAGAAAAAACATACACAATTGGTTACTGGATCGTAAAACGGCATTCTCCATTCAGTCCAGTCAAAGTAAGCTAAATATGATGTGACTGTCCATGGTTCTGATTTCTGTGCGCGTTCTGCTAGCTAGCCACCGGAGGACAACAACATAACATGATGCAACAACTCTAGTTTTTCTGTCAATTATGTGTGCTCTCAATGGGATTTGATAGGAGTGACACCAAAATCCACACTGCCTTCCCTTGACACTTTTTTTTTTTTTTTTTGGTGCGCCAGGACCATTCACAGTTGAGGTCGCTCAGTTTATATTAACACTGATTGGCGTCCAAATGCTCGGTGACTTCCCTAGCCTTCAATGCTACGGGCGGCAACAATGTCATGTTCGTTTGGAACAGACAGCATCAGAAAGATGGGATGGCCTACACGTAGAGACAGACAGAGGGGCGCTACACGTAGAGACAGAGGGGCGCTACACGTAGAGTAGAGGGGCGCTACACGTAGAGACAGAGGGGCGCTACACGTAGAGACAGAGGGGCGCTACACGTAGAGACAGAGGGGCGCTTTTTCGCTCGCTCGAATGTGTATCATGTGAGATGCATTCAGCCTCTTGCGAATTTTAGGAAAATTATGAAAAACAATACAAAAAATATAATAATATTGGTCCATTTTTGGGGGGAAGCCTGGCTTCCCTTGGCAACCATAAATACACGCCACTGTGTAATGAAGCATCTGTGGTGCATTTATGACAGTAAAACAAACACGCCTTGTGTAAAAACAACAACCAGCGAGTGGGCTGGCTCACACAACACCGGGATAAAAAGGCGACTCCAATCTAACCTCTCCACAATGTCCTTCAATATATGTAGCGAACATTTAGCTTAAAGGGACTTGGTTTGAATAGAACCAGCAAGGTAGCTAACGTTAGATAACTAGCTACATTTTTAAGTCGACTGTTCAGCTCTTATTAATATAAAATAAGAAAATGGCCAATTTTAAAATACGGAAAGCTGAATCGAAAGATGTGCCTGACATACTGCGAATGATAAAGGTAAGCCGAAAACTAAAATCACTGCTTGCTTAGCTAGAAAATCGACTGGTTTCACTCTTCTTCACTCTTCTCCGGCGCTTGTATTTCCGTTTGTATCGTTGATTTGCTATCTAAAGATGCTTGAGGAGTTAGCTAGTTAAATACCAAAATACAACTAACTATGAAAAGGATGTAACGAATGAAGCAAATCTTGCCAAGAGAAACGGGACAATTGACAGCACTTAAAATTGTACTTCCTTGGGGACATTTGACATGCCTGTACGTACCGTAATGTTAATATAAGTGGGTAATTATTTTTGGAATATAACGTATGGAGTAAAAGCGCTCTCAGATTTGTGGTTGTGATGGGGTACCATAGTTGAACTTAAAACTCATGAGGCATTTCTAAGTTATGTTCTTCAAGAATCAGCAGTGGCGACCCGTCATTCAGGGCAGGTGGGGCTGAGCCCCACCTGATTTGAGCCCCACATTCTTGGCCAATTTTTATATATGTATAGGTGCTCATCGGCCATTGGACATAAACATTACACAACAAGTTGGAAATCGCTAATTCAACAATGAGTGGTTTGGAAGGTATCATTGGCTAACTGCAAGCATTGCAAATCAGTCATTAGCCTTCTATTCAGTGGAGTGGCTGTGCGGTCCCAAGTCTAAGGGTCTCTTTTCCAAGTTTAAAATGATAAACATTCAACATTGGCCATGCTGTTAATGAAGCATCATTTGTACCGAGCTCAAAACAACTGTTAACTCGGAACTGCAAAATCTGACTTTAGTGAGTTCAAGACAACTGGGAACTCGGGGAAAAACGAGCTACAACTGGCAAAATAAGTTTTGAACTTTCATCCAACTCAGAATTGTACATCCAGAACTCGGGCCTCTTTCTAGAGCTACGACCTGAAGATCACTGACATCATAATGATTGGACCTTTTTTTCCCCCGAGTTCCCAGTTGTCTTGAAAGCACCATAAATCCAGAGAATGACAGACCAGGGACATATGTATACTGTAGCTAAGAAAGTAATAAAGTGTATGTTGTGTAGTAAGCTGTTAGTAGCCCATGTGCCAGCGATATCAGCTACGTTTTATTAAAAGGCAGTAAATGAGGCTGAATGAACGGTTTCGCTGCCAGACAAGGCTCTCCTGACAGCCAGGTGTATCAGTGGTAAGGTGTTGGGACTGCTGTTGGGACTCTGCTGTTGGGTCAGCTTTATGTAGGCACCGTTTGGCACAGTGATTGTTTAGTGCAATTAATGTATTGTTTAGTGTTGTGTAGTGGCTTTGCTGGCATGCATCCCACTTTTCTTTTTTGGCCGCACCAAGATTTACTTGCTAAAATCACCACAGAATCAGTAGGGTATTTATTATTAATTTCAAGATGCACTATGCAGAAATCTTTCCATTTCCTGGTTGTTCAAATTCTAATAGTTAAACTAATTTCAGTATATGTGACAAAATAAGCAAGTATACTGTACAGCAGGGGTCGGCAACCTAAGGCACACATGTGAGGGTATTTGTCTTGGCACGCCAATGCATGCCAAGCCTTGGCTTGATGTTTATGGCTTATTTGGCTTATTTGTCAACTGGCTTATTTGACAGTTATTTTTTTAACTGGATAAAATAATTGCATGCATTGGTTACGAAATTGCATTGATATTCACTGCAATGTTGTACAGTAATTCCCAAGGTATGTCAATCCTGATTTGCCATTGGACTTTCATGATTTTGCAGGAGTTTCATGATATTAGTTAAGCGCAAGACGACCCTCCTCGCCTCTACCGACAAATTCAAAACCATGGCGGCACTGAAGATGAGATTAGTTTTCACATGGCTAGCAGCTAGTGAACTTTCTTTTGTTATTTAAAAAAGTTCAGGGTGCAAAATGTCATCAGCAAAGAAAAATAAGGTAGATGTCCACTCAGAGCCGGTCCTGACCTCCCTGGGGCCCTAAGCAAAATTCTGCTAAGGGGCCCTCCTACCTGACCCGTGAGTCATGTAAACCATTTGCCATTGCCACACAGTCACACCTGCCACACAGTCACACCTGCCACACAGTCACACCTGCCACACAGTCACAACTGACACCCCAGTGCTCCCACTACAATCCTCCCTCCTTTAAAACAGTTTGCGCCTGTCGGTCTAAGAATAAGTAAACCTATACAGAACAGAATGAGGTATAAACAAACAATATTTATTGAATATAATATTTTCTATAGAATCTTAAGATAAGTGAATATTAACATAAATAAGAAATTGTCGAAAATAATCAAATATAACAGTGAGCTTTGGCTCTGCTGCCTGGTAATTAGTCCTCACAATATTATACAGTTAGCTTTGTCTATACAATGTAAACATAAGCCTATTGGCTATGGCTGCAGCTATAGGTCTTATAATAGTAAAATATAACCTATACAGCTGTGTGATTAACTTTGGTTCCCTCTACAGCCTGGGCATTGTCAGTATCAGCATGGGCACCAGTCTATCTGGACTGCCTGGAAGAAATGGAAAGTATGTCACATAGTTAGTTAAGCAGTCATTTACACAAATGCACTTTTGCCATACAATCTTAAATGTTACTAAGTGTGTAAACATTTGAATGTTTGAATTAAAATCTTCCTCTTCTGCACTTTCTTGAGGCAAAATCATCAATGATGTCATCATAGGACATGTTTCCCCACATCATGATTTATGCTCATGATGGCCAGACCACTCAAATGTTCCTGTGACATGGAAGACCCCAGGTAGCTTTTGATGAGCTTTTATTTGAAAAGCTCCTCTCTGCCGATGTTACTGGTAGGGTGACTGCAATTCTTAGGGCTATCCAAAGGCTAGGATAGAGTTCCTCCAGGTTTTTCTCACAGAGAAAGGAAAGCAGCTCACAGGCAGTCATCTGATAGCAGATCAGGTAAATTCTGAATCTCGTGTGCCAGATCCATTCCACTGATGTCACAGTCATCTCTGAAGGTTAGTGTTTTCAACTTCCATGCAGTGAGCCTTTAAAGATTCACTGGACATCAGAGGCAGTGCTGAAGTTCAGCAGCACTCCATATTTGGTTTTCACCTGGTTGAGTGTTTCAAATCTGTCATCCATGGATGTCACAGCAGAGTCGACCACAATGTTGAAGTAGTTGACTTCAAGGTTTTTCAGTGCATCAATCACTGGTTCATCAGGAGCCTCATAGCTGAAATACCTCTTGCAGTTTCTCAGTCTCTTCTCTTTCAGAAAAGCCTCCACATTAATTTCTTCACAAATGCTTTTGGCTGTTGTCTGGGCCTCAGAGAATCCCGTTTCCCAGTATGTAGTGCGGGAGGCCTTTGCATTTGAGATTAAATTCACTGCGATATCCAACTGCATTGAGGCGGATTGGAGGAGCATGTTCACCTTGTTTGTCATTGTCAGTGTCTCACACCATACAACACAGCAAATCAAGAAGCGGTAGACCCAACTTCCTCTGCATGTGCTGTGCCTCCACTTTGGCCACAGGATCGTTGCTCGTCTGCCTGGCTTCCAGTAATGCCTCCCGAACCTCAGAAGGCTGATACCTGATTGCATGAACACTTGAGCCTACTCTTCCATCTTGTCACTCCATGACTTCACGGTTATGTTCACGTGTTTCTTCAAAACACTCCATCTTTGTGTGCCAGCTGAAAAGAAGGTGAAGAGCTTTTGCACATACCCCAAAAACCCAACTGCATCTTTTGAAAATTTGCCAGCATCTGCAATGACAAGGTTTAGACATTTACTCCTGGTGATTAATGTCAGGTGTACAGTCCAATATAATGGAGAAGTACTTTGAGTCTCTTACTTGAGTCACTATTGCTTCCAGAATCTTGTCACTCACAATCTGTATCAGCTCATTCTGTGTGCGCTTCCCAAGGTAATGAGCATGTCTCTCCATCTTTAATTTTGCTGAGATTTTCCATAATGGTCCAATTTTTGCCAATAATTCAACCTCTTTTTTTTAGGAAGTTTCCATAGTCTGGTTGGAAGTTTGTCTGATGAACCCCTGAATGCTAGGCTTCTTTCGGCCAGAGACTGAGTGATACTTATTAAACGTGCAAGGACATCCCGCCATGTCTTTCTTTCAGCCTCCAAAATTGTCATTTAGAGTCTGTCCCCAATTTAAGCGCAGATCAAGTTCTCTTCACTTATTCATATTGTCTGTGTTCAGGACTACCCTCATGGTATTTCAGAATGGTGTTGATATTTGACCAGTCATTCATACCTTCCTTTATTATTTTGTAGTCTTTTGTAGAAAAGAGCTTACAGTTGTTTTTGATTACGAAAGCCAGCTCCTGGTAATATTTTCCCCATTTGACAGCTGTCTCTGTAGTAAGCCTGAATGGAAACCTGTTGTAGACTTGTCTTTAGGTAAGAAAAAAACAGTCCTGGTTTGAATGGACCTCTGCCATTAACTTTGGTGGAGCAGGAACTGTTCTATTAGGGTCTGAGCTGCTTGTATCTGATGCTGGCTGTACACCTCTGGTTGTGCTAGTACTGGCTGGGGCTGCCTGTACTTCACCTGGGGCTGCCTGTACTTCACCTGGGGCTGTCTTAGTACTTGCTGAAGACAGCTGTACTGGGTCTGTGTTAGTACTTGTGTAACCGATGTGAAATGGCTAGTTAGTTAGCGGTGGTGCGCGCTAATAGCGTTTCATGGCTGATGATCAAACTTAAAACCTGTTAGGGCTAGGGGGCAGTATTTGCACGGCTGGATAAAAAAAATGTACCCGATTTAATCTGGTTACTAATCCTACCCAGTAACTAGAATATGCATATACTTATTATATATGGATAGAAAACACTCTAAAGTTTCTAAAACTGTTTGAATGGTGTCTGTGAGTATAACAGAACTCATTTGGCAGGCAAAACCTTGAGACATTTTCTGACAGGAAGTGGATACCTGATGTGTTGTATTACCTTTAAACCTATGCCATTGAAAAACACAGGGGCTGAGGAATATTTTGGCACTTCCTATTGCTTCCACTAGATGTCACCAGCCTTTACAAAGTGTTTTGAGTCTTCTGGAGGGAGATCTGACCGAACAAGAGCCATGGAACGATGATGGCCCATTAGACACCTGGCGCGCGAGTTCATGTTGGGTACCCTCGTTCCAATACGTTATAAAAGAGTATGCATTCGTCCACCTTGAATATTATTCATGTTCTGGTTAAAAAAGGCCCTAATGATTTATGCTATACAACGTTTGACATGTTTGAACGAACGTAAATATATTTTTTCCCCTCGTTCATGAAGTGAAGTCCGGCGGGCTTAGATCATGTGCTAACAAGACGGAGATTTTTGGACATAAATAATGAGCTTTTTTGAACAAAACTACATTCGTTATGGACCTGTGATACCTGGAAGTGACATCTGATGAAGAGAATCAAAGGTAATGGATTATTTACATAGTATTTTCGATTTTAGATCTCCCCAACATGACGACTAGTCTGTATCGCAACGCGTATTTTTCTGGGCGCAGTGCTCAGATTATTGCAAAGTGTGATTTCCCAGTAAGGTTATTTTTAAATCTGGCAAGTTGATTGCGTTCAAGAGATGTAAATCTATAATTCTTTAAATGGCAATATAATATTTTACCAATGTTTTCTAATTTTAATTATTTAATTTGTGATGCTGACTTGACTGCCGGTTATTGGAGGGAAACGATTTCCTCAACATCAATGCCATAGTAAAACGCTGTTTTTGGATATAAATATGAACTTGATAGAACTAAAAATGCATGCATTGTCTAACATAATGTCCTAGGAGTGTCATCTGATGGAGATTGTAAAAGGTTAGTGCATCATTTTAGCTGGTTTTATGGTTTTGGTGACCCTGTCTTTGAATTGACAAAACATTACACACAACTCTTGTAAATGTACTGTCCTAACATACTCTAAATTTATGCTTTCGCCGTAAAACCTTTTTGAAATCGTAAAACGTGGTTAGATTAAGGAGATGTTTATCTTTCAAAGGGTGTAAAATAGTTGTATGTTTGAAAAATTTGAATTTTGACATTTATTTGGATTCAAATTTGCCGCTCTTGAAATGCACCTGCTGTTGATGGAGTGCACCACGGGTGGGACGCCTGCGTCCCACCTAGCCCATAGAGGTTAAGCATAGCACCTGTAAATTATAGATAACAATACTATTACTAATTTTATCAGCTGCATCAGGCCCATTCAAACTGGTTCCCCCAGATTTCCTTTTATACATTTTCAAATATAAAATACTATTTATACTATGGCTTGGCTGAATACTTGATGGTTATTATTTACTGAGAGATGTGCATCCATATTGCCCAGTATGCCCAGCATTTTAATTTAATATATAAATCAATGTCAGTCCATTGCTTTCCATCTTGCATTAGTCCAGAGTTGTAACTAAACCTTGACTGAGATGCTAGATAATCATTGTCTTGTTTTCAAATTATGTGCAGCCTATGAGGAGCTCCATCACGCCCATATATTGTCTGGACTGGTCCCCACAGTGGTTGCTGCTGGAAAGCTTGAATTTCATTTCGTGCACGCGCATATGAACGCACGATGCTGATATCTGATGATGATACGGGTGATCATCACGCGAGTAGTCGCGCTTCGCTCCGCAGGTAATATTACATTTCATTACATTACAACGGTTTGATTTGTTTGATCTGAGCAATTTTTTTGTTTGATCTGAGCAATTTTTCTTAGCTAGCTACATAGCCGTCTTTGTATCAAAGATAATTGTGTAGTTTAGAGTAATTAGAGTAATTATCGAGGTTAGCTAGCCAGCTGTTTTCGTCCTCCTAACCTAGTCAACACTGCTAGCTAGCCAACTAGCCAACTTCTACCGACTAGCAGCACTGTAGAAACTATTACATTACAACGGAACGACTTGATTAGTGTAGTGTTAGCTAGGTACATAGTTGTCTTTGCTGTCTTTGTATCTAAGATAATTGTGTAGTTTAGAGTAATTATCGAGGTTAGCTAGCCAGCTGCGACGCGACGCCGTTGTCCAGACTCCAGACTTAGTCAACACACCTAGTCATCGTCAAACCCACTGCTAGCTAGCCGACCTTTACTGACTAGCAGCACTGTAGAAACTAATACATTACAACGGAACGATTTGACTAGTGCAGTGTTAGCTAGCTACATAGTTGTCTTTGTCATAGTTTGATAATTGTGTAGTTTAGAGTAATTATCGAGGTTAGCTAGCCAGCTATTTTCGTCACCGGCGACGCCTTTTTTCCAAACCTAGCCAACTATTACCGACGAGCAGCATTGTAGAAACTAAATACATTACAAAGGAACGTCTTGATTAGTTCTATGTTAGCTAGCTACATAGTTGCTTTTGTATCATGATAAGGTGTAGTACTGAAACTATCGAGGTTACCTAGCCAGCTACACGTTCAAACAAAGTCAACAACGCAGCCACTGCTAGCTAGCCTACTTCACCAGCCAGCAGTACTGTATCATTTGTCATTTTAGTCAATAAGATTTTTGCAACGTAAGCTTAACTTTCTGAACATTCGAGACGTTTAGCCCACTTGTCATTCCAACCTCCTTTGCATTAGCGTAGCCTCTTCTGTAGCCTGTCAACTATGTGTCTGTCTATTCCTGTTCTCTCCCCTCTGCACAGGCCACACAAACGCTTCACACCGCGTGGCCGCTGCCACTCTAACCTGGTGGTCCCAGCGCGCACAACCCACGTGGAGTTCCAGGTCTCCGGCGTCTGCGGCCAACAAGGCAGAGTTCATCTCAGCCTATGCTACCCTCCAGTCCCTCGACTTCTTGGTGCTGACGGAAACATGGATTACCACAGATAACACTCCTACTGCTCTGTCCTCGTCTGCCCACGTGTTCTCGCATACCCCGAGAGCATCTGGCCAGCGGGGTGGTGGCACTGGAATCCTCATCTCTCCCAAGTGGACATTCTCTCTTTCTCCCCTTACCCATCTGTCTATCTCCTCATTTGAATTCCATGCTGTCACAGTTACCTGCCCTTTCAAGCTTAACATCCTTATCATTTATCGCCCTCCAGGTTCCTTTGGAGAGTTCATCAATGAGCTTGACGTCTTGATAAGTTCCTTTCCTGAGGATGGCTCACCTCTCACAGTTCTGGGTGACTTTAACCTCCCCACGTCTACCTTTGACTCATTCCTCTCTGCCTCCTTCTTTCCACTCCTCTCCTCTTTTGACCTCACCCTCCCACCTTCCCCCCCTACTCACAACGCAGGCAATACGCTTGACCTCATCTTTACTAGATGCTGTTCTTCCACTAATCTCATTGCAACTCCCCTCCAAGTCTCCGACCACTACCTTGTATCCTTTTCCCTCTCGCTCTCCTCCAACACTTCTCACTCTGCCCCTACTCGGATGGTATTGCGCCGTCCCAACCTTCGCTCTCTCTCTCCCGCTACTCTCTCCTCTTCCATCCTATCATCTCTTCCCTCTACTCAAACCTTCTCCAACCTATCCCCTGATTCTGCCTCCTCAACCCTCCTCTCCTCCCTTTCTGCATCCTTTGATTCTCTATGTCCCCTATCTTCCAGGCCGGCTCGGTCCTCCCCTCCTGCTCTGTGGCTCGACGACTCATTGTGAGCTCACAGAACAGGGCTCCGGGCAGCCGAGCGGAAATGGAGGAAAACTCGCCTCCCTGCGGACCTGGCATCCTTTCACTCCCTCCTCTACATTTTCCTCTAATGTTTCTGCTGCTAAAGCCACTTTCTACCACTCTAAATTCCAAGCATCTGCCTCTAACCCTAGGAAGCTCTTTGCCACCTTCTCCTCCCTCCTGAATCCTCCTCCCCCCCTCCTCCCTCTCTGCGGATGACTTACATTTTACATTTTAGTCATTTAGCAGACGCTCTTATCCAGAGCGACTTACAGTAGTCAATACATACATTTAATTTCATGCATTTTGTTTTTGTACTGGCCCCCCGTGGGAATCGAACCCACAACCCTGGTGTTGCACACACCATGCTCTACCAACTGAGCCACAGGGAAGACTTCATCAACCATTTTGAAAAGAAGGTCGACGACATCCGATCCTCGTTTGCTAAGTCAAACGACACCGCTGGTCCTGCTCACACTGCCCTACCCTGTGCTTTGACCTCTTTCTCCCCTCTCTCTCCAGATGAAATCTCGCGTCTTGTGACGGCCGGCCGCCCAACAACCTGCCCGCTTGACTCTATCCCCTCCTCTCTTCTCCAGACCATTTCCGGAGACCTTCTCCCTTACCTCACCTCGCTCATCAACTCATCCTTGACCGCTGGCTACGTTCCTTCCGTCTTCAAGAGAGCGAGAGTTGCACCCCTTCTGAAAAAACCTACACTCGATCCCTCCGATGTCAACAACTACAGACCAGTATCCCTTCTTTCTTTTCTATCCAAAACTCTTGAACGTGCCGTCCTTGGCCAGCTCTCCTGCTATCTCTCTCAGAATGACCTTCTTGATCCAAATCAGTCAGGTTTCAAGACTGGTCATTCAACTGAGACTGCTCTTCTCTGTTTCACGGAGGCTCTCCGCACTGCTAAAGCTAACTCTCTCTCCTCTGCTCTCATCCTCCTAGACCTATCTGCTGCCTTTGATACTGTGAACCATCAGATCCTCCTCTCCACCCTCTCCGAGTTGGGCATCTCCGGCGCGGCCCACGCTTGGATTGCGTCCTACCTGACAGGTCGCTCCTACCAGGTGGCGTGGCGAGAATCTGTCTCCGCACCACGTGCTCTCACCACTGGTGTCCCCCAGGGCTCTGTTCTAGGCCCTCTCCTATTCTCGCTATACACCAAGTCACTTGGCTCTGTCATATCCTCACATGGTCTCTCCTATCACTGCTATGCAGACGACACACAATTAATCTTCTCCTTTCCCCCTTCTGATAACCAGGTGGCGAATCGCATCTCTGCATGTCTGGCAGACATATCAGTGTGGATGACGGATCACCACCTCAAGCTGAACCTCGGCAAGACGGAGCTGCTCTTCCTCCCGGGGAAGGACTGCCCGTTCCATGATCTCGCCATCACAGTTGACAACTCCCTTGTGTCCTCCTCCCAGAGTGCTAAGAACCTTGGCGTGACCCTGGACAACACCCTGTCGTTCTCCACTAACATCAAGGCGGTGACCCGATCCTGTAGGTTCATGCTCTACAACATTCGCAGAGTACGACCCTGCCTCACACAGGAAGCGGCGCAGGTCCTAATCCAGGCACTTGTCATCTCCCGTCTGGATTACTGCAACTCGCTGTTGGCTGGGCTCCCTGCCTGTGCCATCAAACCCCTACAACTCATCCAGAACGCCGCAGCCCGTCTGGTGTTCAACCTTCCCAAGTTCTCTCACGTCACCCCGCTCCTCCGGTCTCTCCACTGGCTTCCAGTTGAAGCTCGCATCCGCTACAAGACCATGGTGCTTGCCTACGGAGCTGTGAGGGGAACGGCACCTCCGTACCTTCAGGCTCTGATCAGGCCCTACACCCAAACAAGGGCACTGCGTTCATCCACCTCTGGCCTGCTCGCCTCCCTACCTCTGAGGAAGCACAGTTCCCGCTCAGCCCAGTCAAAACTGTTCGCTGCTCTGGCACCCCAATGGTGGAACAAGCTCCCTCACGACGCCAGGACAGCGGAGTCAATCACCACCTTCCGGAGACACCTGAAACCCCACCTCTTTAAGGAATACCTAGGATAGGATAAAGTAATCCTTCTAACCCCCCCCCCCCCCTTAAAAGATTTAGATGCACTATTGTAAAGTGGTTGTTCCACTGGATATCATAAGGTGAATGCACCAATTTGTAAGTCGCTCTGGATAAGAGCGTCTGCTAAATGACTTAAATGTAAATGTAAATGTAAATCTTTTTCCGAGCTGCAGTTTATAAACACCGTTGCCCGTTGGCGTTTTATCAAACGTAATAAATAATTGTATTTCACTCTCACTATTGTCAGGCACAAAGTCACAGAACACAACCCTGGAAGTGGCTGGCAAGCAAGCCACAGACAAAGAGATGCAGTGCCCAACTAGGTTAGCAAGACAGACAGACTAGAGAGAGATGCACTGCAAGCTAGCACATCAACTTAACGTTACTGTTATTTGCTGAGATCAAACTTGGAGAGGAGAACACAAGTTTACCTGATTGCTGTTCCCGCAATTCACTCTCATGGTGTTTTTTTCCCTCTCTCTTTTCGTTACCAGAAGGACAGTTCCGCTTTATCCTTTCATCGAAGTTGTAAAGATTGACACGACGGGGAGGCGGGGCCCTTGCGTAATTTGCGGGGCCCTACGCAACTTGCGTAGTGAGCATATAGGGCCGCCTGGATCTGTGTCCACTCATCTATTTATTGCCACTTGGACAAAGGAATATGGATTTGTTTTACTGAAGGGTCGGGCTGTTTGCGCTCTCTTGTAAAATTGTTGTTTGTTGGACGTCAAGTGGACAGCGTCATTTTGAAACGACACATGGAAAAACTTCAAGGATGAGGCAGACAAGGCTGAAGGAATCCGGAGGGCCGTGTCAAGGTATGAAACGCAAAGCGGTGTGTTTACAAATCGAAATGCAGTCAAAAATCAAGCTACAGAGGGGAGCTACAAAGTTGCTTAGTGCATTGCTAAACATACAAAGCCATTTACTGATATTTTTACTGGAGAAAATATCAAGGAGGCTTTCCTCAGTAGTTCGCAGGCTTCATTTGATTGATTGCCTAAAATGCACAATCATCTCAAATATAAAAGGCATGCCTGTGTCAGCCAGAACCGTTCAAAGGTGCATTACTGAGATGTTGTAAATGAGCAGCAAACTGTAGCGTTAAAAGATGCACCTGTGTTTAGTGTGGCTCTTGATGAGAGTGGATATAAATGACATTCCACGTATCTATGTGAACAGATCTTTAAACACATGAAGTCAATCCTGAACCCCTCACGCGGCCGGCTGACAACGGACCGCTCCGAGGTCTGTGTGCAGCTCAGTCTCCAAATATAGCCCAGATATTACGCGGCTCAGCGATGGAAAGCAGGGACAGGGATCACACTAAATCGTTAAGATGTGATTTTCAATACCAAATTATATAACCTTGCAATGTTTATTCCAGTTAATTTCAACAAGTAGTAATGAGAACCTGTGTGTTGCCTGGGATTTCGAATAAGAGACGGAGCAGGCTCCAGTTATGTTTAGAGCTGTTGGTAGGCCTAACAGTCGTCTGTCTTTTTTTTAATTGAACCTTGTGTCTTTCAAAAAAGTTTTACTTTTTAATCATGTGTATTATTTGGCCTTTGTAATTTTGTAGCCTATATTGAAATGGGACACAGAAATACATGAAAGAATAGCAATGTATACACTTTATCATTATTATTATTATTATAATAAACGAAGATGTATAAATCATATTTCCACGTGTTCTAACGCAATGTCCATATATAATCAATCGAGATGTCTGATAGATGCAATTTAAAACAGCAGAAGACACTTGAAACGAAATATTGATAAAACGCATCAAGTGAATATTGTCCATAAATCAAAACCATAAATAAAAACCAACATTTGGTCAGCTTTACGAAACAAAATATACCTAAGCCACTACTACAGGCCATCAAGTCACAATAAGGCCGTCTTCAAATGCAGACCTCAAAATTAAAATGACCACCGCTTTAAAACTGCTGACCACAACTGCATGTCAGACAAATACACATAATGCAATGGAATACGAGACATAACATCAAAGGAATTACTTACAATCATCAAGGACGCTTGCCAAACAATAACGATCTCTAGAAGCGTTTTAAAAATAGCAAAGACCGCGCCGGATTCAACACCTTGAACAGCGCCTTGGTGCGGCGTCGTTCATCTGATGCTGGTAGGCCTATAGTGGAGCTCCGTGGTGCTAATGCACAGCACCTCTGTTTGTAGCGAGCTATGGAATGCATCCGTTTGTGAGCATTTAGACATTCAGACACAAATTATAATGCAAACATGAAAATCATAACTGGCACGCAGATCGTTAGAAATGGTAGGGTAAATTGGCACTCCACACAAAGGTTGCCAACCCCTGGTGTAGAGAATCATTGTACCATCTAAACTGCTGTGAAATATATTTTCCATAACCAACATTGTATTTTCAGCTGTTTGAAGCTGGTGTACAAAACCGAAAATAAAAGACCCAAAAACTAAACGGGAAGCATAGAAATAGCACACACAGAACATATCTACCGCTTCTTATACTTGCTTTCTATAACTCACATTTCTATGTGTATTTGGTCAAGTCGCCCATAAAGTTACATATTGCAGCTTTAAAAGTCTAGAAATGGATGTACCAATCACAGTTTGCCCCTTTTAACCTCCCTCTATAGATGCGGTAAAGGATTCATTGGATTGTTCCATTGCATTTACCAGATTGGTGATCTAACAACGTGGATATTCGTCAAATCCGTCATGATCTATGTATTGTAACAGACCCACAATGTGGTTAAGTCCAATTTGGATTTATTTGGCTGTTTTCGCTGCATAACATGTAGAAGGAAAAAAAATGCAGGTTTAGAAGAAGTAACTGTTAAATGCTAACTCCCGTTAGAATAAGCGGGTTAGCAATGCTAGCATACATACATCTTTGATGTTAGTCAGTGTTTAACTGTAATGCAGTTGATTGGTTACTATGACATGAACATGTTTTGGGCTTGACATCCATTCAAGCGTTATATTCCAATGTATTTATTTTTTACATGAGGAAAGAGTAAGCTATATACAGAATCAGAGCCAGTACCAAATATACAATGTGCAGGGATACTGGAATATTTGAGGTAGATATTTACATGTAGCCAGCGATTAGGAGAAAGGGACTGGTAGCAAGATTAATAAAAATAGTAAACAGCATAAGGTGGTGGGGTGTGCGTCAGTGTTTTCATAACACTATCTTCTCTGTCATAGATGGGTATTTTAAGTTCTGGTCAAATCGCCAAAATATTACACGACTTGATCATTGAATCTCTTGAACCTCCCCTGAATACTTGAATTACTTTTGTTTTGTAATATCCGTTAAGAACAAATGATTATTTGTTTTATTATAAGGTCGAGAGTCGTGCGTCCTCCGAAACTTGCCCACTTAACCCAGAAGCTAACTCTAGTGGCACCAATGTGTCAGAGGAAACACTGTGCACCTGGTGACCGTGTCAGCATGCACTGCACCCGGACCGCCACAGGAGTCGCTAGTGCGTGATGGGACAAGGACATCCGTGCCTAACTAGCGGCACAACTAGACTGCGCCACTCAGGAGGCTAGAACAAATTCTTATTTTCAAATGTCGGCCAACCCCGGCCAAAGCCTCTACTAACCCAATAACGCTGGGTCAATTGTGCGCCGCCCTATGGACTCCTGATAACGGCCGTTTGTGATACAGCCCGGGATGGAACCAGGGTCTGCAGTGATGCCTCTAGCAGTGAGATGCAGTGTCCTAGACCACTGCGCCACTCGGGAGCCTGTATTATAACAGTACTCACACAACTATTTCATGTTTCAAAACAATTTATTTACCCAGATGAAGGGTACTGCTATGTGATCCCCTATGGCTCCTAACTATGCCAGTTTGTATGTGGGTTACATTGAGAAACAGTCAATTTCCATCTTGTCAAAAATGTTTTTTTTTGGCCTAACATTATTTGGAAACGTACATTGATATTTTTGTTTTATGGAGGGGCGTGAGGATAATGTTCTATACACTGATCTTTACAGGAAACTCACTGATTGCAACAGTTTGAGGGCTGATAGCTGTCACCTGCTTCCCTTGAAAAACAGTTTGCTCTCGAGCCAATTTTGTAGAGTCAAATTTTGATAGAAACATGGCTGAGATTCAAGGAAAGAGGGTACAACAATTGTCAGATTAATACTGCCGTTGAGAAAATGCAAAACAAATCGAGACGTGATCTCTTTCAAGGAAGCATTATTACTCTTTCTCACTTCGGTGGCAAAGTAGAGTTTGATCTGAAGCCATTTTTGTGATTGTGTTTTTGCTATCAATTGTAAATAATGTTTGTAGGCCTATGTAGCCAAATTGTATTTATGATCTTATGTTATCCATTCATGCTTTTTTTATATCTCTAAATCAAGCCACAGCCGGCCATGATTAGACACCTGTGTGTCCTTTCAAACTATATAAACTAGTGACATGCATTGTGTGTCATTATATCCTGATGAAGACAGCTTGGCTATTGAAACGTTGGTTATACAATGATTGCTTCTGAGCTCCTAGTGTGCAACTCTATTTTGTCAAGGGTTCTACTCTGCTAGCTATCACCACACCTATACATGCAGACCACACCACTCGCGTTATGCAAAATAAATGTACACATGTTATTCAGTCATTTCATCCAAACTGCTCACGCAGGTTAACGAGGGTCTGGTAGCCAGGCGCTAAAATAGAACTTAGTTCTATTATTGACGCTTGATGCACTGCCTCTCCCATCTCCTCATAGGTTTTTAGGAGCATATGCCTATGTGTGTGATTGAAAGATGAACTGAGCTCCACACTCCAGGCCAGTTGGTGGTGGTAATGCACCTTAAAGTTGGTTGATAGTAAACAGTATATACTTTATGGCAACAGCATAAGTGGTGTGTGTGGGTGTGGGTGTGTGTGTGTGTGTGTGTGTGTGTGTGTGTGTGTGTGTGTGTGTGTGTGTGTGTGTGTGTGTGTGTGGGTGTGTGTGTGAATGTCAGTGTTGGCGTGATAGGCAGATATACAGTGCCTTCAGAAATTGACTTATTCCACACTTTGTTGCGCTACAGCCAGTGGTGTAGTGGTGCCTGGAGAAGTGAGTATACTCCATTTCTTTCTAAAATGTCCCAACCTGGCCCGCCGGGCTAAGGGAAGGCACCCTGTGTGAAAAATTAGATTAGAAACAGTGACATGTACTCTGAATGACCTAAATTGATTAATCCCATTTTGCGCTTTCACCGTCAGGCTAAGGCCAACCTAAGATGGAGTTCATTCGGAAAGTATTCAGACCCCTTGACTTTTTCCACGTTACGTTACAGCCTCATTCTAAAATGGATTAAATAAAACAAATCCTCAAATCTTCCCACAATACCCCATAATGATGAATTGAAAGCAGGTTTAGACATTGTTGCACATTTATAACATTTTAAAAAATACCTTATTTACATAAGTATTCAGACCCTTTGCTATGAGACTCGAAATTGAGCTCAGGTGCATCCTGTTTCCATTGATCATCCTTGAGATGTTTCTACAACTTGATTGGAGTCCACCTGTGGTAAATTCAATTTATTGGACATGATTTGGAAAGGTACACACCTGTCTATAAGGTCCCACAGTTAACAGTGCATGTCAGAGCAAAAACCAAGCCATGAGGTTGAAGGAATTGTCCATAGAGCTCTGAGACGGGATTGTGTCGAGGCACAGATCTGGGGAAAGATACCAAAACACTTCTGCAGCATAGAAGGTCCCCAAGAACACATTGGCCTCCATCATTCTTAAATGGAAAAAGTTTGGAACCACGAAGACTCTTCCTAGAGCTAACCGCCTGGCCAAATTGAGCAATTGGGGGAGAAGGGCCTTGGTCACTCTGACAGAGCCCCGGAGTTCCTCTGTGGAGATGGGACAACCATCTCTGCAGCACTCCATCAATCAGGCCTTTATGGTAGAGTGGCCAGATGGAAGCCATTCCTCAATAAAAGGCACATGACCGCACGCTTGGAGTTTGCCAAAAGGCTCCTAAAGGACTCTCAGACCATGAGAAACAAGATTCTCTGGTCTGATGAAACCGAGATTGAACTCTGGCCTGAATGCCAAACGTCATGTCTGGAGGAAACCTGGCACCATCCCTACGGTGAAGCATGGCAGCATCATGCTGTGTGGATATTTTTCAGGGACTTGGAAGCTAGTCGGGATCGAGGGAAAGATTAACAGATAAAAGTAAAGAGCTCTTCTTGATGAAAACCTGCTCCAGAGCGCTCAGGACCTCAGACTGGGCTGAAGGTTCACCTTCCAACCAGACAACGACCCTAAGCACACAGCCAAGACATCGCAGGAGTGGCTTCGAGACAAGTCTCTGAATGTCCTTTTTTTGGCCCAGCCAGAGCCCGGACTTGAACCTGATTTGGCATTCTGGAGTGACCTGAAAATAGCTGTGCAGCGACGCTCCCCATCCAACCTGACAGAGCTTGAGAGGATCTACAGAGAAGAATGGGAGAAACTGCCCAAATACAGGTGTGCCAAGCTTGTAGCGTCATACTCAAGGCTGTAATCGCTGCCAAAGGTGCTTCAACAAAGTACTGCGTAAAGGGTCTCAATACTTATGTAAATGTATATTTCATTTTTATATTTTTTATGCATTTGTATAACATTTCTAAAAAAACGTTTTTGCTTTGTCATTATGGGGTATTGTGTGTAGATTGATGGGAAAAAATATTTATTCCATTTTAGAATAAGGCTGTAATGTAACAAAATGTGTCAAAAGTCAAGGTGTCTGAATACTTTCAGAATGCATTATATATGAATTCATTAGGCCCTAATCTATGGATTTTCTTGACTGGGAATACAGATATGCATCTGTCACAGATACCTTAAAAACGTAGGGGTGTGGATCATAAAACCAGTCAATAACTGGTGTACCGCAACATCTTCTTCGCATAGAGTTCATCAGGCTGTTGATCGTGGAATGTTGTACCACTCCTCTTCAATGGCTGTGTGAAGTGGCTGTATATTGACGGGAACTGGACCACACTGTCGTACACGTTGATCCAGAGCATCCCAAACATGCTCAATAGGTATCTGGTATGCAGGCCATGGAAGAATAGGGACATGTTCAGATTCCAGGAATTTTGTACAGATCCTTGCAACGTTTGATTTCTCCATAAGAATGTCCATTCAGTTCCTGAGGTGAGCCATCCTTACCTTTACTCAATGACAAATCAGACTTACAGATGCTGTCCATGTTCACTTCATGGATCTCTTTTCTTGCCACAGTCATTGAATTTTTTATAAAGGAGTTATTATACGCCCAGTGGATTATGTTTGTATGCTTATGTGTACTATTTAGGTTATCATAGCACTTGAGTGTGCTTTTTCAGTGTAGGCCTGTTATGAGAGTTAGTGATAAAGGTCGTCAAGCCTACAGTGTATGTTTCCTTCAGTATTGTGCCCCATCCATTCCGCTGTCTTGTAGGATCCAGTGAGATTCCACCATTCAGTTATGTAGTGATGCACCAGTCATGTGTTACTACTGCCACCTAGTGGTGCTTTAGATTAGGCCCTTTATGTGTAGTAACCTGTTACAGTGATGCCTTTATTGTAAATGGTGTCAAGTAAAGTCATTGTATAATTGCTGTATATTTTTCATGGTTATTATTAATGGTAGTCTGCATTCTGCTTCCTCCTATAGGACAACCACACACAATAACTATCCCCTTTCCACATCCACAGTTATGGATCAGTGGTACAGCCTTTCTAGGGATTAAGCCATAGCCCTGCACATACTGTGGTGTTATTTAGTCTGTTCCTTCAGTAAACTACAAGCCAGCCGTTCACTGTGTCTTTCCATCATTGCGTTCTGACCGACGCCCGGAGGGGAACAACTCAAACCAGAAACCTAAGAATATTACAGTCCTTTAGCCCTCCGTTACACATGTTCGTAAACTGACCATCATTTCCTTATAACTATACGGCACAAAATGCTTACAATTTGGAGACTGAAAATGACCTCCCTAAACATTGGTCCTTCTTGACTGTCAGGTACTCATTGCAGCTGGCGATATCACCTAGATATAAAGAAAAGGAAAAGTCAAGATAAATCACATAGGACCCAAGGCCAAGAACACAAAATAATGAGACAGATATTTCACCAGATGTATAAATGTGAAGCATCCGTTTCGCGGTTTCCTCTCACTACCAAATATATACACTGTAATAGCTTAAACTGAAAAACTATTTTGAATCAAGCGTCGTTTTGTGTATCAGTTCATAAACCATGTGCCATGTAATCAGTATATCAAAAATATCTTACCAACGATTTTGCAATCTATATAGCACAGCTGTCAATTTTTGGGTCCTTTAAATAAAAAGTATACCAGTTTCATTTAGCTGAATTTTCTTTAACCAATTTTGGTCTTTTAATGCAGGGCCGACAGACAAGTTCCTTACTTTCTCCCCCTGCCACTTGCCTCTTCCATTTTTGCGGTAATGCTGAAATTAGTTGGTTGTAATTTTGGGTAGAGCACACGTTTCCGTATATCTTCATTATAAGCTTTTTGTGCGTATGGAACATTTCTGGGATCTTTTATTTCAGATCATGAATCATGGGACCAACACGCTTTATATTTTTGTTCAGTGTAGTTGAACACCATCTCCTCTAATTTGCTCAGCAATTCAAGAAAATCTAAATGCGTATTCCAATTTAAACTGATTGAGACCAAATGATTGGCATGCAGACGCAGTTTGAATATTTCATTTGTAAAACCTGAATAATTATCATTCACGATTGACAGTGATGATGCCCTGGACTATTTTGAAGTTAGGCTTACCTAACTTACTGTTTGAAGGTATTAAAAATTGAACGTTTTGAGACAAAAGGCAGACGTTGCAATTGGAGGATGAATTTTATGCATATTCTATAATAATATTCAATATGTCGGTACAAACGGAGAAATTGTGATACATTTTTTTTGCATTGCCCTCCGGGTGGTGGTTACAATGACCAGGGAATGTCCTGAAAATCCAGCCTGTTATCCCCCATTTGGGTATTTTAAATGTGCTCATCCTAACTGCATTCAGAGATAAACTCTGCACACTTGTCTGTCTTGAAGGTGACAAAAACACACAACTTCCCGCTGGATATCCGTCTGTATCACAGTTAGCTCTGTTTGTACCTTTTTGTGTTTATTATGTTGTCAACGAGCCCGGTTTCCTCCATTTGATCATGTGTTTCTAAAGTTAAATACTGTTCTCTTTGTTGACCGTCACTTATCTCAGTGAATGAGAAACCTTCCCTATTGACTCGCTGTTCTTGGTTTTGAATCTGAAATATTTATTCTGGCCAGGAACTGGCTAAATATGAAGAAATGGAAGACAAAGTGATACTGACTGAGGAAGGTGAGTCTGAATGAAACTAAAGCATTTCTGTTTCGGTCACCGTGTGATTGACTGCAGTGCATAGAGTTTATAAGGCATTTCTAACGTTGTAATAACAGATCTGCTCGAGGACGGATTCGGTGACCACCCATTATACCACTGCGTGGTGGCAGAAGTCCCCAGTGAGCAGCAGAGCAACATCGGTAAGAGATTTTGTATATCGTCTCATCCCGCCTATCCCCTGGAGCACACCTGTACATCTCAGAGGATTGGATGGATGTGTTGAGTGCGACATAGACAAGTATTGTATTATAGCAAACTATATCTGATGGGCTTGACTGAAACGGTGCCTCTCCTATGCATAGAAGAATGTGTCTGCCCCATGGGGATCCCTGGCATGTAGCTACTGACCCTATGCCAAACATAAATCAAACCTGTAATTAGGGCTGTTACGGTGACAGTATTACCGCCACACCTGCAGTCACGAGTCATGATGTCAGTCAAATTCCATGTGACAGTAGTTAGTCTTCTCCAAGCTCTGATTCTGCTGATGGTCATCAGTATCCTACCAAACTTGCTAACTGCCTGGTACTCAGCACCCTATTGTCCCTCTAACCACTCTGACATCAATGCAAATGTTATCGAAAATCAAATCAAACACTTCATGAGAGCTCATGTTGCGCAACATTTCTATAGGCTATGAAATTGAGTGAGAAAACAGAGTGATGGCCTCTACTGAGAAGAGGAAGATCAGCTTTCTATTGGTTAGGCCTACTATATTTATTTCTCAACGTTCCTAATATTAAGCGCATTGCTTCTCTGTACAACAGGAGTATAGCTCACCTGGCTGGCATGAAAATTAACCACGGGAAAAGCGTCCTCCATTCTCTATTTAAGTGCGTAGATGACATGCATTTTCCCCTTATGCCCCTGTTTTGAGACAGTGCTTGAGGGATAATTTTCACCATAAAAATGCACTTTATAATAAAAGCAATACATGCATAATTGCACTTTTGAGAATTGAATTTTGGAACATTTGCGCTTATAGCCTACTGCCGTCTGCACATTGCTGCCCTTATAATGTAACGAAATAAACTATTAGGCTATCAACATTTTTAAGCTAAACGTTTTGATCTGCTGCGTCAGCCTCATTGCTTAAAGGTTTTTTGATGCTAGTGGTTGTATTAATTCGGGATCTATTGCATCACACAACTATCCCAGGCTATGTTTGGAATATTTACTATGGGGGATAGTAGATTGACATAGGCTTGTGCTTTTGCTGTTTGTTAGGCCTACTCATCTTGCTGGCTGACGAAAAGTAAATGTGGATAGTTCTTCCTATATCTTCAATGTGCGCCTCGGAATTGGATAAGGACGCGCGCAGTTGTGTCCCTGATGTGTCTGTCTTCACTTGTAGCCTGTGAGAAAGACCCGAACACGTGATGGGCCGATAGAGCCATGTAAGTGAGAGGTGCTTCGGAGCACGCAGCCGGGAGAAGGGAATTATAATTATTATATTCAGCCCAAGGGCACAACGGCCTCTGGCCGCAAAAGGCATAGATGTATTTAGGGGGTATTATGGCCACAAAATGTGGAAGCAGCTGGGAAATTCGAGGAATTATCAAGTGTTTGTCAAATTGTGAATGAGAGGCTGATAATGTGTGCAGCCTGCACAAATAACAAAGCAGAGCTCATGCCTTTTTTAATGGAACTTTTTTCAAATCATCATTAGTCGCATCATGAAGCCTTGGAATATATCAAAAATACAAACGTCGAGATATATGTTTTCATCACTATATATGTTTTCATCACAACTAAAATTGAATAAAAAATTATAAATGAAGCATATAGGAATACCTGTTTCTTTGTTAACCGCTCAACACAGAATAGCCGCATGTGTGCACTCCCCCAGAAATCTTTTGGAGAAAACATTCTATTTTATTCAGCTATGTTCAATAGAATTCTTCAAATTATGAAATAATATAATGCCATGGAATTCTAAGCAAATCTTGTCTGCTAAATGAACTAGTGTAGCCCACAGCCGTATGACATACCCAGGTCAGGGCCTAACATAAGGACAAGGTGTATGCTGTTCTGTTCTTTTGAAATAGACAACATTTTCTTCATATCATGTTTCTTTAGACCAGTCTAAAATACATAATAGATGTATTGTGATGATGTAGGCTATATTACATGGATTTATTAGACTTTTTAAAATGTGGATGTTCTTAAGGTCAGCATCAGTGGCATGTAGGCTATGCATGGAAGCCAGGACATGCTAAATGCGTTTGTTAATTAACGGTCACTTACCGTGAGACTGGCAGTTATTTGCTTGACAATCCCCAGCTGACAAAATTTCATGACCGCCACAGCCCTTACTGTTAGCCCAGTTTGTACTGTCCTTACTCGATACAGAGACACCTTTTTCCTTAAAACAGTTAGTGCATTCGTAAAGTATTCAGGCTCCTTGACTTTTTCCCACTTATTCTAAAATGGATGAAACAATTTTTTTCCCCCTCACCAATCTGCACACAATACCCTATAATGACAAAGTTTCTTGGCAATTTCTCACATGGAATAGCCTTAATTTCTCAGAACAAGAATAGACTGACGAGTTTCATAAGAAAGTTCTTTGTTTCTGGCCATTTTGAGCCTGTAATCAAACCCACAAATGCTGATGCTCCAGATACTCAACTAGTCTAAAGAAGGCCAGTTTTATTGCTTCTTTAAATCGGCATTACAGTTTTCAGCTGTGCTAACATAATTGCAAAAGGGTTTTCTAATGATGAATTAGCCTTTTAAAATGATAAACTTGGATTAGCTAACACAACGTGCCATTGGAACACAGAGTGATGGTTGCTGATGATGGGCCTCTACGCCTATGTAGATATTCCATTAAAAATCAGCCGTTTCCAGCTACAATAGTCATTTACAACATTAACAATGTCTACACTGTATTTCTGATCAATTTGATGTTATTTTAATGGACAAAAAAATAGCATTTATTTCAAAAACAAGGACATTTCTAAGTGACCCTAAACTTTTGAACGGTAGTGTGTATATGTATTTATTTATATAAATGTGCAAAGATGTATAACCTGGTTTTGATTAGTCATTATGTAGTAGTGTGTGTGTGTGTGTGTGTGTGTGTGTGTGTGTGTGTGTGTGTGTGTGTGTGTGTGTGTGTGTGTGTAGATTGAGGAAATTGTTTTATTTAATCCATTTTAGAATAAGGCTGTAATGTAACAAAAGGTGGAAAAAGGGAAGGGGTCTGAATACATTCCGAATGCACTGTATATTGATGTGATGCACAATGACATGACAGTGGATGTCTGGGAGGAGACAAACATTTCAGCTACACTTTGGCACATTCTCTATGAGAAGTAACTAGGTGTCTTGTTTGAAATGTTGTTGCTGTACACACACACAAACACATGTCTCTCTGATTGAAAGGCTGGTGTGTATAGTGTCTAGGCCTACTTCCTGTTATGGATGTAGATGTCACTCACATGTAGGCCAGACACACTTGTGCGATACACACCCGCTAACCAACTTCTGTTGGAAGCTTCTCTGAGCTAGAACAGCCTGTCTCCACGCATCAGTTCTCACAACACAACCAACTGACACGTCTCCTCTTTACACAGTCCCCTGGCAACCAGACTGAGTTAACCGCTGAAAGTACAAGTTAATCTTAACCATAGATCTATGAGCAGCTCTGCCCCTCCAAGTCCTAACCTCCCTTAACCATTTAGGGAGATGCTAAACGGACCTTAGATTAGTGTCTTGTAACTCCGGTACAAGCTTGTTACATTACATCTGGCTTGTTTTTAATGTGTGTGGGTTTACTTCTGTGTCCAGGTCCTGTAGTGATTGGGTTTGCCATGTACTACTTCACCTATGACCCCTGGATTGGCAAGCTGCTTTACCTGGAAGACTTCTTTGTCATGGAAGAGTACAGGAGTAAGCAAAATAACTATTTTCCTCTCCTAATCTGTCGCTCTCTTTCCTCTCTGACCAGTAACCAGTATCTCTCCTTCTCTGTCATCCTTCCACCAGAGATTGGCATCGGCTCAGAGATCCTCAAGCTCCTCAGTCATGTGAGTAATTTAGGAGTTATGACCCTGTACAAACATGGCAACTAGATGGGAGCTGTCAGTCAGTTACATGGCTCTGGCCAGAATCCAGTTGTAGGTCAATGCCTCAAACAGAATCCCATATCGAGCCCATTTCAGTGAGTTATGATTTTTTTGTACATACCATTGATTCTGTTCTTCTGTGTGTTTTGTTTGGTTATTGCTGTTGAAATAATCAATGAATGTGCGTTGGGAAAAGAGAAGATGTACACTATATATAAAAAAGTATGTACACCCCTTCAAATTAGTTGATTCGGCAATTTCAGCCACAACTGTTGCTGATAGGTGTTTAAAATCGAGCACACAGCCATGCAATCTCCATAGACAAACATTGGCAGTAGAATGGCCTTACTGAAGAGCTGTGTGACTTTCAATGTGGCACAGTCATAGGATGCCACCTTTCCAACAAGTCAGTTGGTCAAATTTCTACCCTGCTAGAGCTGCCCTGGTCAACTGTAAGTGCTGTTATTGTAATGTGGAAAGGTCTAGGAGCAACAACGGCTTAGCTGCGAAGTGGTAGGCCACAAGCTCACAGAACAGGACTGCAGAGTGCTGAAATCGTCTGTCCTTGGTTGCAGCATTCACTACTGAGTTCCAAACTGCTTCTGGAAGCAACATCCGCACAAGATCTGTTCGTCAGGAGCTTCATGAAATAGGTTTCCATGGCCGAGCAGCCGCACACAAGCCTAAGATAACCATGCCAAGCGTCAGCTGGAGTGGTGTAAACCTCGCCGCCATTGGACTCTGGAGCAGTGGAAACGTGTTCTCTGGAGTGATGAATCACGCTTCATTTGTCCTACGGACAAATTTGGCTTAGACGGATGCCAGGAGGACGCTACCTGCCCCAATGCATAGTGCCAACTGTAAAGTTTGATGGAGGAGGAATAAGGGTCTGGGGCTGTTTTTCATGGTTCAGGCTAGGCACTTAGTTCCAGTGAAGGGAAATCAAAACCACAGCATACAATGACATTCTAGACGAGTCTGTGCTTACAACTTTGTGGCAACAGTTTGAGGAAGGCCTTCTCCTGTTTAAGCAAGACAATGCCCCCGTGCACAAAGCGAGATCCATACAGAAATGGTTTGTCAAGATCGGTGTGGAAGAACTTGACTGGCCTGCACAGAGCCCTGACCTCAACCCCATCAAACACTTTTGGGTTGAATTATGTGTGCTAACACCTGCTCTCCCTTCCTCTCTCCCCCTCAGATGGCATTCAAGACTCACTGCAATAGCATGCACTTCGTCGTCGCCGGGGGCAACAAGGAGTCTATAGAGTTCTACAAGCGTCGTGGGGCGGCCGACATCACTCTGGATGAGGGATGGAGACTCTTCAAGATCGACAAGAGCTCCCTCTTCAAGATGTCCTCCGGCTCCAAAGAGTGAGCTGGCCCCAAGACACATAGAAATATGGGGACAAGAGTGACAGACTTGGTCAATTTAAATTCACTTAATTATTTGCCTGTCTTTCACTTCAGCGGTGGGGGGGGGGGGGGGGTGTGACTTCTGAAAGTAGATTATTATTATTATTAAAAGGGGCATTAAACATTACTAATCATGTGTTCACCAACTTTCTCAATCTAGTCACTCTTTTAGGTCACGTATTTTATCTGAAGGCATCGTTTTAGTAGTTGTAGTATTTAATCAACGCACCTTAGACTTCCTAGCGTTCTCTGTTTCATTATTGACCAATGTATTTTACTATTCTATGATACAGTGATTTATTTATTTTTCTCTCTGTAGTTTGTGTTTATGTTGGTGGTTATTATGTTCTATGGTGACTGATTTCTGTGCGGCTAGGAGGGAAGTGGGGTGATTGCTTTACAATGAAATCCCTGGCCCCCCATTACGGTGGGCTTAGGTCAGGGGTCAGATGTTATGGGTCATGATCGTGTGGAAGGGGAGGGGACGGCTTTACAGAACATGCATCACTCCATATGCCCTCCCTTCATCCTCCGTCTCTCGTGGGAGTCATTTCAGAATGGTAACATCAAGAAAATTAGATACAGCCCTGTCCTCTTTCTCCTCCTCCATCTCTCTTGTCCCCTCTGATATCTTTGTGTAAGGGGGATGTGTGATCTGTTATAACAGTCTATGGAGAGCAGAGGAGTGGAACACTTAGTTACTGCACTGACCTTGGAAAGATGCCAAACTGTCACAGTATCTAATGCTCAGACACACACATCCTAGTCAGATTTGGCAGAAACCAGGGGCGTGGAAATGCATATCAGTAGGATGTCTGGTGTTCACTGACTGTATTTTGAACATTCAGTGCAGCAATGCCTGAACCACACACACAGCCAGAACCCATCACTGTAGTGGCCCTGTAGCGTTTAGAGAATATTACACTCTCCTGTCGTCTCCTCCCCCAACCCCTTGCCCAGGCAGAGACAGATCCTCTTTACTGTAACCCTGTCCACAATCTCTAGTAGACACTTGTACTCCACTCTAAACCTTCCTACGAACTCAGAAATATCTCCTGAAAATAACGTTTCTTTGGCGTTACTCCATTAAATACAATGAAGGACATCAATCTGGTAGGAAATGGGGCAGGACAGAGTGTGTACGTGACTTAGTTACCGTTGATCCACATACAGCACAGACTATAATAGCTCCATCTGAGAGAGGGAAGGAGGGAGAGAGTGCGAGGAAGAGCAGAGAGTATAGGGGGGTTGAGAAGAGACCGCATCCTTTATCCTCAGACAGGCCATCATATTTTCATTCTAGACTCCTATGAGCCTCGCTGAACTTCGAAACTGACTTGTTTCTGTCCAGAGCTCTAAACGGTGCCCTGTTACTGATTAACCATTGGCATCTATTTAAAGACACACCAAGGAGATTAAAACACTAACTTTTTTATTTACAGAACCTTGGTTCTTAAACTTTTTCAGTTGGGACCCAAATGAGAAATTCTGTGTTTTCCATGGAACCCAAGCTTATGAAAACATGCAACCATACGTAAATATTGGTGCATTCAATTGAACGTATGCCTAAAACAAATGCAATATAGACTAAAAGAAATAATGAAATACCCGTATAAATAAAAATGTTTGTTTATTTTTCCCCATTAAAAACACTCTTACATATCTGTCTAGGTTGGAACTGTTAAAATACAATAAATCATTTTCATTCTGAACTGGAATAAACTGATTGATCACATCACACAGATGTATGACAGAACACTCACAGGTTTAGTTTTTGATAGTGCAACCCTAAGTAAGAGTACAGATGAAAAATAATCAGGTCTACTGTACATCCTGCTGTAGAAAGTATTGTTGTGTGGCTGGTTAAGGTTTTCAACAAGTGTGTCTATTCTGGGCTCAGTTTTTGACAGTGCAACCCTGAGGTCATGCTCAGCAATGAGTCTGTTTCTGTACTTGTTTTTTTAAGTATGCCAGAGTTGAGAACCCTGACTTGCATAGGTATGTGGTGCTAAACTGGATCAGAACATATACTGCTTTCTCAGTCAGGCAGAAGGCCACTTCCTGAGTGTTTGCCTCAAAAAGCATCTTGCTTCAATCAGCTTATTCCAGAATAAAATATTTACTTCCATTTTAACAGCAACAGTTCCAACCTTGACTTGTTTTCAACAATAACTTCTACAGTAAGATGTACAGTAGGCCAGATCATTTTTCATCTTCATCTGTACTGTTAGGTTGCACTAAGTACAGTAGCTAACTTACTTGCTATGGCTAACGTTAGCTAGCTATTAGCTGCGTACAAGGGGATTGTTTGAAAGATAAATTCACATCTACTTTTATGAGCGATAGTACTCCCTTATTTCTGCTTATCATCACCTGTTAGAAAATTACAACAATGCTAGCTGATTTACTTTTCCACTGTCGAAGCACTGTTTCCTGAAGCATTGTGCCCGGACAAAGAAAGTGGAGTGGTATACACCGTCAGCGATTGTAAATGGAGCTTTGTAGTATTCTATACCCTGAAGAAAGGTGAAGTATGAACCCACCCACACCCGTGAACACCCTACTTATAACCTTGAACCTTATTCCCTTCATTCTCCTGATCCTTAAATCAGCTCATATGAGGCTGATGTTTCTGTAGATATAGTTTAACTAAAACATTAGATCGTGATTCTAAAGACTCAGGTTAGAGTACTCTAACAGGCTGACTACACCGCTCGCGTCGTGTGCACGAGCATTGCAAAATACATTTAGAAATCTATATTATTCAATTATTGCACCCACACTGGTTGCGTGCGCCAACGAGCGTCTACGTTGCCAAGGGCTAAAATAGAAGTCAGTTCTATTTCTGACGCAGATCGCGCTGCAAGTCCTGCCTCTCCCATCTCCTCATTGGTTTATAGAAGTAGGTACCCACGTGCCATCTCCTCATTAGTTATACCCATGTGGGTGACTGAAAGAGGTCGGTGGCGGTAATGCACCTAATTTATGAAAGTTGCCAATCGCAATATAAAGTCAAGAGAAGATAAAACCTAGGAGGACAGATGACTAGAAACAATTTGGTTGACCGTTTTTGTTTCAATGTGCTTTCTGTTGTAGTCCTGACAGACAAAGATATACAGTTAAGCAAACTTTACTAGGCATGTTGTCAACCAGCACATTAATAAAGTAAGTAATAACTGTTTTTTGTTTCCTGTGTAACATCAATATGAGTAACATCATCAATATTGCTACATGTTCTTTTTTTCTTTTTTTTACAACAAAGGCAGACTCCACCTAACTTTGGTTTGTAGTCCATGTCTGCAATAAACTGGAATGTGAACTGACTGTCCATTAATTATTATTATTTTCTAGGCTACGGCAGCATAGCCTAGTGGTTAGAGTGTTGGACTAGTAACCGAAAGGTTGCAAGTTCAAATCCCTGAGCTGACAAAGTACAAATCTGTCGTTCTGCCCCTGAACAAAGCAGTTAACCCACTGTTCCTAGGCCGTCATTGAAAATAAGAATTTGTTCTTAACTGACTTGCCTAGTTAAATAAAGGTAAAATACATATTTTTTTTTTACCTTCACACAAAGTCTTTCAGGTGTATAGGTCTTCGGATGGCCCTACCAGACCTTGTGTGGGGAGTGTTGATTACATCAGGAGGTGCTTGACCTGAGATGTTTGGATCTTCTTGTTGAGGTGTTCACCTCTAGGTCTTGTTCAGCATTCACCTCTAGGTTGTGTTCAGCATCCTGCTTGGCGTCAGCTGGTGCTCTGTTTACTGGCTCTGTGCCAGGCTCCTCAACAGTGGGGAAATCCTCCTCTATTTCTCTGCTCTTCCTCGGGTGTCGCCTGTTCCTCCTGAAGACTTGTCCCTGTTCTGTCTTCACCTCATAGGACCTTTGCTCCACAGGTCTGACTACTGTGGCCCTCTGTCACCACTTTCTGTCCTGTGAGTGGCTGAACTCTCACCCTGTAATCTTGTTGCAGCTCTGTGAGATCCTTAGCAGAGGTGTTGTAGTACTTTGCCTGTTCTGCTGTCTTTCTTTGAACTTCTCCAGCTGACAGTTTGCCATCCCCGATCTCAGAAGATTTTCACTCATTATAAGTAGTGTCTTTGTACGTCTTCCCATGAGCACCATTGCAGGGCTGCTGTCTGTTCCTTGTGATGGGGTATTTCTGTGATCCAGCATGGCCAGGTATGGGTCAGCATCTGCTCTCTTTGCTTTTGCCATCAGTCTTTTGGCTGTTTTCACTGCCGATTCCACTTTCCCATACTTTGCGGGTATCTTGGAGACGTTGTTTTGTGTGTAAAGTCCCAAGCCTTGCTGAAACTTCCGAACTCGTCTGAAGACTACTGGGGACCATTGTCTGAGTACAGGATGTCAGGTATCCCATAGCGTGCAAAGTGTGTCTTCAGTTTTCGAATGACCATTTTCGACTGTGTGTTCTCCAAATGGTCCACTTCCCAGAAGTTGGAGAGATAATCAACTGTGACCATGTAGTCTCTGTCATTGAAATGGAACAGGTCAGTCCCTATTTTTTCACAGGGACACTTTGGTGCTTCGTGTGGCCTCAACGTTTCTTTCTGCTGCTTCACATCCCATGCAGTGCAGGTGCTACATTGTGCCATGTATGTTCTCAGCTGTGCATTCATGCCTGGCCAGTAGACACACACGCGAGCTCTTCTCAGACATCCTTCTGTTCCTATGTGTGAGGAATGGATTCTCTCCATTATCTCTGACCTGAGGGCAGTAGGCACGACTCGCTCACCTCTGAAGATAACTCCATTTTGCACACTCAGCTCATCTCTGTTGTGAAAATACATGGCTACTTCCAAGGGTACATGTCCTTTCACTTCAGGCCACCTCTGCAGGATCACATTTTTCAGGGTCTGGATCTCCCGGTCCAGTTCAGTGGCTCTCTGGATATGCTTTAGTCTCTCGCTTGACACAGGGAGGTAGTGTATCATATTGATTGATTCCACTTGGACCTCCACAGGGCCTCTGTTGTCTTGTTCTGTGAGGTACGCCCTGCTCAGGGTGTCGGCCAGCACCACATGTTTTCCCAGAACGTATCGGAGACTGACCTCATAGTTTTGGAGTCTCATGAGCATGCGTTGTAGTCTTTTTGGTGCGCTGAGGAGAGGCTTTGTCATGATGCTCTCTAGAGGCTTGTGATCTGACTGCACTTCCACAGTTTGTCCATATGTGAATTGGTGGAACCTCTCCATGCCAAACAGCACTGCAAGCAGCTCCTTCTCTATCTGTGCATACCCTTTTCAGTCTCTGTCAGGGCTCTGCTGGCGTATGCTGTTGGTTGTCCTCCCTGCATCAAGGCTGCTCCTAACCCACTCTCTGAAGCATCACACTGTAGTACAACCTGCTCTGTTGGGTTGTAGTATTTCAGCACAGGGGTCTGTGCAATGCTATCCCTGATTTTATTGAAAGCCTGCTCATGTCTCTCTGACCACTCCCACAGTGAGTCCTTGTGTGTTAGCTGTCGCAGTGGCTCGCAGAGCTCCGTGGCGTGGCTGCAGAACTTGGCTAGGTAGTTTACCATGCCCAGGAAGCGCTGCACCCCCTGCACATCTGTAGGTCTAGGCATCTGTTTGATGGTTGTCACTTTTCCTGGGTCCACTTTCAACCCATCTGATGTTAGCAGGTGGCCAATGTAGGGCACTTCCTTCAGCCTGAGCTGCAGCTTCTACGGATTCAGCTTAATATTGAGCTTCCTGCATCTGTCCAGGAGCATTTTCAGGTTTTTGTCATGGTCCAGAGTCACCGCTTCATCATTGTCTCCTTCTCCCACAATCAGGATGTCATCTGCAATGATTTTGACTCCTGGAAGACATTCCATTGCCTGGTTCAACTTCCTCTGAAAGATCTCTGGGGCTGGACTGATTCCCATTGGCAGGCGCAGCCACCTGTAGCGTCCCATGGTGGTAGAGAACGTGGTGAGATAGTTGGATTCCTCCTCCAGTTCCACATGCCAAAATCAGTTTTTTACATCACAAACAGAGAACATGCGTGCTCTGTTCAGATCTGGCAGCACGTCTTCAATAGTGGGAAGTGGGTAATGGCTCCTCTTGAGCGCCTTGAGAGGTTTCGGATCAATACACACTCTTAGTTTTCCAGACGGTTTCTTCACTACAATTAGGCTGCTAATCCAATCTGTGCTTTTTTCAACTGCTTTCATCATCCTTCTTTTCTCTAGACCACTGAGCTCCTCTTTGAGTGGTTTATATAGTGCTACTGGCACTCTTCTCTTTGGCAGCTGGACGGGCTCCACTCGCTCATCCACTTCCAGCTTCAGTTTGCCGGGTAAGCATCCATCTCCCTGGAATACATCAGAGTACTCTTGTTTAATTTGCTCTTTAGTCCAGGATCCTGTTGTTTTCTCAAAGGCTAGGATGTTGTGATGCTGCACAGTAATCAACTCCATTACCTGGATTGCCTTACTGCCTAGAATGGGCCTGTGCACATTCCCGTTGACTACGATGTACTCAACTTGGTAGGTTTTCTTATTGCGTGGATTGATCACTTTAAGTGTGCACTTCCCTAGTGGCGTCAGAGTACTCTTGTTATATATCACCAATACCTGACTGCAGGGCTCTAGGTGACTGGCTTTTATGAGGTGTGCAGGGATAACATTACAACTAGCACCACAATCTAGCTGAAATCTGACTGACTTTTTGTTGACCAGCATGGTTGCAAAGAGAGCTGCATTGGGGTCTGTGGTTTTCTCCTTCACCACGTTGATGGCCTCTGACTTTGGCCCTAGTGTGATGCACAGAACATCCTCACCGCTCTCTGAGTCAGCTGACACATTTTCCATTACCAGGACTCTTTCTCTTGTTGGTCCCTGTTTCTCTTGCTGGTCCCTGCACTTTTGAAAACCGTAGAGAAGTGATTGTTTTTTCCACAGGATTTAAATTTTTGTCCATATGCAGGGCATTTTCCCTTTTTTTTTCTCATGTGTCCGTCCACAGTATCTGCATTGTATAATGCTCTGTCCCCCTGTAGGTTCTCCTCTCCCTCTCTGTCTCTCTTTCTGTGTTACTGAATGCACTCCTACAGGGCCCTGCACATTTATGACTTTAGCTCTCTGTCTGGACAGTTCTGCAGCTCTTCCAATCTGTATGCATTTCTCTAAACTGAGATCAGTCTCTCTGAGTAAGCAATTACTTTCTCAACAGAGAGATTGTCTTTTGTACTGCCCACACATAAGGTCTCACAAATCTCTCTGCCTTTTCCCCCAATTAGATAATACAGTAGCTTCACTATGTAGTCCTCAGGTTTTTCTCTCATTGTAAAAGCCATGTACAAAATGAATTCCTCTTTCCATCTTTTCCAGGTCATTGCTAAATTACAATCATCAAAGTCTATTTTTCCCGGAGGTGTAAGTGCATTTTCCATGGCGATTTATTTGTAGAATGGAAAGTTAGCTACTCACGAATCTGCTTGTATTCAATAGCCAGCTAGCTTTTAGCATAGTCACTCACGATAGGCGCGTTAACTAGCCTGTAAACGCCTGGGATGTATTTTTCATTTACATCGATGAGATCCAGGTTCTTTTGAGTACCACTGCCACCATGTTTCAATATGCTTTGTGTTGTAGTAACAACAGACAAAGATATATAGTTAAGTAAACTTTACTAGGCATGTTGTCAACCAGCACATTAATAAAGTAAGTTACAACTGGTTTTTGTTTCCTGTGTAACATCAATATGAGTAACATCAATATTGCTACAGTTTTATGTGTGGATTAATTGCCGAAGTAGAGGACCTTTGTGCATTTCAGGTAAAATAACAACTCAATGTTTATATCCCAGGACAAATTAGCTAGCAACAGCAAGCTAGCTAAATAGGACAAATTAGCTAGCAAGTGCAAGCTATCTAGCTAAATTGCCATAAAGGTTTACTGCTTTTCGACCTGTCCCCAAATTAATGTAATTGGTTCAGAGTTTGTTTTGATATTTTAACCTGTGTGTCGTGATTGCATTTGGTGTGGGGTGACAAAATAAATGTATGCACGATGGCACACACGCGCAGCCGGTTTGGGTTCCGTTTATCCACCGAGAGAAGTCTGTTCTGTGAAATACTGTTTCCTCAATCGGATCCCTCACCTCCTTACAGGCTGACTACACCGCTCGCGTCGCATGTGCGAGCGTTGCAAAATAAATTTAGAAATCTATATTATTCAATTATTGCACCCACACTGCTTGTGCACGCCAACGAGTGTTTGTGTTGCCAAGGGCTAAAATAGAAGTCAGTTCCATTTCTGACACAGATCACGCTGCAAGTCCTGCCTCTCCCATCTCCTCATTGTTTATGGAAGCAGGTACTCAAGTGCCATCTCATCATTGGTTATACCCACGTGGGTGACTGAAAGACAAAATGGGTCCGTGGCAGTAATGCACCTAATTTATGAAAGTTGCCAATCGCAATATAAAGTCAAGAGAAGAAAAAGCCTGGAAGGAGGAGAGATGACTAGAAACGATTCAGTTGACCGTTTTATGTGTGGAGTAATTGGTGGAGTAGAGGATCTTGTGCATTTCAGGTAAAATAACAACTCAATGTTTATATCCCAGGACAAATTAGCTATTTATCCTTTGAGAAGCCTTTGCTGCCTGACGGGAGGTCACATTAATTGAACTGACTTCAACAAACGTAGAGTGACGGCACAGGCAGGGGCGGAAATCCCGGGGGGGACGGGGGGGACACGACCCCCCCATCCTGGGAAAAATATGATTTGTCCCCCCCAATATATCACTGAAACATAACTATGTAATTTAAATAATATTAATAATACGCAATGAAAGCAATTGTGCTGATTATAGACACTTAATAGCGCGTTTTTAAGTTTCAAAAGATTGCGACCCCCCCACCCTTTGCCTCACAATGGTTTGATCCACTGCCAGTTCCTTAGTTGGCAAGGTAACAGAGGGGTCGTATCCACTGTCTGAAAGGCACTCAATGAACGTAACTGACGTAAGGTTAATCCAGTCAATCGCGCACACACACTAGCTGAATATGCAGAGCTAGCGCGCAAATATTAACTATTAAGCTAGCTAGTACTGTTATGTATGGTACGGCGTGCTGTACGTCATACTGTACGTTGTTATGGTTTACGACAGTGTGCTGCTTTATGGATGAATGGGTTGTCAGGATGAGTGGCACGTCATTAAACGACAGAGTGATGTACAATGTGAAACCGTGCAGACGTGCGTTCTTCTACAGCTAGGCTAGATATAACATTGGCGACGAAGATGGCTGAATTCAGTTTACCACCGCCGGCACCATTCCTCGCCGTGCCTGGCGAACCTCCAGTCCCGTGGAATAACTGGCTTGATAGCTTTAACACTTATATCGAAGCTATGGACTTTTCTACAATCTCCGACAAGCGGAGGACAGCACTGCTCCGTCACTGCCTCGGTACAGAGGGACAAAGGATTTTCAGAGCGCTTGGATCGGCTCCTACATTCACTGCTGCAGTCAGCCTCCTACGGAACCATTTCGCCGGGAAAGAGCTAGTGCTCCTCCGACGCTACCGGCTACGGAAGAGACACCAACGGCCGGGTGAGTCCATTCAAAGCTACGTGGCTAATCTGAGGGATTTGGCTAGCTCTTGTAACTATGGGACACTTCAGGACGAGATCATCAGGGATCAGTTGATAGAGGGGACGTTATGTGAAAAGACAAGGGAGAAACTGCTTTTGGAATCGGATAATTTACAACTAGATGGAGCTATTAAAATAGCACTCCAGGTTGAAGCGGCGTTGGAATGCTCTACTATGCTAACAGACAGATCTGCAGCATACACTCGGCCCCCAGCCATTCTCACACAGCAGCTTCAGCCCGAGCAGGCGCACTACAACGATCACGCGCTGTGCATGGCCTCCCACGTTGATAGCTGCATGGACACAGACACCGGCATGCCCGTGCAGCAGGCACACAGACAAACGAACAGAAGTAGCTGTGGCAACTGCGGGGCTAGCTCTCACAATTCAAGGGCTTCAAACTGCCCAGCCCGTGGGAAAATATGCAAGAACTGTTCAAAATACAATCACTTTGCAAAAGTGTGTCGTTCTGCCCCAGCTACTAGCTCCACCCAGCACAGGCCCTTAGTTTCATCTCACTCTCAACATGAACGCACGGAAATCCGAACTGTCTCCACCAACCATGTGTCATTCAGGACATGCACTGTGCAGCTGGGTGAGGTGGGTTTGCCTTTGCTGCTGGATACTGGCGCTGTGGTGTCGTTGCTCAACCTTGCCACTTACTACAAGTTTTTCAGTCACCTACCACTCCAACAGCCCTCCACTGCCCTGTGTGGGTACGGTAGATCCAAGATAGACATTGTAGGCACCCTCCAGGTCCCAGTACACTACGGCACCAAGCATCTGCCATCATTCACATTTCATGTTGCAAAGCGGGGTGCGAACCTCTTGGGCCTCGACCTCTTCACAGGCTTGGGATTCACGCTGAGAGCTGACAGTGGGTCTGCTATCCACCAGGTTACCTGCACATGGCAACAGAACTGGCCAACTCTTTTTGATGGACTGGGCTGCCTCACAGCCTTTACTCACAGGCCCCTAGTGAATCCGGAAGTGAGCCCAGTCATGCAGCCCCTGCGGCGCATTCCCTTTGCACTGCGTGATGACGTCACAAAAAATCTCCAGGCACAGTTGGATGCAGGCATCATTGAGCCAGTCAACGCTGCCCCCTGGATTTCAAACTTAGTCATTGCAACCAAAAAGTCAGGTGGAATCCGGACCTGCGTGGATCTTCGTGCTGTGAACAAGGCCGTTGTCCCGGATAAGTACCCGTTGCCTACAGCTGAGGAGCTGACCGCACAATTCCATGGCTCCAAGATCTTCACGAAGCTTGACCTTCGTCAGGGTTATCTTCAGGTACCCCTCCATGCAGCTAGCAGAGATCTCACTACCTTTGTCACACATGCTGGCGTGTTCAGATATACACGCATGCCTTTTGGACTTAACTCCGCCCCCAGCTGCTTCCAGAAGGTGATGAGCACCATCCTCGCTGGAATACCTGGGGTGGCGGTCTATCTGGATGACATCGTGGTCCACGGTCCTGACCTCCACATCCATGATTATCGACTCCACAGAGTATTCAGCGCTCTACTGCAGAACAACCTGACCCTTAACGGTGGAAAGTGCACCTTTGCAGCTCCAGCCGTCGAGTTTGTGGGGTTCCGCCTGTCGGCCAAAGGCATTGCCCCACTCATGTCGAACATTGAAGCCTTCCACAGGATCCCGGGACCGACCTCAGCCTCTCAGGTGGCATCATTCTTGGGCATGACAGCCTACTACCTCCGGTTTCTGCCCCACTACTCCCAGACCACAGCGCCCCTTCGCCAGCTCCTCAAGAAGGATGAGCCATGGGCCTGGACGGCAGCCTGCTCAGACGCGGTCCGGCTCACTGAAGAGCCAGCTCACCACAGCCCCAGTCTTGTCTCACTTTGACCCCGTCTGCCCCACCATTGTCACATGTGACGCCTCAGCTGGAGCACTAGGAGCTGTCCTCTCACAGCTGCAGAATGGCATTGAGAGGCCCGTCGCCTTCGCCTCAAGGGCCCTGAGCCCCACAGAACAACGGTACTCTGTGGGCGAACGAGAAGCACTGGCCTGTGTCTGGGCGTGCGAAAGGTGGCACCTCTACCTCTATGGCCGTCTGTTCACGCTCCGAACCGACCACCAGTCCCTCACAACGCTACTGTCGGCATCAGGAACTGGCCACAAGCCACTTCGGCTGCACAGATGGGCCGACCGCCTCAGACAGTACGACTATCAGCTGAAGTTCACTCCAGGGAGGGATAACGTGGTGGCAGACCTCCTCTCACGCTCCTTTGACGCTCCTACTCCGACCGTCTTGCCAGACGACAACGAAACAGAGCTCGTACAAATGCTTTACGCTCCTCTTCAGTCAGTTGTCTCACTGGAGGAGCTGAAGCAAGCATCGGAACAGGATCCCACACTGTCTACCCTGCGCACCTACATACGCACTGGATGGCCAGCACACGTGCCGGAAGAGCTGGCGACTTTCGCCAGGGTGAAGCACGAACTGTCTTGCTGGGAAGAAGTCTGTGTCTCTCGAGGGTTTTGCACTGTGGTCCCAAGTGGTCTGCGTGCGCGTGTTCTATCCATGGCGCACGAGGGGCACTTGGGCATAGTGAAGGTCAAACAGCGATGTCGAGACCTTGTGTGGTGGCCAGGCATCGACCACGACATTGAAGCCCTGGTCAGGGATTGTGCTGCATGCCTCCTCAGTGGGAAAACAGGACAGTCCGCCCCACCCCCCCTGCAGCCTCTCGCATGGCCGTCCCGCCCCTGGGAGCACATCCAACTGGACATCTGTGGCGAGATCCATGGTCACGCAGTCCCTCACCATCAGCGCTTCCTGGTGGTGGTGTATGACCTCCACTCTAAGTGGCCAGAAGTGGTTCCTGTCGGAACTGTCACAGCACAGGCCATCGTGGACATCCTAGACAGCCTTTTCACAAGGTGGGGCCTGCCCCTCACCCTTACCACGGACAATGGGCCCCAGCTAATCTCTGCCGAGTTCTCCTCATATCTCAGCAACAAGGGAATCAAACACATCCGCACGGCCTACTACAACCCACAAGCTAACGGAGGGGTGGAACGCTTCAACCAAACGCTGAAGAACGGCATCAGAGTGCACCTGGTCCAGGGGTGCACGTTCCAAACTGCTTTGAATCAAACGCTAATGCACTACAGAGCAAGCAAACACACAACAACACAGGTTGATCATCCAAGTGTCTGACTGGGTCCGAGCCCGACGGCCTCAGCGGTGCAACAAAATGGCCTCATTCTGGTCGGAACCCCTGCAGGTCAGTCGACAACTGGGGCCCGCCACATTCATGTTGAGCAATGGATCACGCTGGCACGCCAGCCGCCTCAGGAAAGTCCCTGCTCCTCAAGGAATACGAATGCACACAGAACAGACATGCAGGCCAGAGACGCCACCGGATGGACCTCCCCCACCACTACCACCCGAGCCCCAGCCTCTACGGGCTCCCCAAGGGCCAGAGCCACAAGCGGTGGCGGTTGAAGAAAGGCCTATGCGGGCACGAACTCGCCCTGCTCATCTGGGGGACTACTTAACCTCTTTTCATTCTTAGGCTCCGGTAGGTGTCTTAGTCAACCTCCAGGTTAATGGACTGAACTGGTTAGTTTGGAGGGTCCTTCTGTTTAAAGGTTAATGTTTTATTTCTTACAGGTATCACTCTAGGTTCTTGCCCTATGGACATTTTATATATGGTACCAGTCCCTGGTTTTGGAAAGGGGGGGGAAATGTTATGTATGGTACGACGTGCTGTACGTCATACTGTACGTTGTTATGGTTTACGACAGTGTGCTGCTTTATGGATGAATGGGTTGTCAGGATGAGTGGCACATGTCATTAAACGACAGAGTGATGTACAATGTGAAACCGTGCAGACGTGCGTTCTTCTACAGCTAGGCTAGATATAACAAGTACCTATTCCATTTATGTGGCATCGTCAAAGATGGAATCTTTGCTATCGTCAATTTATTCCAAGATCAGCATGCAGATGATGTAAGTTAGTGCTTCAAAGTCCCTGTGATAAGGTTAGCGATAAACTGAAGTCCAAACTGAACAGAACTACACTCTCTTCTACCATTGTCTTAAATATATTTAATGGTCTCGTTGCAAAAGCTAAATTGTCGCAAGGGAACTTTTATTTATTTATTTTATTTCACCTTTATTTAACCCGGGTAGCAAAGATTATAGCAAACACCACTGAAACTGAATTGGTGGTCGCTAGCTTTGCAAATTCAGCTATTGTTGGAAGCCAGCCAATATGAAACAAACTATTAAAATTACAAAAGGTTGCAGCATATGTTGTGTAAATGGTGAACTCATACAGCTGTCAACTCTTGTCATTTTAATCCGTTTCACATTCGCTAGCTACCTTGTAGATCAAAGCCCATATAGAATGATAGAAGATGATAGAAGCCCATCTCCTACTGTAAATAACCTACACACTGTGTGTGTGTGTGTGTGTAGCCAGCCAGCCAGCCAGGTAGAAAAATGGCAGAAAAATAAAAGACGCACATCAGAGTATTTTTCAATACACCAAAACGCATAGTAAGAACCCTAGTAGCCTAATATCTCAAAGACTAGTTGATAAAATGTTCATAAGAAAGAAATGAAATTCTAATGGAAATGTTTCACAATGATGTCATTAGGCAGAGCAGGCAACAGATGGCACACAGACAGCAGAGTTGGGGACAGATATGCAGGGACAGACTGGCAGAGACAGGGAGTCTCAGGTAAGTTTGTTGAGTCTTTGTTTGGCAACATTATGAAAGGTTCTCAATTGTTTTGACTTGTAAAATAGGAACATCATTGGAAAATGCCATGGATACCCCCACTCTCAACTTAAACTGGTGACTGAACTAAGATTTGTTAAAGGCAATGGTATTGCTGTTGTGATTAGTTGTGTAGTTTTGGGTACCGGTAGTTAGGAGTACGGCAAACACCTTATTTCTTTGGTTCCTCAATATACATTTACCATATTACAATGTAGGCTATGTGTTACAGCACTACTTTTGGTGTCCACCTCCGGAATTGCTCTTGAGAAAATTTCATGTAATTGTCCCCTCCAAAGTTGATATCAGATTTTCGCCCCTGGGCACAGGTGCCCTCCGATGATCATTTAAGTCAGGATAAACTTGTGTAACCGATGTGAAATGGCTAGTTAGTTAGCGGTGGTGCGCGCTAATAGCGTTTCAATCAGTGATTTCACTCGCTCTGAGACTTGAAGTAGGGTTTCCCCTTGCGTTGCAAGGACCGCGACTTTTGTGGCGCGATGGTTCGTGGGGTGTCAGTTGTTGATGTGTGCAAGGGTCCCTGGTTCGAGCCCGGGTTGAGGCGAAGGGAGGGACGGAACCTACACTGTTACACTTGCTAAGGCAGTAATTAAACTTTGGCCAATTTATGTTGTTCCTACCCAGTGTGCAGGTGTTCTGAAAGAACTCCCTGGGTTTACCGTAATGCTGTGGAGGTTTGGTCAGGACGTGTCGTTTCAATTTGTTCGTTTTAAGAGACTAATTACTAAGCACTTCCACGCACAAAACACATTGTGGTTGCTCCTCGTTATTTCCCAAAGTTTGTATGAAACCAAGAGAGAGAAACTCATCGCTGTATCAGAACTTGTGGTTGGCTTGAGTCCTTGTGCTGACAACGGTGAGTGATAGCGCGTGAGAATGACAAGTCAGTGGCTGACCGCGCATCATCTGCTGCTGAACGACAGCGCTGCAGCGTGTGGGTCGCAGAGTGATCTTCAATAAAACTGCAGAAAAACAATCCGGTAAACCGCGAAGCACACGGGCATCTCCCTCCCACTCACGCAGCTACCATATTGAGCACTGACACTGCTATGGGGTGTGATAAGTGCCAGAATTAAGCTTCGTGAAGCTACTAATACTTCTCACCAAATCACCTTGCATCTTCCTAGCGCCATAAAATACCACCATGAATTAACATGGACTGTCAATGGAAAAAAGTTTTTGTTCTAAGGCGTCAAACTGCCGACGTGTACACGTCATGTACATGTAGTGTTCACATTGTGTAATGTGGCACCGACCACCTCACTTGTCAGTTTTCTTGTAAGGTTGTTATAAAAGACCTTACCATGGATGCCTTAAAGGACTACATGTGTTATGAGTCACGTGCTAGTTTAAGTGTCTGTTTAGTTTATTATTAAAGATCTCTCCATGAACACCTTACAAACATCTACATGTACATGATTTTGTCAAAAATGTTTTTCATTGCCAGAGTAATCTAGTCAATTTCATTTGTCGATTTAGCTAAAATAGGCCTATTACCTCAATACAAAAAAGATTAGCCTAGTTGATATCGCAGCCAGCCACCTTTACTGTGTAGACATGCCTATTTCTCACATCAATACAGACACAAGGACTTCTTTGTTGGAGGTAGCCATAGTCAGAGATAAGAGGTAGACTAGGTCTCTAGGGGCGCAATCAAAACAACTCGGAACTTGGCAATCTCTGACTTCAGTGCGTTCAAGACAACTTGGAACTCAGAACAAAATGAGCTCAGACTGGGATTTTTGGTTTTTGTTTTGTCCCCCGTGGGAATCGAACCCACAACCCTGGCGTTTCTTGGAACTCCATACACACACACACACACACATTATTGCAGCATCTTGTTTACATTTCTCATATTTTAGGCATCCAGCTGAGGCCTTGGATGGATCACGGTGCAGATGGGCACAGGGGTACGTCCTTTTCAGTGTGGCGGCAAATGAGTTGAACAGGAGAAGAGGGTGTGGTTGCTTGTAGAGGGAGAGCAGTGTGGGTGGTGGGTAAATGAGTTGACCAGGAGAAGAGGATGTGGTTGCTTGTGGAGGGAGAGCAGTGTGGGTTGTGGGTAAATGAGTTTTACAGGAGAAGAGGATGTGGTTGCTTGTCGAGGGAGAGCAGTGTGGGTGGTGGGTAAATGAGTTGAACAGGAGAAGAGGATGTGGTTGCTTGTGGAGGGAGAGCAGTGTGGGTGGTGGGTAAATGAGTTTTACAGGAGAAGAGGGTGTGGTTGCTTGTGGAGGGAGAGCAGTGTGGGTGGTGGGTAAATGAGTTGAACAGGAGAAGAGGATGTGGTTGCTTGTGGAGGGAGAGCAGTGTGGGTGGTGGGTAAATGAGTTGAACAGGAGAAGAGGATGTGGTTGCTTGTCGAGGGAGAGCAGTGTGGGTGGTGGGTAAATGAGTTTTACAGGAGAAGAGGATGTGGTTGCTTGTGGAGGGAGAGCAGTGTGGGTGGTGGGTAAATGAGTTTTACAGGAGAAGAGGATGTGGTTGCTTGTGGAGGGAGAGCAGTGTGGGTGGTGGGTAAATGAGTTTTACAGGAGAAGTGGATGTGGTTGCTTGTGGAGGGAGAGCAGTGTGGGTGGTGGGTAGAACAGCTGATTGGGTTCTCTGGCTCATCACATCTTGACTAAAAGAAAGATAGATTTAGAAATTTGTTTGACCTTGCCATAGTTCAACAGTCGTTAAGCCTTCATTAACATACTCCCAGACATAGCAAGACATTCAGTATTCACTGAATGGAGTAGCCTACCCATCCCCATTTACAATTTCATTCATCAAATAAATAAATTATACTATAGCACATTCAATGACGTTATTATTGTAGACTATAGGCTACTCTTGTATATACCTTGTGCAATACTGTAATCATTGAATGAAGTAGCGTACCCATCCACATTTCCAATTTCATTTATCAATTACATAAATAATACAAGTGTAGCAGTATTTATTAGAGAGGGGTAAAGATAAAGATTTTGTTGGGGCACCAGGCAGGTATTAACCATGCCGAAAGTAAAAGAGTAGAATAGAGAGTACCACTACCAGACCAACACACATCAGCAGAAGAGTGCCTAGAGTGTAGCCTGTTTACCAGATAGCCAGTGGAGAGAAAAGAGAATACACCCCCTATAAAACCCACAGCACAGGGGGAACCCCACCAAGAATACCTCATACAATAATAATGGCAGAGCAATTGAACAGCAACTTCATAGAAACAAATTTACAAGAAAGAACCCAGTCATCAACAGAGGATTTGCAATAATCTGTATTATCTTCCAGTGGAGGAGTGCAGAGGGTATGAATGTGGGGGGTGTTCATAGACACAACAAAGGCCTTAAAAATGTCCACAATCTTCTCGGCCACGTCATTAGTACACCCCACCTCAATACAGTTCAAATAACAATACACAACTTGCAAGCAACCTCCCTTTTAACTCAAATGTCCACCCAAATACTTCTGGCAGGGCAATAATAGTCCAGCTCTAATGAACATCAATGGGAAGTAAGTGCATTTGAAAAACAGAAAGTCTGTTGCAGGGTAAAGCACTGGAACGATAGAGGGAAGTGAAAGAGAACAAGAGAGATCTTAGCTGTGGCCTTCAGGCGTGCAGGTGTATGTCTGACCGTCCGATGGTTTGTTGGTTTGTATGTCAAAGCTTCGCAACAATGTCGCTACTAATCCATGCGACCCATAACCGGCGCGGTCCCAAACGATAACAACCACGACCTAGAGCGGTCACACCGATGATGGAGTTAAATACTTTATAAACTACACACGCTGAAAATAAACAAAACTTCTGCAGCATAGCACACACACAATCAAACTGTCGCGCCAACCAAGAGTTCCCTCCCAGAGCGCTGAAAGAGCTGTCTTTATTTCCTCCTTCCTTACTGTAAATGAGAATTTGTTCTCAACTGGCCTACCTGGTTAAATAAAGGTGAAATAAAATGTATAAAAATAAACATACAGTTACATTAAGGCCTCCTGAGTGGCGCAGCAGTCTAAGGCACTACATTTCAGTGTTAGAAGTGTCACTACAGACCCTGGTTCGATCCCGAGCTGTATAACAACCGGCCGTGATCAGGAGTCCCATAGGGCACAATTGGCCCAGCGTCATCGGAGTTTGGTGAGGGTTTGGCCGGGGGAGGCCGTCATTGTAAATACGAATTGGTTCTTAACTGACTTGCCTAGTTAAATAAAACAAATATTGTAGAATAGGTTACTCCTATATCCAAACTATATTAGGACACCGTTATGATTTCATTGGTCTTGTCAGGCATGATTTTAAGGTCTTAGATCGAAGTTGTATGTCGTACCTCGTTCCCTTCTTCAGTGAAAAGAAGCTATGCATCACCCATTCAGATCGAGTGTGAATGTGTAGACCTAGTGACAGTGGAAAGATAAACCAAAAGGTCCAGCACACAGTGGCATGTAGGGGTAGTGTATTACAATGTAACATATGTATATATCCTATAGCACCACGTGTGTATATTTTAATTTATCATTTAATTCATCCATTAAATAAATAATACTAGCACATCAAATTACGTTATTGTACACTAGCCTACTTCCCTATCGACACAGTATGCAAATAATATTGCCTACGTGCTTTCGACAATACGATATCAACTCGTTATAAACAAAAATGTATTATTTTCAAATAAACCAAATGTTCCTTTTCAACACAGTTGGCTTAAAAATGTCCTAACAATATCACAACTTAAATATAGCCTACTTACTACTCAATCGGATCAAGGACATTCTGGTAATTATTTTCATCGTCTCTAGGAAACTATCCGGGGCAGATACTCTCGAAAATTGCGTCTGTCGCTTGTACATATATATTTACATTTACGTCATTTAGCAGACACTCTTATCCAGAGTGACTTACAGTAGTGAATGCGTACATGTCATACAATTTCATACATTATTGTTATTTTTTTCTGTGCTGGCCCCCCGTGGGAATCGAACCCACAACCCTGGCGTTGCAAACACCATGCTCTACCAACTGAGCTACAGGGCAGGCCATATTGTAACTGAATGTCTCTCAATGATCGGCTATGAAAAGCCAACTGACATTTACTCCTGAGGTGCTGACTTGTTGCACCCTCGACAACTACTATGATTATTATTATTTGACAATGCTGGTCATTTATGAACATTTGAACATCTAGGCCATGTTCTGTTATAATCTCCACCCGGCACAGCCAGAAGAGGACTGGCAACCCCTCAGTGCCTGGTTCCTCTCTAGGTTTCTTCCTAGGTTTTGGCCTTTTCTAGGGAGTTTTTCCTAGCCACCGTGCTTCTACACCTACATTACTTGCTGCTTGGGGTTTTAGGCTGGGTTTCTGTACAGCACTTTGAGATATCAGCTGATGTAAGAAGGGCTTTATAAATAAATTGGATTTGTGTCGCGGCCGAGCTCTCAAATACCGTGTCCGTCTCTCACTCTATGAACGGTCACTGCTATCCGGATTCATTGGGACGTCCTTACCCTAAACTAACACTAAACTTAACCATTTTACGTTTCTACTTGATTGAGGAAGACCCTCACGGAAAGCCTATGAACTCCAATATTCGACAGAAAGCCATGGACACAACTGTTATTGGTTGTCCGATGTAGGCTACTGGGAACTGGTAACAGCACAGTCCGTGTTTGGCTAACAACATTTAGATCAGTATACAGCGAGATAAGATAACATACCATGCCATGGGGTGTTGAGGGAAATACGCATTACCTATAGATTGGAGATAATATTTTCTAGGCAATTGGCGATAACAGGAAATACAGAAGCCGTAGGCCATACTATAGCTCAAGGCGTATACTTCGGAATGTCTGCTTGCATGGTAAAAACTGTACATTTCTAACATTTATGGTTGAGATTTAATTCATATATTTAATAAAAACTATGCACCATATGAGTTTCATTAACACGTTAGTAAAGCGTTGGTATGACAACATGTTAGTTACACGCAGGCGTAATGCAGAAGTTAGTAAGGAGTTCAATGGTAGATGACAGTCACACGGTGGTACGGTCGCCTAGGCTTAATTCTGGCTCATATCAATGTTTATAGCATATTTATTTGCTGTTATTGTATTTCTAAGTAGCAGCCATATAACAAACAGCCAAGGAAACTAATTGTTTTCACTTTATAATAGAACATTCATATTCTGCCTGACTGTGTCACTCTTTACCTGATTTGTTAGGATTTTCTTGTGATCCCAACAAAACGACATATTTTACTCAACTAGAGATTGAAATAAATGGCGTTTGCTTGAAAAGATGGGCCTGGCTGACATGACAAATACATTAAGGAGAAAGGATTCACAAAGGCTGATTATCTTTCTTCGCAGTCTTTATTTGTAATGCTGGCTGGCATGGGTAACACAAACGCAGGATATTGAATTGATTCAGAAACGTAACATAAGTAGGCCTATGGTATCACAGCAAGGTCAAACAGCTGTGTGTGTGTGTTAGTCAGATTATCCAGTGTCCTGTCCACAGCAACACTATTGATTATTCTCAACCCCCAATGCATGTGGTGTACTATGGTTTTAGCCATGCTCAAACTAACCCTAACTTTTCTGTCTCGCCTTTTGAGGGCCTTAGGCTCTAGGACTGCTGACTGAGTGTAACCGATGTGAAATGGCTAGTTAGTTAGCGGTGGTGCGTACTAATAGCGTTTCAATCGGTGACGTCACTCGCTCTGCGACCTTAAGTTGTTGAACCCCTTGCTCTGCAAGGGCCGCGGTTTTTGTGGCGCGATGGTTAACCATGCTTCGTGGGGTGTCAGTTGTTCAAGCCCAGGTTGGGGCGAGGAGAGGGACGGAAGCTATACTGTTACACGAGGACACCCTGGCCTGACACCGGGACATGCCTGGCCCAATCCCACCTAGCTGGCCTCCCTCTACCTACGACCTGCCTGTTTCTGCTGCCACTGGTTCTTCACTCACTCCCCACACACCCAGAAACTTGAATATCATTAATTACCATTTCGTCTTTATGAAAAGCATCTATAAAGTAAAACCAGTGTTTTTTTACGTTTTTTACTTTCTCTATAGTCATTATGGATATTGTCTGAGCCTGCTGGCCATTAATACTGGTATTGCCCTTTCTTTATTGAAATGGGAATTAAGGATTACTGCTTTCATTTTCAATTAAGATACAATGAAGACATTATTAGATTTAATGTATGCTTTTATAGAGTCTGTATCTCTGTATTACAACAAGTTAAATAAAGATTTGTGAAAACTGGAAGTGTGACTTCTTTCCCCAATGATTTCCTCAGGCTGAGGTACTTTGTCAGTGATGAGTTATTCCATACCAAGGCTAGATGGGGCTGAATGGAAACACCACCACACAACTACAATGTAACTAACTCATCTCATTGGAACATGATTGTTCAGTCTGAATATTCCATCAATTAAAATATGGATTTCTTGGCTGAATTAAGATTTAATTAAACCTTCAAAAAGGGACACACACCTACACAATGGAAGTTTATCAAATAAAGTCATTGACAGGAAAAGTAATTTACTACATCAATTATAGTCACAGCCTCTCCCCTTCATTTCATTAACTAGAGGAACGGGATGGAGATTTGATTTATTAGAATCCCCATTAACCGACAAAAGACTACATACATGTAAAAACATTAACATGTAGTATGTGTGCATCTATCAGCTCCACATACATGTCAGTACATGCACACAACAAGTAGGTCACATGGGGGAGAGGCGTTGTGCCGTTAGGGGTTGTTTTATCTGTTTTTTTAAACCAGCTTTGCTGTTCACTTGCGCTATATAAGATGGAAGGGAGTTCCATGCACTCATGTCTCTCTATAATACTGTATGTTTACTTGAATTTGTTCTGGACCTGGGCACTGTGAAGACACCTGGTGTCTGGTGGGGTAAATATGTGTGTAAGTTGACTACGTAAACAATTTGGAATTTCCAACAAATTCATGTTTCTTATAAAAAAACAAATCTTCAACTCTCAGCCAAGAAAGACTGGCATGCATAATATTAATCTTTGCCCTCGGATTACAATGAAGAGCAAGACATGCCGCTCTGTTCTGGGCCAGCTGCATCTGAACTAGGTCTTTCTTTGCAGCAGTTGATCATATAAATGGACAATAATGACAATAAGATTAAACTAGAGCCTGCAGGACTTGCTTTGTGGATTGCGGTTTCAAAAAAAAGCAGATATCTTTATTACGGACAGACCTCCCTTTATCTTTACAACCATTGAATATATATATTTTGACCAAGACAGTTTACAATCTATGGTAATAACAAGTAAATTAGTCTCCTCAACTTGTTCAACAGCCACACCATTCATTATCTGATTCAGCTGAGGTCTAGAACTTAGGGAATGATTAGTACCAAATTTAATGCTCTTAGTTTTAGAGATGTTCAGGGCCAGTTTATTACTGGCCACCCATTCCAAAACAGACTGCAACTCTTTAAGGGTTTCAGTGACTTCATTAGCTGTGGTTGCTGATGCGTACGTATATGGTTGAATCATCAGTATACGTGGACATCCATGCTTTGTTTTAATGCCATTGACAGTAAAAATAGTAGAGCAAATTGGGCCAAACAGCGTGACACTCAGGCAGAAAACAGAATGTTCTATTCTCAACCAGGCCCATCTTTTCAAAGAAAACTTCATTTAATTATACTGTATCTGTATTTCTAATATATTCCAAACGCAGATGGTAACCAGATGATCCCAATAATTTAGGCAGTAAACGATGCCCCCCCGGTATGTTCTATTGCGAACTGTCTGGGACTCGTTGATTTCCTGTTCACTACTCAAATATATTTTACTTAATGTTAAAGACGAAATTAACTGCAATACACTGGTCTCAAATATATTAGTATAACCTGTTGGGGCTAGGGGGCAGTATTTGCACGGCCGGATAAAAAAACGTACCCGATTTAAAATGGTTACTACTCTTGCCCAGAAACGAGAATATGCATATAATTAGTAGATTTGGATAGAAAACACTCTAAAGTTTCTAAAACTGTTTGAATGGTGTCTGGGTATAACAGAACTCATATGGCAGGCCAAAACCTGAGAAGATTCCATACAGGAAGTGCGCTGTCTGACAATTTGTTCTCCTTCTGTGGCATCTCTATCGAAAATACAGCATCTCTGCTGTAACGTGACATTTTCTAAGGCTTCCATTGGCTCTCAGAAGGCGCCAGAAAGTGGAATGACGTCTCTCCAGTCTCTGGGCGAAAAACAGCAGGAGATTTTGTGAGTGGTCAGGCTGAGAACAGTGACACTGGAGATGTGCGTTCATGTGAATTCTCCATGTTTTTCTTTCTCTCTTTGAATGAATACAACGTCGCCTGGTTGGAATATTATCGCTATTTTACGAGAAAAATAGCATAAAAATTGATTTTAAACAGCGTTTGACATGCTTCGAAGTACGGTAATGGAATATTTTTAATTTTTTTGTCACGAAATGCGCTCGCGCGTCACCCTTCGGATACTGACCTGAACGCACGAACAAAACGGAGCTATTTGAATATAACTATAGATTATTTGGAACCAAAACAACATTTGTTGTTGAAGTAGAAGTCCTGGGAGTGCATTCTGACCAAGAACAGCAAAGGTAATCCAATTTTTCTTATAGTAAATCTGAGTTTGGTGAGGGCCAAACTTGGTGGGTGTCAAATTAGCTAGCCGTGATGGCCGGGCTATGTACTCAGAATATTGCAAAATGTGCTTTCGCCGAAAAGCTATTTTAAAATCTGATACCGCGATTGCATAAAGGAGTTCTGTATCTATAATTCTTAAAATAATTGTTATGTATTTTGTGAACGTTAATCGTGAGTAATTTAGTAAATTCACCGGAAGTTTGCGGTGGGTATGCTAGTTCTGAACATCACATGCTAATGTAAAAAGCTGGTTTTTGATATAAATATGAACTTGATTGAACAAAACATGCATGTATTGTATAACATAATGTCCTAGGAGTGTCATCTGATGAAGATCATCAAAGGTTAGTGCTGCATTTAGCTGTGGTTTTGGTTTTTGTGACATATATGCTTGCTTTGAAAATGGCTGTGTGATTATTTTTGGCAGGGTACTCTCCTGACAATCTAATGTTTTGCTTTCACTGTAAAGCCTTTTTGAAATCGGACAATGTGGTTAGATTAACGAGAGTCTTGTCTTGAAAATGGTGTAAAATAGTCATATGTTTGAGAAATTGAAGTTATAGCATTTTTTAGGTATTTGTATTTCGCGCACACGATTCCACTGGCTGTTGACTAGGTGGGATGCAAATGTCCCACCTTGCCCAGGGAGGATAACTAGGCTACACAGAACCACAGCGGACCCATAGTAAAGTGAGTCTATCATATTCCTTTTTTATAATAACTGTGTCCCTGTGCAACATGCTGAGCTCTGCTCACTGTGGCGTGGCTTAAGGAGCGCTTTTTGAAGTAAGCATTTGTATCGTGTGTGGTTTGCTATATAAAGCAGGCAAACAGGCATCCCGCTACTGTTCGATTGAATGTTAGAATGGGCAAAACGAGTGACCTCAGCAACTTTGAGTGTGGTATAATTGTCAGTGCCAGGCACTCCGGTTCCAGTATCTCAGAAATGGCCGGCCTCCTGGGCTTTTCATGCACAACAGTGCCTAGGGTTTCCTAAGAATGGTGCGACATACAAAAAAAACATCCAGTCAGCAGCAGTCCTGTGGGCGAAAACACCTCATTGAGAGGTTAAAGGAGAATGGCAAGAATTTAACAAGCGGTCCACAAACAGGCAAATAACGGCGCAGTACAACATTGGTCTGCAGAACGGCATCTTGGAACGCACAACTTGGCGGTCCTTGTCACGGATGGGCTACTGCAGCAGACGACCACACCGGGTTCCACTCCTATCAGCTAAAAACAAGAAGCGGCTCCAGTGGGCACGCCACCGCCAACACTGGACAATTCAGGAGTGGAAAAACATTGCCTGGTCCGACGAATCATGCTGATGGCAGAGTCAGAATTTGGCATGAGCAGCATGATTCCATGGACCCATCCTGCCTGGTGTCAACAGTACAGGCTGGTGGCGAAGTGTAATGGTGTGGGGAATGTTTTCCTGGCACACATTAGTTCCCTTGATACCAATTGAGCAACGTTTCCATGCCCAGAAGAATTCAGGCTGTTCTGGAGGCAAAGAGGGGTCCGACCCGGTACTAGATGGGTGTACGTAATAAACGGTCACTAAGTGTATATAGTACATAGTGAGAAACAAATTAAGACATATTGTTCATGCAAATAGACACACACATACACAGCGTACAGTAAGGATGGCGGTTGGGGTGGCTGGACACTAGGGCTTTGGCAGGCAATTGTTGTGTTGGGTCAGGGTTCATCTTGTCTCACTGAGACTCCAGGGTCTGGTTAAAGTGTCTCTTCCCATCCAGGTACAACATGGACTCTATAGAGAGCGACAGACAGACACACATGAGACCAATGTTAGACTGTGTGGAAACAATAGACGTTAACTTTAATCTCTTTGTGTTGGCACAAACGTTCCAGTAAGAGTACCTCCGTAGCTCTGCGGTACTACGTTAGAGGTCCTACCTCCGTAGCGCTGCGGTACTACGTTAGAGGTCCTACCTCCGTAGCGCTGCGGTACTACGTTAGAGGTCCTACCTCCGTAGCTCTGCGGTACTATGTTGGGGACGTCTTTGTCTGTGACGAAGGTGAAGTGGAAGACGTTAGTGGTGTTGTGATGCCGGGTCAGGGGGTCAAGGACCTCTGTATGAACTCTGACCTGAATGTAGTTCCCCTCTGTGTAACACACCTGGAGACACAGAGAAGGACGTGTCAGCACTGAAACTGGAGCCGATCAAACGACACACCAACGCATATGCACACACACACCTGTGATGAGAGCAGTAATAGGGAGCCAATTTCTACAGGCTTCTGGAAGAGGATATCGTCCACGGCAATCAGGTTAGGCCGACACCCCCTGGAGGGAGGGAGGACACACACAATGAGGATGCACAGGTGTATGTGGTGCACCGGGACAAATGTATATCTTCTCTAACATAAACACACACAATCTAGCAAATCAAAATTGGTTCTGTGAATGTTCAGGGAATGTTATTGGATAAATGTACATTTACATTTTAGCCATTTAGCAGACGCTCTTATCCAGAGTGACTTACAATTGAGTGCATACATTTTCATTTGTACTGTTCCCCAGTGGGAATCGAACTTGGCGTTGCAAGTGCCATACTCTACCATCTGAGCCACCCGGGACCAATTATGTATGTCATAACACCACACTATAACTTTATGAGTCTTGTGGGAACGCTCCTTGCTTGTTGTTATGGGAGTTTTGAATAACATAACCATCAACATTAATAGGACATTCCTGTAATATTTTCTCACAACCAATTTCATTAAATCCAGACATCATTTCTGAGGTGTGTTTATGGTAAATATTTCATGTCACAACATCACACTGTAACTGAGAATGTTCTTGGTTTGCTGTGAACAGACTTGCTCACTCACCCGTAGGCGCACGCGTTAGCCCAGCCCAGCTCGTAAGCTTTCCTCATCAGAAACCCTCCAAAGATCCTGTTAAAGATGTTCCTCTCCTGAAAACACACACATCTTAGTCAGCACAAATTACAAAAGTGTCAGGTTGTAAATCTCGCTCCCTCCCTCTCTCCTCTCTCTAACCTGTGGATGGCAGATCTCCAGTCCTTTGACTTTGGCGTCCTCCATCCATACGGAGTTAGGAGGCAGAACTCTGCTACGGAAACTCACTGTCCTACCAGACAACACACACACCATCACTCACAAAACGTTTTCCTGGATTATATGATGTGTCATAATTATGAGGTAATATTCATATTTGGACAGTGAAGCTAAAAAATGCAGAATATTTTAACAACTTATGTTTCAGTGAGGTAGAGTTTGCTCTTGTAGATTGTCTGTCTTCCTTTCCTGTGGCGGACCTCATGAGAGCCAGTTTCATCATAGCGCTTGATGGTTTTTGCGACTGAAACTTTAAAAGTTCTTCAAATTTTCCGGATTGACTGACCTTCATGTCTTAAAGTAATGACTGTCGTTTCTCTTTGCTTTCAAGAACTTTTAAAGTTTCTTCAAGTGCAGTCGCAAAAACCATCCATCGCTATGATGAAACTGTCTCTCATGAGGACTGCCACAGGAAAGGAAGACCCAGAGTTACAGCATAAGATGACCTGGCCTCCACAATCACCCGACCTAAACCCAATTGAGATGTTTTGGGATGAGTTGGACCGCAGAGTGAAGGAAAAGCAGCCAACAAGTACACAGCATATGTAAGAACTCCTTCAAGACTGTTGGAAAAGCATTCCAGGTGAAGCTGGTTGAGAAATGCCAAGAGTGTACAAAGCTGTCATCAAGGCAAAGGGTGGCTACTTTGAAGAATCTCAAATATAAATATATTTTTATTTCTTTAATACTTTTTGGTTACTACCTGATTCCATATGTGTTATTTCATAGTTTTGATGTCTTTACTATTATTCTACAATGTAGAAAATAGTAAAAATAAAGAGGAACGCTGGAATGAGTAGGTGTGTCCAAACTTGACTGGTACTGTATATATATATATGTATATGTATATGTGTATATATACATATATACACACACACACACACACACACACACCTTCATTTTTTGTGACACTCTTGAAAACGAGATGGTGCATCAAGAGATAAATAATTGTGTTCGTTCAAGGGGTGCACCTCTCTCAAGTGTCTTGTTTCATATCGTCTCAACATTATGAATAGTCCATTAAGATTGACACCTTCAGTGAACTTCTCTCATTTTACAGGGAACATCAATGTGACAACAATTTGATATGACAGGATATGACTCCCAATAAGTGTTTGTGTGTTTGTCCTAAAAATGTTTGTCCTAAAAATGATAATTGTGATTTAAAAATACTTTATGGAAGTTAAGTTGCTAATTGTTCACGTCATCATTTTACTGATGCGTGTGTATGTGTATTTGTGTGTCATACTTGGTGTCCAGGGTGTTGAGGAACAGGCTGTGTACGATCTTCCTCTCCTCAGCAGTAGGGGCCACCTTCAGTAGAGACGCTGTACTCAGCTCTATACGACGCGTCTTATTGACTGGAGGGACACACACACACACACAGTAAATAATAGAAACAAACACAGTAATGTAATGTAATGTAATATATATATATATAAATAAACTCATGTAGTGTGTCTTACTCTCTCCCTGCTGAAACAGTTCCTCCTCCTCAGGCCCCTCTGGTTTCAGAGGGTTAACAAACGCTGCCCTGAGAGACAAACAGAGAGAGACAGACAGATAGACAAACACAGAGAGACAGAGACACAGACAGCGACAGAGACACAGACAGAGAGAAACAGACAGAGAGAGACAAACAGAGAGAGACAAACAGAAAGAAACAGACAGAGAGAGAGAGAGACAGAGTAATAGAGACAGTTAATAATGGATGGATACTATGGATGGATGGCTGGCTGGAGTGACGGATGGATGGTTGGGGTGACGGATGGATGGTTGGGGTGACGGATGGATGGTTGGGGTGTACCTCTTGTTCTCAGGGTCTCTGGCCACCATAACAAATGTAGCATCCAGAACTGGAGTGTAGGCCCCATCATGGTACTGTACATACACAGAGACATAACATCACCATTGTGGACATTAGTGTGTGTGTGTGTGTGTGTGTGTGTGTGTGTGTGTGTGTGTGTGTGTGTGTACCTGAGACATGTGCATCTTGGCTTCGATGGAGGTCTTCCCCACCCAGGTCACGTGACCAGTGAACTTGATGTCACAGTCAGGGTGGATGACTTGCTTCCTCATGTCTGTGACATCACATACAGGGAAAATAAGTCATACCTACCAGAATGCAACAGCAACAAACTATTCAATGATACTGGGAAAAGTGTCCCAGGATTAGACTTGAGAAACACTGGTCTACGCAGTACATCCTGGTGTTGTATCAGCACCTTTGGGTGTCATACCTATCTTGTCCACCAGGGCAGTGACGATGGACAGAGGAGATCTCTGAAGCTCCTTGTTATGGGTGTGAGAGTAACAGATCAACACTGAGGAGAGAGAGAAATAACACTATAATAACATGTACCAGTGTGCACTGTGGTTGAAATGATGTCATACCTGCTAGACTGTCCAGATCCTCCAGGATACGGCCAAACCTGAAACAGAGAAACCGGACTGAGAGGGGGGAAAGGGTGTGTGTGTGTGAGCATGTGTTTGTGAGCATGTGTTACCTGACACCTTTGTGGTAGTTAAGGTATTTCTCTCTAAGGGTAGGGTCTGTGCCCAGGGGAAGGTGGACCTCTATGTAGCTGTCCTTCATCCTGCGGACAGGAAGCTCATCTTGAGAACCAGCCAGCTGATTGGACAACGACAAACGGTCAGCTAACGCCTGCTGGTGGTCCCTACAGGATGGGAGGAGAGATAGGGAAAGAGAGATTCATCAGGAATGAGCTGTGAGTTTAACAAAGTCATGAACATATCTAACAGTCAACAACACAGGTCTTCCTTGTCGTGGTATCAATATCTCAATACAAAGTAGCTATACTGGTTCTGTTATTGTACCTCCAGTTAGTGGACGCTCCCACAATCTCCCTCAGCCGGTTTCGCACTGAAAAACAATCCACACAGTTGATCAGCTCTCAGTGTTTGTGTGTACTGATACTGAGCTCAGAACAGAACATTCTGGTTAAATGACGAGCACAGGCTTGAATTCTTTTGCAGACAGGGCGTATTTGATGAAAAGGCTTGGTTGAGTGCACTGTGGCGGAAGAGTTTAGAGCAGCGCTACGGTATTTAATATTGCTCAATTTATTTTTAAAGCCTGGGGGAAAAGGAGAAATGTGTTTATATAATGTGACAAATTGGTCAATTGTGAAATGTAATTTTGTTTTGTGTTTTTTGCACATATTACTTCAAGAAATAATACTGTCTTAGCCAATGTGGGCTGGGCACCAATAGGTGTATGACACTAAAATAAAATAAATCCTAATCAATCATAATACAACAGGAAACATATGACCTCAGACAGAATGACAGCAGCAAGCTCCAGAGAGTAGTGAGGTCTGGATGGGATACTCTACATCAGTTCTACTGTTGTTCCAGCTGGCACATGGAACCACAGTGGCTCTGCACTGCAGCCTGAGGGTGTGTGTGCAATGGGGAGAAATCAGTACTGACAAGATAATACAGCGTCATTTGAGATTTGCCCATTAGTTTGTGGCCCACCTGACTTGAGTCGCTGTGTTGTCATAATGTTGAGATGATATGAACCGATATGAAACAAGACACTTGAGAGAGGGAGAGAGGTACAGCCCTATAATCACCAAGACAGAAGCCACCTCAAAACATGGGTCCATGTCTGAGGAGCATACAGTAGTGTAGATACAGTACATAATGCAAGTTTGTATAGAGAACCTTAAAGGTCTGTCTACTAAAATATACTACAGGAGGGTTGCAGCATCTGTAAGAAGAGCTAGCCACTGCCACAAGCCAGGGATGCATTCACAGTTCAGTCTGTAGAAAAAGGAAGAGGGTAACAAGTCCGTACAACCAGGCCAGCTCAACACAGACCACAGAAGGCTGCTGGATATCGCAACAGATAGCGACAGGGTGCTGGATATCACAAGAGAGATTGACGGTGTGTGAGAGTTTGTGCGCAAGAGTGTGTTTGAGAGACAGTTAGCTAAGCTACATGCAGGCAGATTTATGATGAATTGAAACTGAATTAAGAAAGTGCTTTATACAGTTAGGATTCAGGTTTGTTTACCAACACACCATTTGACACTAGCAAGTGAGTATTCCCTGTGGAGACAAAACAAGTCAGGGGACAGAGGTCAGAAAAGGAGACTGGATGGAGACTCAATGTCTTGCCATCATAACTCACAAGTAGTTCACATTAGATTCATAACACTGAGCGAGTCAGCTAATCAATCAATCAACCAATATATCAAACACATAATCAGTCAGTCAGTAAGGTGGGTATGGCATTACCCTCAGACATGTCCGGGGCCTTCCCCTGCAGAGACACAGGGCCCCGGGAGAACGCCCTCATTGTCAGAGACGCCACCGATCTTAAAAAACAGAACCTGTGGAATGGAATGAAGACTGAAATGTCAACACAACAAGCCCACAACATTCTAACTCAGAGTTCCAATTACAACAGCTCTGTCCCGTAAACCCACTAATAGACTGTATGGAAATCCCAGATGTCTGTCAAATCCCTGGCACGTAGCCCACTGATACTGCCAGTTATAGCTGCTCAATTTGATATCTGGGATTTCAGTAACGTTAGGTTACAGTCGTAGCTAGTAACTAGACAGACTCAACAGTCTAAAGTAGCCAAGTGGTTAGTATAGCTAGGTATTTAGCCAGAGAGGGTGGAACGAAGCCTCTAATATATTTATGACAGTAAAACACACGCCTTCTGTTAAACACGTGAGCTGGCTCACCCAGAACTAGGATGAAAAAGCGCCTCAGTAATGTATCTAACAATATATTTAGGTTAGGACTTATTTAGGTTAGAACCAACAGGTAGCTAACGTTAGCTACGTAGCCAGGCTAACTAGATAAATGTTCTGTCAAATCGTCTGTTTGGCTCTTATTAACCTAAAAGAAAATGGCACATTTTTAAATACGCAAAGCAGAACCCAAAGATGTGCTTGACATACTGCGACTGATAAAGGAAGGCCGCAAACTAAAATCACTGCTTGCTTAGCTATAAACCAACGTTGGTCAATAGCCTTAGCTAGTTAACGTTACTGCACAAAATACCATAGTTAGCTTTTCTGTCAAATCGACTGGTTTAACTCTTCTCCACCCCATACCTCGGCAACATGTCCGTGTGTATCGTTTATTTGCTATTTAAAGACGCTTGAGAAGTTAGCTAGCTAAATACCAAAATACAACTCTGAAAAGAGAGGACAGATGAAGCAAATTTTGAAAAGAGTGACGCAGGGACAAGTGGCAGCACTTAGAAGTGTACTTCCTTGTGGACATTTGGCCTGCCGGTACATACCGTAATGTTAGAAATAAGTGCGCAATTATTTGGGGAATATAATGCGCGGTTTATAAGCAATCTGAAATTCGTGGATTGTGATGGGGTACCACAGTTGAATTTAAAGCTCATGAGGCATTTCTAGGTTATATAACATTAGATAACATTCGCATATTAGCCATCATTGAGACTCACTTAGATAATTTCTTTCATTATAGAACAGTAGCAATACAAGGATATAACATCTATATTGAATCTTTATTCAACTAGGCAAGTCAGATAAAAACACATTCTTATTCATAATGACGCCTACACCAGCCAAACCAGGACGCTGGGCCAATTGTGCGCCGCCATATAGGATCCCAATCACGGCCCGTTGTGATATAGCCTGGATTCGAACCAGGGTGTCTGTAGTGACGCCTCTAGCACTGAGACCGCTGCTCCACTTGGGAGCCTATAGAAGAGACAGGAATGCTTATGGGGAAAGTGTTGCTATATTTATTCAGAACCATATCCCAGTAATGCTTAGAGATCTCATGTCAAGTGTTATTGAAGTACGGTGGCTGAAGGTTCACCTGCCTCATCTAAAGCCTATTATTTTGGGGCATTGCTATAGGCTAGCAGTCAGTATCTACAGTACCAGTCAAAAGCTTTGACACACCTACTCATTCAAGGGTTTTTATTTATTTTTACTATTTTCTACATTGTAGAATAATAGTGAAGACATCTAAACTATGAAATAACACATATAGAATCATGTAGTAACCAAAAAAGTGTTAAACAAATCAAAATATTTTATTTTTGAGATTCTTCAAAGTAGCCACCCTTTGCCTTGACAGCTTTGCACACTCTTGGAGTTCTCTCAACCAACTCCATGAGGTAGTCACCTGGAATGCATTTCAATTAAAAGGTGTGCCTTGTTAAAAGTTAATTTGTGGAATTTCTTTACTTCTTAATGGGTTTGAGCCAATCAGTTGTTTTGTGACAAGGTAGGGGTGGTATACAGGAGATAGCCCTATTTGATAAAAGACCAAGTCCATATGATGGCAAGAACAGCTCAAATAAGCAAAGAGAAACAACAGTCCATCATTACTTTAAGACATGAAGGTCAGTCAATCTGGAAAATTTCAAGAATTTTTTACGTTTTTCTTTGAGTACGTGTGTCCAAACTTTTGACTGGTACTGTATGTTTCCAAGATGTATTTTATAAACAATACAAAACATACAAATGACTACATCACACAAACATCACTACATCCCTCCTGCCCACTAGTCCCCACCCCTATCTCTAGCACCCTTATCACTTTCTGCCACATGGCCTCAAACTGCATTTTTTTTTTCATCTTTGTCGATATTATGGCAAGAACAGCTCAAATAAGCAAAGAAAAACAACACTCCATCATTACTTTAAGACAGGAAGGTCAGTCAATCTGGAAAATTTCAAGAGCTTTAGAAGTTTCTTCAAGCGCAGTCGCAAAAAAACATGAAGTACTATGATGAAACTGGCTCTCATGATGACCACCACAGTAAAGGAAGACCCAGAGTTACCTCTGCTGCAGAGGATACGTTCATTAGAGTTACCAGCCACAGAAATTGCAGCCCAAATAAATGCTTCACATAGTTGAAGTAACAGACACATCTCAACATCAACTGTTCAGAAGAGACTGCATGAATCAGGCCTTCATGGTTGAATTGCTGCAAAAAAAACACTACTAAAGGACACCAATAATAAGAAGAGACTTGCTTGGGTCAAGAAACATGAGCAATGGACATTAGACTCATGGAAAATTGTCCTTTGGTCTGATGAGCCCAAATATGAGATTTTTGGTTCCAACCTCCATTTCTTTGTAAGACGCAGAGTAGGTGAACAGATGATCTCCGAATGTGTGGTTCCCACCGTGAAGCATGGAGGAGGAGGTGTGATGTTGTGGGGGTGCTTTGCTGGTGACACTGTCTGTGATTTATTTAGAATTCAAAGCAAACTTAACCAGCATGGCTACCACAGCATTCTGCAGCGATACGCCATCCCATCTGGTTTGCGCTTGATTTGTTTTTCAATAGGAAAATTACCAAAAACACTTCCAGGCAGTCTAAGGGCTATTTGACCAAGAAGGAGAGTGATGGAGTGCTGCATCAGAAGACCTGGCCTACACAATCGCCCAACCTCAACCCAATTGATATGGTTTGGGATGAGTTGGACCGCAGAGTGAAGGAAAAGCAGCCAACAAGTGCTCAGCATATGTGGGAAGTCCTTCAAGACTGTTGGAAAAGCATTCCAGGTGAAGCTGGTTAAGAGAAAGCCAAGAGTGTGCAAAGCTGTCAAGGCAAAGGGTGGCTACTTTTAAGAATGCAAAATATGAAATATATTTTGATTTGTTTAACACTTTTTTTGGTTACTACATGATTGTGTGTTATTTTATAGTTTTGATATCTTCACTATTATTCTACATTGTAGAAGATAGTGAAAATAAAGAAAACCCCTTGAATGAGTAGGTGTGTCCAAACTTTTGACTGCTACTGTAAATAATGTGTGAAATGTTTAATGGTGTATGAGATTTAAACAAGGCTCTACTTTCTTGGGGACCTGAATACTGACTGGTTTTCATCAAGCTGTCTGCTCAAGAGGAAGCTTCTCAATGTAACCAGTGCCTGTAATCTGGTTCAGGTTATTAATCAACCTACCAGGGTGTTTACAAACACTACAAGAACAACATCATCCACATGTATTGATCACATTTTTACTAAAACTGTAGAACGCTGTTCTAAAGCTACAGTTGAAGTCGGAAGTTTACATCCACCTTAGCCAAATACATTTAAACTCAGTTTTTCACAATTCTTGACATTTAATCCTAGTAAAAATTCCCTGTTTGAGGTCAGTTAGGATCACCACTTTATTTTAAGAATGAGAAATGTTAGAATAATAGTTGACAATGATTTATTTCAGCTTTTATTTCTTTCATCACATTCCCAGTGGGTCAGAAGTTTACATACACTCAATTAGTATTTGGTGGCATTGCCTTTAAATTGTTTAACTTGGGTCAAATGTTTCGGGTAGCCTTCCACAAGATTCCCACAATAAGTTGGGTGAATTTTGGCGCATTCATCCTGACAGAGCTGGTGTAACTGAGTCAGGTTTGTAGGCCTCCCTGCTCGCACACGCTTTGCCCACACATTTTCTATAGGCTTGAGGTCAAGGCTTTGTGATTGCCACTCCAATACCTTAACTTTGTTGTCCTTAAGCCATTTTGACACAACTTTGGAAGTATGCTTGGGGTCATTGTCCATTTGGAAGACCCATTTGCAACCAAGCTTTAACTTCCTGACTGATGTCTTGAGATGTTGCTTCAATATATCCACATAATTTTACTTCCTCATGATGCCATCTACTTTGTGAAGTGCACCAGTCCCTCCTGCAGCAAAGCACACCCACAACATGATGCTGCCACACTGTGCTTCACGGTTGGGATGGTGTTCTTTGGCTTGCAAACCTCCCCCTTTCTCCTCCAAACATAACAGTGGTCATTATGGCCAAACGGTTCTATTTTTGTTTCATCAGACCAGAGGACATTTCTCCAAAAAGTACGATCTTTGTCCCCATGTGCAGTTGCAAACCGTAGTCTGGCTTTTTTATGGCCGTTTTGGAGTAGTGGTTTCTTCCGCCTTTCAGGTTATGTCGATATAGGACTTGTTTTACTGTGGATATAGATACTTTTGTACCTGTTTCCTCCAGCATCTTCACAAGGTCTTTTGCTGTTGTTCTGGGATTGATTTGCACTTTCGCACCAAAGTACGTTCATCTCTAGGAGACAGAACGCGTCTCCTTCCTGAGCGGTATGACGGCTGCGTGGTCCCATGGTGCTATACTTACGTGCTATTTTTTGGTGCAGATCAACGTTGTACCTTCATGCGTTTGGAAATTGCTCCCAAGGATGTACCAGACTTGTGGAGGTCTACAATTGTTTTTCTGAGGTCTTGGCGGATTTCTTTTGATTTTCTCATGATGTTAAGCAAAGAAGCACTGAGTTTGAAGGTAGGCCTTGAAATACATCCACAGGTACACCTCCGATTGACTCAAATTATGTCAATTAGCCTATCAGAAGCGTCTAATGCATTTTCTGGAATTTTCCAAGCTTTGTAAAGGCACAGACAACTTAGTGTATGTAAACTTCTGACCCACTGGAATTGTGATACAGTGAATTATAAGTGAAATAATCTGTATGTAAACATTTGTTGGAAAAATTACGTGTGTCATGCACAAAGTAGATGTCCTAACCAACTTGCCAAAACTGTAGTTTGTTCACAATACATTTGTGGAGTGGTTGAAAAACGAGTTTTAATGACTCCAACCTAAGTGTATGTAATCTTCCTACTTCAACTGTATACACGCCCCCCTCAGAGAGAGAGACACAGCTGCATGTGAGCTCTCACATTTTTCAAAATGTTTTTTACAAAAGGATAGATTTGGAGTTAGATAAACTTGGATTTTTTTGGCAGGTACATGTGCAGGATGCTACCTTCCACAGCATGGCCTTCGCTCCAGATCAAAACTCCAAAACCTAATTTTTACCAAAATTAACAAGGGGAAATTACTGCTTCCAAGGTTTTCTTTTTCCAAGCAATATGGAGGGTGCTCTAGCAAACAAACAGCAGAAACCTGAGGACACCATCCAACATGGACCTGAGTAAGTAGTGTTTGGTCTGATGCTGTTTTGAAAGCCATGAATAAAAATAAAAATAAGTACATTACAATGATTTATTTTATGGAGACTGAATGCTGAGTTAAGGCTCCCAGGCTTGCAAGGACAGACCAGATACAAGTTCAATTAGTACTAAGTTGTGAAGCAAAGGGTGTCGAGGCCTTTGGGCCCAACAAGTGGCAGGAGTCTTTGAAGCGTCCTCTGAAGCCCCCTTCTGCTGTTCAAAGAACATCCACTGGCATTTTCTACAAGAAATCTGCCTCCAGAAATAAAAGCTTCTCCCAAGTAGGTGTGACACCTACTTCTGTTACCTGCTGCACTGCTGCTTGGATTCCACCTGTTGATCTGTTCACCATCTACCCTGGCCTGTCTCCCCCTGACTAGTACAGGTACCCCCACCACACTCACCCCTCTCTCCCGAGCTTTCGCACGCCTCGAGGACTCACTGGGGTGAGTGACTCGTTCAGAGGCTAGCCCCAAGTCGTTATATATTGAATTGTTTTGTTGTGCATTTTGCTATTTTGCTATTTTCCTCATGACTCCTGCATACTTTGTTGACTACAAACTTTTTTCCCCAACCGTGGGACAGACTATGTTTGTTCCCACACTCGGGACTCTGACTCTCTATTGGTTAGACAGACTTTTGGCCTCCCATCCTATTCTAACCACCTCTCGCCGGCTTTGTATTCATGTTACCTGATGAAATTGCTGTACAATATGATCTTGTTGCCGTTTGATGCACATTCAGATGTCATAAATCAGCACTGCAGAGCTCTCCCTGTCCTATGCCATGCCTTGATTGTATTACTGTTGATGATATCTGGAAATGTGCATGTACACCCTGGCCCATCTACTGTTGCTAGCCCCAATTCTGACTTGTGCTCTGATATCTGCTTCACTGATTTCTGCTCTCGTAAAAGCCTGTGTTTTCTTCATGTTAACACTAGAAGTTTATTACATAAAATGGATCAATTGAAAGTGTGGGTTCACAGCTCCAATTCAGATGTGTTGGTCATTACTGAGACGTGGTTAAGGTAGAGTGTTTTGAATACTGACGTTAACCTTTCTGGTTATAATCTTTTTCGGTAAGACAGATCTTCCAAAGGTGGTGGAGTGGCAATCTTTACCAAGGATCACCTTCAGTGCTCAGTTGTCTCCACCAAGTCTGTCCCCAAACAATTTGATTTGCTGGTGTTAAGCATTAAACATTCAAATAGCTCTTTGTTGACTATTGCTGGGTGCTATCGTCCACCATCAGCACCGGCCTGTACCCTACCTGCCCTAAGCTCTCTCCTGGCACCTTACACTAAGTCTGAATTTGTCCTGCTTGGTGACCTAAACTGGGACATGCAAAACTACCTGACCAAGTCCTAAAGTAATGGGACTCTCTAAATATTTCTCAGATTATTACAAATCCCACAAGGTATGACTCCAAACACCCAGAAAAGGCTACTCTGCTCAATGTTATCCTCACAAATAATCCTGATAGGTATCAGTCTGGTGTTTTCTGTAATGACCTTAGTGATCACTGTTTTAAAGCCTGTGTTCTTAATGGCTGCTCAGTGAAACGACATGTCCTGATTTGTCATAGACGCTTGCTAAAAACCTTTAATGAGCAAGCCTTCCTTCATGAACTGACCTCTGTAAAATGGTATGGAATCAGCTTGATCCTCTCTTTCGAAGACGCTTGGACCTTCTTTTATGATATTTTCAGTGGTATTGTTAACAAACACGCCCCCATAAAGAAAATGAGAATTAAAAACAGGTTCAGCCCCTGGTTCGACCGTGATCTTGCAGAGTTACTCCACCTCAAGAATTGCATTTGGCGAAAGGCTCCACACACGCATACTCAGGCTGACTGGCTATCATTCAGGCAAATGAGAAATAAGTGCACTCAGGCTATCCGGAAGGCCAAAGTTAGTTACTTTATGGAACAGTTTCTCTGTGGGTCTAACCCCTTGAAGTTCTGGAAAACGGTTAAAGACCTGGAGAATAAACCCTCCTCCTCACAGCTGCCCATGTCCCTTAATGTTGATGATGTGGTTGTTACTGGCAAGAAGCACATGGCTGAGCTCTTAACCACCACTTCATTAAGTCAGGATTCCTATTTGACTCAGCCATGCCTCCTTGCCCGTCCAACATTTACTCATCTCCCACCCCTTCTAATGCGACTATCCCTGATGCTTCTCCGTCTTTTTCCCCTGCCCCGCAACAAAGTTTCTCCCTGCAGGCAGTCACTGAGTCCGAGGTGCTAAAGGAGTTCCTTAAACTTGACCACAAAAAAAACATCTGGGTCAGATGGTTTAGACCCTTTCTTCTTTAAGATTGCTGCCCCTATCATCGCCAAGCCTATCTCTGAACTTTTTAACATGTCTCTCCTCTCTGGGAAGGTTCCTATTGCTTGGAAGGCAGCCACGGTTCGTCCTTTATTTAAAGGAGGAGATCAAGCTGATCCTAATTGTTATAGGCCTATTTCTATTTTGCCCTGTTTATCAAAAGTGTTGGGAAAAACTTGTCAATAATCAACTGACTGGCTTTCTTGATGTCCATTGTATTCTCTCGGGTATGCAATTTGGTTTCCGCTCAGTTTATGGATATGTCACTGCAACCTTAAAGGTCCTAAATGATGTCACCACTGACCTTGATTCTAAGCAATATTGTGATGCTATTTTTATTGACTTGGCCAAAGCTTTTGATACGGTAGACCATTCCATTCTTGTGGACCTGGCTAAGGAGTATTGGTGTCTCTGAGGGGTCTTTGGCCTGGTTTGCTAACTACCTCTCTCAAAGAGTGCAGTGTATAAAGTCAGAACATCTGCTGTCTCAGCCACTGCCTGTCACCAAGGAAGTAACCCAGGGCTTGATCCTAGCTCCACGCTCTTCTCAATTTACATCAACAACATAGCTCAGGCAGTAGGAAGCTCTCTCATCCATTTATATGCAGATGATACAGTCTTATACTCAGCTGGCCCCTCCCCGGATTTTATGTTAAACAATCTACAACAAATCTCTCTTATTGTCCAGCAAGCTTTCTCTTCCCTTAACGAACACCTCCAAAACAAAGGTAATGTGGTTTGGTAAGAAGCATGCACCTCCTCCCACAGGTGTGATTACTACCTCTGAGGGTTCAGAGCTTGAGGTAGTCACCTCATACAACTACTTGGGAGTATGGCTAGTACTTGGGAGTATGGCTCAGCACATATCAAAGCTGCAGGCTAAAGTTAAATCTAGACTTGGTTTCCTCTATCGTAATCGCTCCTCTTTCACCCCAGCTGCCAAACTAACCCTGATTCAGATGACCATCCTACCCATGCTAAATTACGGAGACATAATTTATAGATCGGCAGGTAAGGGTGCTCTCGAGCGGCTAGATGTTCTTTACCATTCGGCAATCAGATTTGCCACCAATGCTCCTTTTAGGACACATCACTGCACTCTATACTCCTCTGTAAACTGGTCATCTCTGTATACCCGTCGCAAGACCCACTGGTTGATGCTTATTTATAAAACCCTCTTAGGCCTCACTCGCCCCCTATCTGAGATATCTACTGCAGCCCTCATCCTCCACATACAACACCCGTTCTACCAGTCACATGCTGTGTGACTGGTAGAACGACCTTGCTGTGTTGTCATGTGTTTCCGTCTTGCTATGTTGTTATCTTAGGTCTCTCTTTATGTAGTGTTGTCTCTCTTGTTGTGATGTGTGTTTTGTCCTATATTTATATTGTATTTATTTTTAATCCCAGGCCCCCGTCCCCGCAGGAGGCTTTTTGTCTTTTGGTAGGCCGTCATTGTAAATAAGAATTTGTTCTTAACTGACTTGCCTAGTTAAATAAAATAAATAAATAGAAAATAGTAATAGTAAACAGTATGGCAGCAGCATAAGTGGGCTGTGTGTGTGTGTGTGTGTGTGTGTGTGTGTGTGTGTGTGTGTGTGTGTGTGTGTGTGTGTGTGTGTGTGTGTGTGTGTGTGTGTGTGTGTGTGTGTGTGTGTGTGTGTGTGTGTGTGTGTGTGTGTGTGTGTGTGTAAGAGTGCCATTTTTGCCCTGATAGGTGGATATACACGTAAACAGGGTCTGAAAAGTGACTGGTAGCAGGAATACTCATGGTAATATATACAGTGCATTCTGAATGTATTCAGACCCCTTCCCTTTTTCCACATTTTGTTACGTTACAGCCTTATTCTAAAATTGATTTTTTTTTAAATGTCCTCATAAATCCTCACACAATACTCAATACACAAAGTGAAAACAGGTTTAGCATTTTTGCTAATTTATTAAAAATAAAAAACAGATACCTAATTTAAATAAGTATTCAGACCCTTTGCAATGAGACTTGAATTGAGGTCAGGTGCATTCTGTTTCCATTGATCATCCTTGAGATGTTTCTACAAATTGATTGGAGTCCACCTGTGGTAAATTCAATTGATTGGACATGATTTGTAAAGCCACACACCTGTCTATATAAGGTCCCACTATATAAGGTCCCAGTTGACAGTGCATGTCAAAGCAAAAACCAAGACATGAGGTCGAAGAAATTGTCTGTAGAGCTCTGAGAGAGGATTGTGTCGAGGCACAGATCTGGGGAACGGTACCAAAAAATGTCTGCAGTATTGACGGTCCCCAAGAACACAGTGGCCTCCATGATTCTTAAAAAGAAGAAGTTTGGAACCACCGAGACTCTTCCTAGAGCTGGATGCCCGGCCAAACTGAGCAATCAGGGGAGAAGGGCCTTGGTCAGGGAGATGACCAAGAACCTGATGGTCACTCTGACAGAGCTCCAGAGTTCCTCTGTGGAGATGGGAGAACATTCCAGAAGGACAACAACCTCTGCAGCACTCCACCAATCAGGGCTTTATGGTAGATTGGCCAGACTGAACCACTCCTCAGTAAAAGGCATATAAATGCCCGCTTGGAATTTGCCAAAAGGCACCCAAAGGACTCTCAGACCATGAGAAACAAGATTCTCTGGTCTGATGAAACCAAGATTGAACTCTTAAGCCTGAATGCCAAGCGTTAAATCTGGAGAAAACCTGGCACCGTCCCTATGGTGAAGCATGGTGGTGGCAGCATCATGCTGTGGGGATATTTTTCTGAGGCAGGGACTGGGAAACTAGTCAGGATCGAGGGAAAGATGAACGGAGCAAAGTACAGAGAGATCCTTGATGAAAACCTGCTCCAGAGTGCTCAGGACCTCAGACTGGGGCGAAGGTTCACCTTCCAACAGGATAACAACCTTAAGCACACAGCCAAGACAATGAAGGAGTGGCTTCGGGACAAGTTTATGAATGTCCTTGAGTGGCCCAGCCAGAGCCCAAACTTGAACCCAATCTAACATCTCTGGAGAGACCTGAAAATAGCTGTGCAGCAACGCTCCCCATCCAACCTGACAGAGCTTGAGAGGATCTGCAGAGAAGAATGGGAGAAACTCCCCAAATACAGGTGTGCCAAGCTTGTAGCGTCATACCCAAGAAGACTCGAGGCTGTACTCGCTGCCAAAGGTGCTTCAACAAAGTACTGAGAAAAGGGTCTGAATACTTATGTAAATGTGATATTAACTTTTTTGTTTAAAATAAATAAATTTGTAAACATTTCTAAAAACCTGTTTTTGTTTTGTCATTATGGGGTGTTGTGTGTAGCTTAATGAGGGGAGGGGGAAAACATTTTCATCCATTTAAGAATAAGGCTGTAACATACATTTTGGGGGGGAAAAGTCAAGGGGTCTGAATACTTTCCGAATGCACTGTACATAAATACATGTAAAAAGGAGTAATATTGGCCAGTAGCAGGATAAATAGATAGATACTAATGGTAATGGAAATCAATCATCAATCATTTAGAGAGTTACATCAAACATCTGTTGTCTTCATCACGTAGATAACTTGTAATTACCATCTAAATCTCCTCATTATGCCTGGGTCACGAGGCCTTTGTCATTAATAGTAGTTTTCCACATTCAATGAGCTATTCTGGGCTGGGCTCATTATCATTCAATGGTTCCTCACTTGCTACCAGAGGTGTAACATAGTTAATTACAACTACTCTATTTATACTAATTGATTTACTTTTCTGAGTACTTATATTACTTATTTTTATGTTTCAGTAACTTTTCTTCTACTTGAGTAGGATATTTCAGTACTCTCCAACTGGTGAGTGGGTGGAAGAGGGGGTTTGTGAATGAGTGAGTGAGTGAGTCAGTAAGTGAATAGTTAATAATATATTTAATTTTTAAATTAGCTACTATTTATTTTTACTTTAGTCGTTTTTTTTAACCAGTAATTGTACTTCTACTTGAGTCAAATGTAATTCAAGTAACATTACTTCTACTTGAGTATATTTTTGTACTCTTTCCACCCCCTTATTTACAAACAAACACTTGAGAGTAAAGTCTGAACTGCATTGGCTACAATCCAGTAACAACATCCGGTCCTTCATTTCACATGTACATTAAACATTTTATGTCATGTAGCAGACGCTCTTATCCAGAGCGACTTACAATTAGTACATTCATCTTAAGATAGCAAGGTAAGACAACACATCACACAATCTTATCAAGTACCTTTTCCCTCAACAAATGGAAACAAGATACAGGCCGTTACTACATTCCACTGTAGTCAAGGCCTTTGCGAAATTTAACACATGTATTTAAAATATTCCAACTCAATACATTATATAGAATTCCACAATGTAGTAATTACATTTTTTTTAAAGTGCTCAATTACAGAGTAGACAAGATACAGTAGGTCGACTATAATTTGTAGTCAATATCTCGTGACCGGAGAAAACAACCAATGAAAACAACAGCGAAACTCGTGACGTCTCCTAGATCCCTCGTTCCAATTGGCCATAAATGACCGAGTTCCGGTTAACCGCCCAACCCCCACGAGCCCCTATAAAACCCTGGTGAGAGACAAAGAACCATCTAGTCCAGCTGATCCGACCCAGACAGGTCCCTGCTGCATGAAAACTCTCCCGACATAGGCGTCAGGATCCCAGACTGACTGCGGAGGTTTAAACTCCTGGGACGCGAATGAAGAAACTTCTCCTGCTTCACTTCACATACAGAGGTTTAGTGAGAAAAGGGAAAAAGAGTAAAAGAAGGAAATGGATCGTTTTAAATTGCGAAAAGCTGAACCCAAAGATGTGCCTGACATACTACGACTCATAAAGGTAGGCCTAAAACTTCCCCCAAAAAACTTTGACAAGGAGTTGACCCATACGTTGTTGTTATTTTGTAGCCCTGGCTAGGCTAAGCCGAGTCGGAACCGTTTTGTTTGACTGCATTGAGAGACTCCGCAAATGTGTCTGTCTTGAAGGTGGCATAAATACCGACAATTTCTGCTGTATATCAGTAGGTATCACAGTTCGCTCTGTAGTTTTGTACCTTTGGCTTTATTACGTTGGCAACGAGCCAGTTTTTCTCTGTGGTTATAAGGTTAAACGCTGTTCTCTTCGATGACGGTCAGTTATCTCAGTGACCTTTAAACTCTCCCTACTGACCCGCTCTTGGGTTTTGATTCTGAAATGTTTTTTCTGTTCAGGAACTGGCTAAATATGAAGACATGGAAGATCAAGTGCTACTGACTGAGAAAGGTGAGTGTGAATTAAAGCTACGCATTTCTGTCTCGGGCACCGTGCGACTGCAGTGCATGCAGAGTGTAAGGCTTTTTTTTTTTTTTTTTTTTACGTTTGTGATAACAGATCTGCTCGAGGACGGATTCGGTGACCATCCATTTTACCATTGCATCGTGGCGGAAGTCCCCAGTGAGAAGCAGAGCAACAACGGTAAAATTCTATACCTCAAATAATATCACCTGTTCCCTGGAGTACACCTGTAAATCTAAGAATTGGGTGGATATGCTGAGTGTGACATACGAGTGTTATAGCAAACTATATCAGATGGGTGTGAATGAAATGGTGCATATGTTTCTGCACCATGGGAATCCCTAGTATGTAACTACTTCCCCTATGCCATACCTAAAGCAAACCTGTTAGCCAATATGTACTGTTTCCTATCTACACACACATTTCCTTACAATAGTTATGTGATACATAATGATGACAGTTGGTGTCTTGTTTGAAACATTGTTGCTGTATGCTCACATCTCTCAGCGACAGGCTGGTTTGTATAGTGTCTAGGCCTACTTCCTGTTATGATGTGGATGTCACTCCGATGTAGGCCAGACACACTTGTGCGATACACACCCGCTAACCAACTTCCGTTGGAAGCTTCTCTGAGCTAGAACAGCCTGTCTCCACGCATCAGTTCTCACAACACAACCAACTGACACATCTCCTCTTTACACAGTCCCCTGGCAACCAGACTGAGTTAACCACTGAAAGTACAAGTTAATCTTAACCATAGATCTATGAGCAGCTCTGCCCCTCCAAGTCCTAACCACCCTTAACCATTTAGGGAGATGCTAAACGGACCTTAGATTAGTGTCTTGTAACTCCAGTACAAGCTGTTACATTACATCTGGCTTGTTTTTAATGTGTGTGGGTTTACTTCTGTGTCCAGGTCCTGTAGTGATTGGGTTTGCCATGTACTACTTCACCTATGACCCCTGGATTGGCAAGCTGCTTTACCTGGAAGACTTCTTTGTCATGGAAGAGTACAGGGGTAAGCAAAATAACTATTCCTCCTACTCTTTTGCCTTCCTTTCCTCTCGAACCTGACCAGTAACCATTATCTCATTCTGTCATCCTTCCACCAGGGTTTGGCATCGGCTCAGAGATCCTCAAGCTCCTCAGTCATGTGAGTAATTTAGGAGTTATGACCCTGTACAAACATGGCAACTAGATGGGAGCTGTCAGTCAGTTACATGGCTCTGGCCAGAATCCAGTTGTAGGTCAATGCCTCAAACAGAATCCCATATAGAGCCCATTTCATTTATTCTTTGTAAAGACTGATTCAGTTCTTCTGTGCATTTTTGGTTATTGCTGTTGAAATGATCAATGAATGTGTTGGGAAAAGATGTAGGTATGAAATGCTGCTTTTAGATGTGGATGGCTTTGTGAAGGGGGGGCTTGCTGTCAGATGCATGTGTGCTAACACCTGCCCTCCCTTCCTCTCTCCCCCTCAGACAGCAGTCAAGACTCGCTGCAGCAGCATGCACTTCATCGTCGCTGAGGGCAACCAGGCGTCGATAGAGTTCTACAAGCGTCGTGGCGCAGCTGACCTCTCTCTGGAGGAGGGATGGAGGCTCTTCAAGATCGACAAGAGCTCCCTCCTCAAGATGTCCTCCGGCCCCGAAGAGTGAGCTGGCCCCAAGACACATAGAAAGATGGGAGTGAGACTTGGGTCAATTGAATTATTTGCCTGTCTCACTTCAGCAGTTGGGGAGGGGGGTGACTACTGACAGATTACGATTAAAAGGGGCATTAAACATTACTAATCATGTGTACTAACTTAATTTCGGGTTCTGTTTTAGATTAGTTTACATCTGAAGCCATTGTTTTAGTAGTTGTAGGATATATATTTTTTCTGCTAATCAACACCATAGGATTCCTAGCGTTCTCTGTAGTTCAAATGTTTGGTGTAATTAAAAGTTTCAGAGCACATTTGTGTGGTGACTGATTTCTCTAGCGCTAAGAGGGGAAATTAAATCCCTGGCCGCCAATGCAGGTAGGGTTAGGTCAGAGGTTGGGGATCATGACGATGTGGAAAGGGAGGGCTTTACAGAACATGCATCACTTCATATGCCCTTTGTCCTCCGTCTCTTGGAGTCATTTCAGAATGTCATCAAGACACTTAAATGCAGCCTTGTCCTCTTGCTCCTCCATCTGTCATACCTTCTCTGAAAGGGGGATGTGTGGTCTATTAGTCCACAGAGAGGAACACTTAGTTACTGCACTGACCTTGGAAAGACGCCAAACTGTCACAGTATCTAATGCTCAGACACACACACATCCTAGTCAGATTTAGCAGAAACCAGGGGTGTAGAAATGCATATCAGTGGGATGTCTGGTGTTCACTGACTGTATTTTGAACATTCAGTGCAGCAATGCCTGAACCACACACACAGCCAGAACCCATCACTGTAGTGGCCCTGTAGCGTTTAGAGAATATTACACTCTCCTGTCGTCTCCTCCCCCAACCCCTTGCCCAGGCAGAGACAGATCCTCTTTACTGTAACCGCAATCATCTCTAGACACTTGTACTCCACTATAAACCTTACTAAGAACTCAAATCTCCTGAATGTTTCTTTGGCATTACTCCATAAAATACAATGAAGGACATAAATAGGGCAGGACAGTGACTTAGTTACTGTTGAGCCACATACAGCATAGACTGTAATATTTACAGTGCATTTGGAAAGTATTCAGACCACTTTTCCCACATTTTGTTACATTACAGCCTTATTCTAAAATGGATTAAATTCAATTTTCCTCAGTCTACACCCAATACCCATAATGACAAAGTGAAAACAGGTCTTCAGAAAATGTGATATAATTCCAACAAACCTCATTTACATTAGTATTGAGATCTTTTACTATGAGACTTGAAATTGAGCTGAGGTGCATAGTTTTTCCATTGAACATCCTTGATGTTTCTACAACTTGATTGGAGTCCACCTCTGGTAAATTCAATTGATTGGACATGATTTCAAGAAACACAGTTGTCAGCGTAAAAACCAAGCCATGGGGACAAAGGAATTGTCCGTATAGCGCCGAGACAAGATTGTGTCAAGGGAAGGATATCAAATTTCTGCAGCATCGAAGGTCCCCAGGAACAGTGGCCTCCATTCTTAAATGGAAGTTTGGAACCACCAAGACTCTTCCTAGAGCTGGCTGCCTGGCCAAATGAAACAATCAGGGGAGAAGGGCCTTGGTCTGGGAGGTGAGACAGAACCTGATGGTCAATCTGACAGAGTTCCTGAGTTCCTTTGTGGAGATGGTTGTTCTTCTGGAAGGTTCTCCCGTCTCTGCAGTACTCCACCAATCAAACCTTTATGGACGAGTGGCCAGACAGAAGCCACCCCAACCCGCTTGGAGTTTGCCAAAAGGCACCCGACCATGAGAAACAAGATTCTCTTTGGCCTGAATGCCAAGCTTCAAGTCTTGCGGAAACCTGGGACCATCCCTAAGTTGAAGCATGGTGGTGGCAGCATGGTGGTGGCAGCATCATGCTGTGGGGATGTTTTTCAGTGACAGGGACTGGAAAACTAGTCAGGAATGAGGGAAAGATGAACGGAGCAAAGTACAGAGAGATCCTTGAAAACCTGCTCCAGAGCGCTCAGGACTACAGACTGGGGCAAAGGTTTGTTGCCCTTCCAACAGGACAACGACCCTAAGCACACAGCCAAGACAACACAGGAGTGGCTTTGAGACAAGTCTTTGAATGTCCTTGAGTGGCCCAGCCAGAGCCCAGACTTGAACCCGATCTAACATCTCTGGAGAGACCTGAAAATAGCTGTGCAGCGACGCTCCCCATCCAACCTGACAAGGCTTGAGAGGATCTGCAGAGAACAATGTTAGAAACTAACCAAATACAGGTGTGCCAAGCTTGTAGCATCATACCCAAGAAGATTTGAGACTGTAATCGCTGCCAAAGGTGCTTCAACAAAGTACTGAGTAAAGGGTCTGAATACTTATGTAAATATGATATTTCAGTTTATTTTCCAAAATATCTAAAACCTGGTTTTGCTTTGTCCTTATGGGCTATTATGTGTAGGTTGATGAGGGGAAAAACAATAAATTGAATCAACTTTAGAATAAGGCTGTAACGTAATAAATTGTGGGAAAAGTCAAGGGGTCTGAATATTTTCCGAATGCACTGCACATCTGAGAGGGCGGGGAAGAGAAGAGGGAAAAAGAGACAGCATCCTTTATCTCCAGACAGGGAATAATATTTTCATCCTAGATTCCCCATGAGCCTCGCTGACCTTTGAACCTGACTTGTTGATGTCCAGAGTTCTAAATGGTGCCCCGTTACTGATTAACCATTGGCTGAGGCTGAGAGAGAGAGCCTGTGATGTTTCCATCTATTTAAAGACACACCCGGGAGATTAAACACTAACTCCCCATGAGGCCTTGAGAGCTTTTATAACCCTTTTCAAATTAAACACAATGTTCTATTCTAGCCCAGGTGTTCATCACTCTGTTGCACAAATAGACACACAAATGTTCGTACACAGGCATTCACAGCCACGCAAACATGACCCCAGTGAGTCACACACGCCAAGGCATGACGGATAAGGTTGAGGGTCAAGTCATACCAACAGACACTCCCACCCCCAACTCACCTATCCCACAAGCTCGCTCACCCTCACTGCGGAGGGAAACTGGACTGTAGTGAACATTTTGTGTAACTCCCATCACAGGGTAACAGCAGATTCAGTAGGTTCAGTAGTGTTGTGAACCTGGAGTTGGCTAAAGCACATCAAAATGTGGGACAGGCTAGAGCTGCTGTAGTTCCTCGCTGTATCTTTTTCTCTGTGTGTACTTTTTATGGTTAAATGAATTTACAGGCAGGGAAGATAAATCCCTGTTTGAATAACCAATAACATACATCTGGAAAAATAGCCTTTGGACATGACCCACTTATCTCATAGCATGGACAGACTACTCTCTCTGTTTCTGTCTTTGTGAGAATGCCAGAGGCATACACAGACCATGACTTTCCATGCATCCAGCACCAGTAAATATGTGCTGAAGTTTAACTGTAATAACACAATCACAATCAGATATGAGTTTGATTTATTCCTCCCATATCTCCGTTTATAGACAGTCGTTTTCCGGGAACAGACAATCAATACAAAATCAACCATTTGAAAATGAAAATCATCACCTGAAACACAAAATACTTCAAATATACACCACGTTTAAATATTCTTCAGTAGTAGAAGTACATGTTTAACTTTTTAAATAATTTATGTAACGTTATCGTAGTGCACTCTGTAGTGGATCAATGATGGGGGAATGTCTTTAGAACTAAATACATAAACATCACCAAAACAAACAAGCATGAGCAACAAGATTCAGACAACCACGGAAACGAGGTCAGACAGCTGACAGGAGTCTCCTGTGTCCGTTGGCATGGTTACAACAGGTTGGCATGGTTAGTTGGCAAGGTAACAGAGCAAGAGGGAATGTGATGTATCATGTTACAGGAGAGACAGAGGTATGTTAAGGTGCTCTGTCTAGGGTGTGTTTCGGTGTGTGTACACCATGGAGGCGCTGTGCATATAGGGGTGTTAAATGTGATTTCGATCCACACTGGTACAGCACACCCAGACCTACAGAGTTTATATCACCTCTAGTAAGCCAGGTTATATCACTGAAAACAAATTGTATTTTTACGACAAGAGCCTGGTTCCAACCCATTTAGACATACAGTAGATGATGGTAATAACAGGTTCTCACCACTGGTGGGTGTGATGACATGATGTAATGTCCTCCAAAATTCAAATACTTTTCTGTTTTGTGTGCCAACACTAAGTGCACCGTGAGGAGCTTTGTGGCACACCTTTGCCACCTAGGGAAATACTCTCAGGAAAAGAGGGCTGTTGTGAATATAGGTGATTCTGTCAGAACTTCTAGTCCAACTCCTCTGACAACCGTTGTTATCATGCCAAGAATCCTAATCCCCTATATTCACATCAGCCATTGAGGATTTCACAATTTCATGAATCAAATCAGGTGCCAAAGGCATAGGAGAACAAGAGCCTGAGAGCCAGCAACAATCCACACCTAGGAACACACACACACACACACACACACACACACACACACACACACACACACACACACACACACACACACACACACACACACACACACACACACACACACACACACACACACACACACACACACACACACACCCACAAAGACTCTGACACAACATTAGGACCACAACATGAACACACACATGCACAGTCAATACGGCCAATATAGGCGGATAATATCGGTGAAACAATATACCGGCCAGGCTCCAATTATAACCTATCCTCTACGTTTGAACCAAATGTTCCATGACGCAACAAAATGTGATTGTTTTGGGACCTTTGATGCCATTAACTTTCAAAATCTCAAACCAAGTTCTATGAACTCTGTATATGACTCTGAGTGCACTCTTCAGATGCATTATGTGTGTGTGTGTGTGTGTGTGTGTGACAGCCAGGTGATGTGTCCAGGCTCTCTGTCTCAGCTAGCAGTGCTCTTGTCCTCGGTCTTCTCAACCTGCCTGAGGAAAAACAGGAAGCAGGAATACACATCATTATTACTGAACACACCTCAGCTGAATGTCAAACATCTTTCCTCGATTCTTTGTCATGATGACAAACCTTGCCCTTGCCAAATGGCAGGTCCTTCCAGAGCGTCTCCACAGCATCCCGACCCTGCTGACTCCAGTTGTACACAGAGTCCCTGCTCACCTGAGATGGAGACAACCACACACACACACACACACACACACACACACACACACACACACACACACACACACACACACACACACACACACACACACACAATGGAAACACCTATGAAGTCTGACCTCAATCAGACAAATCATGTGACAGATTTAGTGCCCAAAATGTCATATCAAAAACACCCAACACACTAATCATTCATTAAGTGTCTAAACTATTCATAACTCACAGAAATACAGCCATTAAACCCCCCCCCCCAGTCACCAGTCAGAGGTCCCAGCTTTCCTCCCTCCCTCTGAACGGCTGTCTCCTCATCACTTTCCTTTCCTGCTGCTGTATCATACATCCTGTCTGTCTGATCTAGCTGTGTTGTGGCACACAGAAACACACACCTGTATCCTCTCTATCTCTGGGCGTGCCTCTCTCAGACAACAACATTAAACAGGACTAAAATATACCAGGAATCCACACCAGAATAGGGCACCCCGCTTTGAAACCAAAGGGCAGACTATCAATCACATACCCTCCCCACACACAATCGCTCTTATTTCACAGCCAGAACTTCCTACAGGAAACCACAGCCTTTCCCGTTAGAGAGAGGGGAAAAAGGGATGGAAGACACACACTAACATTGCACCACACACACACACACACACACACACACACACACACACACACACACACACACACACACACCTTGGTTAAGGAGGCAGCCTGCTGGGGGTAGAACATGGAAGCACTAAGAGCCATCAGCCCGATAGGAAACACCAGCCTCTTCACCCTGGAACCTACAGACACAGACTAGTGCTGAGCGATTATTGCTTTTTGAGGTCAGTTCAGTTTAAAACATTTTTTTCCTGGTTTTAGATGATTTATTATTACATTAAATGCATTGTGGGTTGAATGCTGTAACACAGAATGAAACAATGAATAAAAGTCCCATGATGGTTGTGACTGCCCATTACTGCTGATCACTTAATAACAATCATTTGTTCATCTTAGTTTAAAGCTAGAAGCCTTAATTGAAAGAATAAAGTGGACATCCTGCCTCATCTGTGGTAAAAAGCTGAGGGGTGGGCCTGGATGTGGACACCTGCTCTTCAAACATCTCATTACAAAATCATGGGTGTTAATATGGAGTTGTTCCCCCTTTGCTGCTATAACAGCCTCCACTCTTCTGGGGAGGCTTTCCACTAGATGTTGGAACATTGCTGCGGGAACTTGCATCCATTCAGCCACAAGAGCATTACTGAGGTAGGGCACTGATGTTAGGCGATTAGGCCTGGCTCGCAGTCGGCGTTCCAATTCATCCCAAAGGTGTTCGATAGGGTTGAGGTCAGGGCTCTGTGCAGGACAGTCAAGTTCTTCCACACCAATCTCGACAAAGCATTTCTGTATGGACCTCGCACGCGCAAGGGAGCATTGTCATGCTGAAACAGTAAAGGGCCTTCCCCAAACTGTTGCCACAAAGTTGGAAGCACAGAATAGTCTAGAATGTCATTGTATGCTGTAGTGTTAAGATTTCCCTTCACTGGAACTAAGGGGCCTAGCCCATGAAAAACAACCCCATGACCATTATTCCTCCTCCACCAAACTTTAGTTGGCACTATGCCTTCGGGCAGGTAGCGTTCTCCTGGCATCCGCCAAAACCAGATTTGTCCGTTGGACTGCTGAATGGTGAAGCGTGATTCATCACTCCAGAGAACGCGTTTCCACTGCTCCCACGTTGAAAGTAACTGAACTCTTCAGTAAGGCCATTCTACTGCCAATGTTTGTCTATGGAGATTGCATGACTGTGTGCTCGATTTTATACACCTGTCAGCAACGGGTGTGGCTGAAATAGCCAAATCGACTAATGTGAAGGGGTCTCCACATACTCGTGTATATCAATGGATGTAGCAACTAAGGATTCTACCTTTAATACAATATTTCAGTTGTTGTGTATACTACTTTTTATTTTATCACTTTATTATTTAATTCCAAGTCATCATCACATCTCTGCTCAGGCTGTAGCAGCCAGCCAGCCATCTACAGACTTGCCAGGACAAGTGGCAGCAGTTCGCAATGGATTCTGGTCATTGTAGTTAATGACTATGTTGAAAACTACAACTTCCTACTACATGCCAGAGTTCTTGCTTGATCTGATCTCTCTCTAGAGTAATGGCATATTGAGCTCACAGAAGAAAAAAACGACATGGATTTCAAATAATTCAACCGACGTCGGTAAATTAGTTGTGTGTGTGCGTGTGTACACATTACCTTTGGCCAGGTACAATCCTAAGAAGCCAGAGAAGCCAACCACCCCGACGCTGGCATAGAGGTCCGGAGGAGGATCATTGAGGAACTCATATGTCTCTAAGAGAGAAAGAGAGAGACAGAGAAAGGACACACAGTTTTGTGTATGTATGTGTATATGAAAGTATCTGCATGATATGAGTGTCTTCTCACCTCTCACTGTCCTGGTGGAGGCGCTCACAGTGGGCTCTACAGTCCTGTAGACCTCCTGTTTCACAGGATATGACATCACAAAGAGGAGATAGAGAGAACTTTAATCTATGCTTCAATCATAGGAAGCTGCTGAGTGGAGGACAGCTCATAATAATGTCTGGAATGGAATGGTCTGGAAACCATGTGTTTGATGAGTATGATACCATTCCATGTATTCCGTTCCAGCCATTACTATGAGGCACAACTCATTGTGTATATGTTAGTGTGTCTAGTCTTGGTAGACAATGTTTGTCACCTACCTCAGCTTTCTCCAGGACAACCAGACCCGTTTCCTACAGGAAAACAATAACTATTACCACAAACCTTAAATCTGAGGATTTCAAAAGAAAATGAAAGAGATGCCACATGAGATTGCCTAGATTCATCCATTGTGTTCCAGTTGACAGGTAAGTAAGAGGCATACATCTCTGAGGGAGAGGGGTGTACCTGGCACTGGTTGGTGTAAGGCTCGGCCCATTTCCTCAGCTCGGCCACGCCCTGTTCCACTGGCCCCACCTCTGGCTCCACATACCGGAGATGCGGCTCTGGAGTAACATAGAGGGACGGGAGCTGCAATACACACACACACTTTTCAATCGAGCAGCCTACAGCAACGTTGTCCTGTCTAAGTAATTTTATCTGCAAAGTGCCTTGTGCCTGCACCCACCCAAACAGCTCTTATTAGCAGATAAGCTTGGACACGCATGTCACCTGTCCCTTCATATAACTGCCAAATAATTGTTCCCGGACAGGAGAGGAGACAGAACAGCCATACTAGTTACCTCTTCAATACTGAGACTCTGAGCTGCAGCTTTCTTCTTCACCTCGCTGCTGGCCAGGACAGTCGCAGTGCCCGTCATCAGACCCAGGACCCCTGACACAGCGGCAGACAGCGGCACCTGGCAGTGGTTACACATCATGATGCAGGATCATTACTTCATGGTAAATGGGTAAATGTATGGCAAGAATCAGGACATTCATGGCAGGTATTCAGACCCCTTGACTTTTTCTACATTTTGTTACATTTACAGCCTTATTCTAAAATGGATTAAATAAAAAATGTCCTTAATCTACACCCATAATGACAAAGCAAAAACATTTTTTTTTTTTTAATGTTTGCAAATGTATTACAAATAAAAAACAGAAATACCTTATTTACCTAAGTATTCAGACCCTTGCTATGAGACTCGAAATTGAGCTCAGGTGCATCCTGTTTCATCCTTGAGATTACTTGATTGGAGTCCACCTGTGGTAAATTCAATTGATTGGACATGATTTGGAAAGGCACACACCTGTCTATATAAGGTTACACAGTTGACAGTGCATGTCAGAGCAAAAACCAAGCCATGAGGTCGAACAAATTGTCTGTAGATCTCTGAGAGAGGGTTGTGTCGAGGCACAGATCTGGGGAAGGGTACCAAAAAATGTCTGCAGCATCGAAGGTCCCCAAGAACACAGTGGCCTCCAGCATTCTTAAATGGAAGAAGTTTGGAACCACCAAGACTCTTCCTAGAGCTGGATGCCCGGCCAAACTGAGCAATCAGGGGAGAAGGGCCTTGGTCAGGGAGATGACCAAGAACCCGATGGTCACTCTGACAGAGCTCCAGAGTTCCTCTGTGGAGATGGGAGAACCTTCCAGAAGGACAACCCTCTCTGCAACACTCCACCAATCAAGCCTTTATGGTAGTGGCCAAATGGAAGCCACTCCTAGTAAAAGTCACATGACAGCCCTCTTGGAGTTTACCAAAAAGGACTCAGACCATGAGAAACAAGATTCTCTGGTCTGATGAAACCAAGATTGAACTCTTTGGCCTGAATGCCAAGCGTCATGACGGGAGGAAACCTGGCGAAGGTTCACCTTCCAACAGGACAACGACCCTAAGCACACAGCCAAGACAATGAAGGAGTTGAGAATGTAGTTGAGCCAGAGCCCGATCGAACATCTCTGGAGATAACTGAAAATAGCTGTGCAGCGACGCTCCCCATCTAACCTGACAGTTTGAGAGGATCTGAAGAGAAGAATGGGAGAAACTCCCCAAATACAGGTGTGCCAAGCTTGTAGCTTCATACCCAAGAATACTCGAGGCTGTAATCGCTGCCAAAGGTGCTTCAAAGTACTGAGTATAAAGGGTCTGAATACTTATGTAAACTTGTTTTTTTTATTTCTACTAAATTTGCAAAAATATCAACCTGTTTTTGCTTTGTCATTATAGGGTATTGTGTTTAGATTGAGGGGGGAATTCTTTAAATACATTTTTGAATAAGGCCGTAACGTAACAAAATGTGGAAAAAGTCAAGAGGTCTGAATACTTCCCGAATGCACTGTAAGTTACACTAACGTTAGCCTACATAAGGGCAAAGTTTTGCGTAAAATAAAGAATAAGGCTAATATATTAAGTATATTTATAAACCCGGACATACCCGGTTTGTCCAGTAATGCCATGGCCAAATGTATGAATAAAAATACGTTTTACGAGATTAATAATTTTTTTGATCGCGAATTCAGATCGTTAAACGTCTTCAATTTTAGCTCGTCATACATATGGCTAGCTAGCTAATGTCGAATATTTATAACTAACCCCTTCTGTCTATGTTAACTTCATTGACCCTGGCCACACTGTTGTAGTGGTTTGGTTTGCTGAGGCTCACGTTAGCTAGCTAGCCTTTGCTCAGCCCAACCAACATCACTCTTTTAAACAGTATTTTACGGTTGTCATTTTGTAGTCCGTACTATTCTAAAATAATCTGAATGTATCATACAAGAGAACAGTTTAACCGTTACCAGTTTCCAAACGTTTGACATTTCTCTTCCTGGTGACTTTGCTTTTGTACGGCAAGTCGGATGGCAATAAAAACACCATATTTCGATATTGTGTAACAATATTCATCTCAACAGCGACATCTGGTGGTAGCACACTATAGTGAGCATCATAGGTGAGCACACGACACACTTTTCCCCAACACAGCGGTGGAAAAAGTACCCCTTTGTCATACTTGAGTAAAAGTATAGATACCTGAATAGAAAGTTACTCAAGTAAAAGTGAAAGTCACCCAGTAAAATACTACTTGAGTAAAAGTCTTAAAGTATTTGGTTCTAAATATACTTAAGTATCAAAAGTAAAAGTTGAAATCATTTCAAATGTATTTAAAATGTACGGATAGACAGGGGCACACCAACATAATTTACAAAAGTTGCATGTGTTTAGTGAGTCAGCCAGATCAGAGGCAATATGGATGATCACGTGTTATTTTTAAGAATGCAGTTAAGTAATAGTTGTACTTTAAAGTATTTTTAGTTAAATACTTTACACCACTGCCAACACACTCAATAAAACACCAATATTGCCATCAGACTATGTTGGTGTAAAGCTGAAAAGCATAACAGTATGAACAACAAGTGTTCCAAATACCAGTGTCTACTCAGATTATAGTAAATACATTGTTTATCTAATTTCTTTTTTCTTTTAGAAATACAGTCATCGTACAGGGTGTTTTTATCCACATTTTATCCTACTGAGACTGAGGGCTGATTATAAATGCTGAGCTATGACAGACAGACACGCCCTGTCCCAAATAAAAACAGCAGGAGTAATACACATGTTGACCAGCAGAGGGAGTCCGCTATTTAAAGACTGAAGTTTGTCATAATATTGGCCCGTTTGCCAGATGCATGCTATTCCTGCACAAAAAAAAAACACTTTCAGTGGAGATTCACTATTGCGCATTGCTTTTTAGTCCAGAAGTAGGTTTAACGTCTGGAAAACCAACTGGGCCTAAGTGTTGATGATATTGTAATGAAACAGGCCGGGAGCAGGTCTCGAACCCTCGACCTTCTAGCCCGAAGTCCAGCGCACTATCGACTGTGCCCCAAAAGAATGCTAGTGCAGCAGAGTCGATATCCGCCCTTATAAACCCAGGGTCATTACAGTATGTATGTTGTGAAGATAATAGCATTGACGCTATTACTGTGTAGGGCAATAACTGAAAAATAGCGCACTTGGTAGTTTGTACCGGTGCTCGACCAGTCGGCAAAAGCCAACATCACCCACGACAGAGAACGGTTGATTGTCAAGGGTAATGAAATCCATTATCTTGGCTTTAATGAATTTCACCCTTGAGTTGTCTCGCTGAAATATTCTTACTCTTTCAAATGACTGACTTGTTGACTGCTCGAACCACACAACCGACGTGGGCTAGGTTAGGAATGCTGTGATGCACGTGTAGTGCAACATTTTACGTGGTGTCATTACGTCATGTACATACGTTATATAGGTATGCACGTCAGCTTTGACATAGGTTTTGCACATCGGCCGATACCGATGTTGGCATTTTTAGCTATTATCGTCCGATTCCGATATGTTCACCGATATATCATGCATCCCTAATAAATATCTTTGACATTTAACATTAGCTATCTAGCCATATTTATGACTAGCTAAAAGAGAAGACGTTTTACTGTCTGAATTTGAGAAAAAATTATTCATCTCGTAAAACATTTTAATTCATAAATATGGCCATGGCATTAACGTTACTGGACAAAACGGGTGTGTCACAGTATTTAAAAAAAATACTTGTAGCTAATGTTAGCTTTATTCTTTGTTTTGTGCAAAAATTTGCCCTTGTTATGTAAGCTAACGTTAGTGTAACTTACTTTCAATACCTGTAAATAACATGAGCAAGTCTACTTCTGATAAGCTTCCCAGTAAAGCATTAAAAACAATCAAACAACCCAGAAAAGAGCTAAAAATAGCCCATAATAACATATGCAGCCTGAGAAACAAGGTCCATGAAGTCAAAAACTAGCTTGTAACAGATGACATTCATATTCTGAGTATCTCTCAAACTCACTTAGATAATACGTTTGATAGTGGTTGCAATACATGGTTATTTAACATTTTATTTTTTACCCTTTATTTAACTCGGCAAGTCAGTTAAGAACACATTCTTATTTACAATGACGGCCTAGGAACAGTGGGTTAACTGCCTTGTTCATGGGCAGAACGACAGATTTTTACCTTGTCAGCTCGGGGATTCGATCTGGCAACCTTTCGGTTACTTGCCCAACCCTCTAAACACTAGGCTACCTGCATCTAGCGAAAAGACAGAAATGCCAACGGGAGCGATGTTGCGGTCTATATTCCGAACCCCATTCTTGTAAAGCTTAGAGAGGATCTCATGGTAAATACTGTTGAAGTAATATGGCTACAGGTTCATATGCCTCACCTAAAGCCTGTTCTTGTGAGAAGCAGCTATAGACCACCAAGTGCTAACAGTCAGTATCTGGATAATACGTCACATAATACTTTAAAGCGTTCATTGATTTTTTACGTAGTTATTACACATTGATTACACTATCACTCGTATTGCATATGTCACAAGGATTCAACAGTATCTGGATAATATGTGTGAAATGCTTGATAATGTATGTGATATCAACAGAGAAGCATCATTTCTGGGTGATTTAAATATGGACTGGCTCTCATCAAGCTGCCCACTCAAGAAAAAAATTCTAACTGTAACCAATGCCTGCAACCTGATTCAGGTTGTCAGTCAACCTACCAGGGTAATTATAAACAGCACAGGAATGAAATCATCAACATGTATTGATCACATCTTTACTAATGCTGCAGAGATTTGCTTTAAAGCAGCATCCAAATCCATTGGATGTAGTGATCACAATATAGTAGCCATATCTAGGAAAACCAAAGTTCCAAAGGCTGGGCCTAATATAGTGTATAAGAGGTCATACAATAAGTTTTGTAGTGATTCATATGTTGATGATGTAAAGAATATTTGCTGGTCTGTGGTGTGTAATGAGGAGCAACCAGACGCTGCACTTGACACATTTATGAAACTACTTATTCCAGTTACTAATAAGCACATGCCCATTAAGAAAATGACTGTAAAAACTGAAATCCCCTTGGATTGACGAGGAATTGAAAAATGGTATGGTTGAGAGGGATGAGGCAGAAGGTTTGGCAATTAAGTCTGGCTGCCCAAACTGATTGGCAAACGTACCTCAAATTAAGAAATCATGTGACTGAGCTAAATAAAATAAAAAGATCTATACTATGAAACTAAAATAAATTAGACAAAGAATAATAGTGAAAAGCTTTGGAGCACCTTAAATTACATTTTGGGAAAAAAGGCAAACTCGGCTCCATCATTCATTTGAATCAGATGGCTCGTTCATCACAAAACCAGCTGATATTGCCAACTACTTTAATTACTTTTTCATTGGCAAGATGAACAAACTTAGGGATGACATGCCAGCAACAAACACTGACACTATACATCCAAGTATATCTGACCAAATTATGAAAAGCAAGAATTGTACTTTTAAATTCCGTAAAGTCAGTGTGGAAGAGGTGCATTTTTGTTTTTGTCTATCAACAATGACAAGCCACAGGGGTCTGACAATTTGGGTGGAAAATTACTGAGGATAATAGCGGACGATATTGCCATTCCTATTCCAAATAGCCGACCAATCAGCCTTTTACCAACCCTTAGTGAACTTGTGGAAAAAAATGGTGTTTGACCAGATACAATGCTATTTCACAGTAAACAAATTGACAGACTTTCAGCACGCTTATAGGGAAGGACACTCAACAAGCACAGCACTTACACAAATTACTGAGATTGGCTGAGAGAAATTGATGATAAAATGATTGTGGAGGCTGTCTTAGACTTCAGTGCAGCTTTTGACATTATTGATCATAGTCTGCTGTTGGAAAAACATATGTGTTACGGCTTTACACCCCCTGCTATAATGTGGATAAAGAGTTACTTGCCCAATAGAACACAAAGGGTGTTCTTTAATGGAAGCCTCTCCAACATAATCCAGGTAGAATCACGAATTCCCCAGGGTAGCTGTTTAGGCCCCTTACTTTTTTTCTATCTTTACTAACAACATGAGTAAAGCCAGTGTGTCTATGTATGCGGATGACTCAACACTAAACACGTCAGCTACTACAGCAACTGAAATGACTGCAACACTTAACAAAGAGCTGAAGTTAGTTTCGGAATGTGTAGCAAGGAATGTTAGTCCTAAATATTTCAAAAACTAAAAGCATTGTATTTTGGACAAATCACAATTCCCTAAACCTCAACTACATCTAGTTATGAATAATGTGGAAATTGAGCAAGTTGAGATGACTAAACTGCTTGGAGTTACCCTGGATTGTAAACTATCATGGTCAAAACATATTGATACAACAGTAGCTAAGATGGGGAGAAGTCTGTCCATAATAAAGCACTACTCTGCCTTCTTAACAACACTATCAACAAGGCAGGTCCTACGGCCCTAGTTTTGTCGCACCTAGACTACTGTGGTCAGATGCCACAAAGAAGGACTTGGGAAAATTGCAGTTGGCTCAGAACAGGGCAGCACAGCTGGCCCTTAAAAGTACACAGAGAGTTAACATTAATGACATGCATGTCAATCTCTCATGGCTCAATGTGGAAGAGAGATTGACTTCATCACTACTTATTTTTGTAAGAGGTATTGACAAGCTGAATGTATCGAGCTGTCTGTTTGAAATATTTGCACACAGCTTGGACACCCATGCATACCCCACAAGACATGCCACCAGAGGTCTCGTCACAGTCCCCAAGTACAGAACAGACTATGGGAGGCGCACAGTACTAGATAGAGCCATGACTTCATGGAACTCTATTCCACATCAGGTAACTGATGAAAGAAGTAGAATCAGATTTTAAAAAACAGGTAAAAATACACCTTATGGAATAACGGGGACTGTGAAGAGACACACACAATGGTACAGATGCATGCATACGCACACATTGTGATTTTGTTGTATGGTGGTATTAAACATTTTGTATTGTAGATATGTAGTGGTTTAATAATGTTATATAATGTATTGTTATCTTTTGTTTTGTATGTAATGTAGGTGCTTTAATGTGTTTGGACCCCAGGAAGAGTAGCTGCTGCTTTCGCAGTAGCTAATGGAGATCCCTAATAAATACAAATGAATGTCCTGATTCTTGCCATACATTTACCATGAAGTAATGATCCTGCATCATGATGTGTAACCACTGCCAGGTGCCGTAGTCTGCCGCTGTGTCAGGGGTCCTGGGTCTGATGACGGGCACTGCGACTGTCCTGGCCACCAGCGAGGTGAAGAAGAAACCTGCAGCTCTGAGTCTCAGTATTGAAGAGGTAGCTAGTATAGTGGCTGTCCTGTCTCCTCTACGGGAACAATTATTTGGCAGTTACACGAAGGGACAGTTGACATGCGTGTCCAATCTTATCTGCTAATAAGAGCTGTTTGGGTGGGTGCAGGCTCCCACAAGGCACTTTGCAGATAAAATAACATACAGGACAACTTGGATGTAGGCTCAGTCTCAGTATTGAAGAGGTAGCTAGTATGGCTGGCCTGTCTCCTCTCCTGTCCAGGAACAATTATTTGGCAGTTATATGAAGGGACGGATCAATCAAATGTATTTATAAATCCCTTTCACATCAGCCGATGTCAAAGGGCTATACAAAAACCCAACCTAAAACCCCAAACAGCAAGCAATGCAGATGTAGAAGCACGGTAGCTTTGAAAAACTCCCTAGAAGGCAGGAACCTACGAAGAAACCTAGAGAGGATCCAGGCTCTGAGGGGTGGCCAGTCCTCTTCTGGCTGTGCCAGGTGGATATTAAAGCTGTTATTGGCCAAGATGTTCAAACGTTCATAGATACCAGCAAGGTCAAATAATAATCATCACAGTGGTTGTAGAGGGTGCAACAGGTTAGCACCTCATGAGTATACAGTATGTCAGTTGGCTTTTCATAGCCGAGCATTCAGAAGTTGAGACAGCAGGTGCGGTAGAGAGAGAGTCGAAAACAGTAGGTCCGGGACAAAGTAGCACGTCTGGTGAACAGGTCAGGGTTCCATAGCCGCAGGCAGAACAGTTTTAACTGGAGCAGCAGCACGACCAGGTGGACTGGGGACAGCAAGGAGTCATCAGGCCACGTAGTCCTGAGGCATGGTCAAAGGGCTCAGGTCCTCCGGGAGGGGAGGGAGAGAATTAGAGGGAGCATACTTAAATTCACACAGGACACATGATAAGACAGGAGAATTACACCAGATATAACAGACTGACCCTAGCCCCCTCGACACAAACTATTGCAGCATAGATACTGGAGGTCGAGACAGGAGGAGTCGGAGACACTGTGGCCCCATCTGACGATACCCCTGGACAGGGCCAACCAGACAGGATATAACCCCACCCACTTTGACAAAGCACAGCCCCCACACCACCAGAGGGATATCCACAGCCCACCAACTTACTACCCTGAGACAAGGTTGAGTATAGCCCACGAAGATCTCCCCCACGGCACGAACCAGAGGGGGCACCAACCCAGACAGGAAGATCGCGTCAGTGACTCAACCTATTCAAGTGACGCACCCCTCCTAGGGACGGCATGGAAGAGCACTAGTAAGCCAGTGACTCAGCCCCCGTAACAGGGTCAGAGGCAGAGAATCAAAGTGGAGAGAGGAGAACCGGCCAGGCAGAAACAGCAAGGGCTTTTCGTCGCTCCAGTGCCTTTCTGTTCACCTTCACACCCCTGGGCCAGACTACACTCAATCATATGACTTACTGAAGAGATGAGTCTTGAATAAAGCCTTAAAGGTTGTGACCGAGTCTGCATCTCTCACATGGATAGGCAGACTATTCCATAAAAATGGAGCTCTATAGGAGAAAGCCCTGGTTCCAGCTGTTTGCTTAGAAATTCTAGGGACAATAAGGAGACCTGCGTGTAGATATGTACGGCAGGACAGAAATTGGAGAGATGGGTAGGCGCAAGCCCATGTAATGTTTTGCAAGTTAGCAGTAAAACCTTGACATCAGCCCTAGCCATAACAGGAAGCCAGTGTAGAGAGTCTAACGCTGGAGTAATATGATCCAATTTTGGGGTTCTAGTCAAGATTTTAGCAGCCGTGTTTAGCACTAACCAAAGTTTATTTAGTGCTTTATCCGTGTAGCCAGAAGGTAGAGCATTGTAGTAGTCTAATCTAGAAGTGACAAAAGCATGGATTAGCTTTTTTGCATAATTTTTGGACAAAAACTTACGAAGATGGAAATAAGCTGTCCTTGAAATATTCTTCATACAGTGTCTTGTGAAAGTATTCACCCTCCTCGGCATTTTTCCTATTTTGTTGCCTTACAACTTGGAATTAAAATGGATTTTTGGGGGGTTTGTATCATGTGATTTACACAACATGCCTAACACTCTGAAGATGCAAAATATGTTTTATTGTGAAACAAACAAGGAATAAGACAAAAAAACAGAAAACTTGAGCGTGCATAACTATTCACCCCTTCCAAAGTCAATACTTTGTAGAGCCACCTTTTGTAGCAATTACAGCTGCAAGTTTGTTAGGGTATGTCTCTATAAGCTTGGCACATTTAGCCACTGGGATTTTTGCCCATTCTTCAAGGCAAAACTGCTCCAGCTCCTTTAAGTTGAATGGGTTCCGCTGGCATACAGCAATCTTTAAGTCATACCACAGATTCTCAATTGGATTGAGGTCTGGGCTTTGACTAGGCTATTCCAAGACATTTAAATGTTTCCCCTTAAACTACTTACAGTGAGGGAAAAAAGTATTTGATCCCCTGCTGATTTTGTACGTTTGCCCACTGACAAAGAAATGATCAGTCTATAATTTTAACGGTAGGTTTATTTGAACAGTGAGAGACAGAATAACAACAAAAAGAAATCAGAAAAACACATGTCAAAAATGTTATAAATTGATTTGCATTTTAATGAGGGAAATAAGTATTTAACCCCCTCAATCAGAAAGATTTCTGGCTACCAGGTGTCTTTTATATAGGTAACGAGCTGAGATTAGGAGCACACTCTTAAAAGGAGTGCTCCTTATCGCAGCTTGTTACCTGTATAAAAGACACCTGTCCACAGAAGCAATCAATCAATCAGATTCCAAACTCTCCACCATGGCCAAGACCAAAGAGCTCTCCAAGGATGTCAGGGACAAGATTGTAGACCTACACAAGGCTGGAATGGGCTACAAGACCATCGCCAAACAGCTTGTTGAGAAGGTGACAACAGTTGGTGCGATTATTTGCAAATGGAAGAAACACAAAAGAACTGGCAATATCCCTCGGCCTGGGGCTCCATGCAAGATCTCACCTCGTGGAGTTGCAATGATCATGAGAACGGTGAGGAATCAGCCCAGAACTACACTGGAGGATCTTGTCAATGATCTCAAGGCAGCTGGGACCATAGTCACCAAGAAAACAATTGGCAACACACTACGCCGTGAAGGACTGAAATCCTGCAGCGCCCACAAGGTCCCCCTGCTCAAGAAAGCACATATACATGCCCGTCTGAAGTTTGCCAATGAACATCTGAATGATTCAGAGGACAACTGGGTGAAAGTGTTGTGGTCAGATGAGACCAAAATGGAGCTCTTTGGCATCAACTCAACTCGCCGTGTTTGGAGGAGGAGGAATGCTGCCTATGACCCCAAGAACACCATCCCCACCGTCAAACATGGAGGTGGAAACATTATGCTTTGGGGGTGTTTTTCTGCTAAGGGGACAGGACAACTTCACTGCATCAAAGGGACGATGGACGGGGCCATGTACCGTCAAATCTTGGGTGAGAGCCTCCTTCCCTCAGCCAGGGCATTGAAAATGGGTCGTGGATGGGTATTCCAGGATGACAATGACCCAAAACACACGGCCAAGGCAACAAAGGAGTGGCTCAAGAAGAAGCACATTAAGGTCCTGGAGTGGCCTAGCCAGTCTCCAGAGCTTAATCCCATAGAAAATCTGTGGAGGGAGCTGAAGGTTTGAGTTGCCAAACGTCAGCCTCGAAACCTTAATGACTTGGAGAAGATCTGCAAAGAGGAGTGGGACAAAATCCCTCTTGAGATGTGTGCAAACCTGGTGGCCAACTACAAGAAACATCTGACCCCTGTGATTGCCAACAAGGGTTTTGCCACCAAGTACTAAGTCATGTTTTGCAGAGGGGTCAAATACTTATTTCCCTCATTAAAATGCAAATCAATTTATAACATTTTTGACATGCGTTATTCTGGATTTTTTTGTTGTTATTCTGTCTCTCACTGTTCAAATAAACCTACCATTAAAATTATAGATTGATCATTTCTTTGTCAGTGTGCAAATGTACAAAATCAGCAGGGGATCAAATACTTTTTTCCCTCACTGTAAGTGTTGTTTTAGCAGTATGCTTAGGGTCATTGTCCTGCTGGAAGGTGAACCTCCGTCCCAGTCTCAAATCTCTGGAAGACTGAAATAGGTTTCCCTCAAGAATTTCCCTGTATTTAGCGCCATCCATCATTCCTTCAATTCTGACCTGTTTCCCAGTCCCCGCCGAGGAAAAACATCCCCACAGCATGATGCTGCCACCACCATGCTTCACTGTGGGGATGGTGTTCTCGGGGTAATGAGAGGTGTTGGGTTTGCGCCAGACATAGTGTTTTCCTTGATGGCCAAAAAGCAAAATGTTTGTCTCATCTGACCAGAGTACCTTCTTCCATATGTTTGGGGAGTCTGCCACATGCTCTTTGCATTGTTTTTTTTTAACAATGGCTTTTTTCTGGCCAGTCTTCCGTAAAGCCCAGCTCTGTGGAGTGTACGGCTTAAAGTGGTCCTATGGACAGATACTCAAATCTTCGCTGTGGAGCTTTACAGCTCGTTCAGGGTTATCTTTGGTATCTTTGTTGCCTCTCTGATTAATTCCCTCCTTGCCTGGTCCGTGAGTTTTGGTGGGCGGTCCTCTCTTGGCAGGTTTGCTGTGGTGCCATATTCTTTCGATTTCTTAATAATGGATTTAATGGTGCTCCGTGATATGTTAAAAGTTTCTGATATTTTATAACCCAACCCTGATCTGTACTTCTCCACAACTTTGTCCCTGACCTGTTTGGAGAGCTCCTTGATCTTCATGGTGCCACTTGCTTGGTGGTGCCCCTTGCTTAGTGGTGTTGCAGACTCTGGGGCCTTCAGAACAGGTGTATATATATACACTGAGATCATGTGACAGATCATGTAACGCTTAAATAAAGTCCACCTGTGTGCAATCTAACTAATTATGTGACTTCTGGAGGTAATTGGTTGCACCAGATCTTATTTAGGGGCTTCATAGCAAAGGGGGTAAATACATATGCACGCACCACATTTCCATTTTTTTGAATTTTTTTAACCAATTATTATTTATTTTTTCACTTCACCAATTTGGACTATTTTGTGTATGTCCATTACATGAAATCCAAATAAAAATCCATTCAAATTACAGGTTGTAATGCAACAAAATAGGAAAAACGCCAAGGGGGATGAATACTTTTGCAAGGCACTGTATTTTCGTCAAGAAGTGTTGACATGCTTGTCAAATCTTATCTACTATTAAGAGCTGTTTGGGTGGGGGCAGGCTCCCACAAGGCACTTTGCAGATAATATTACTTACAGCACAAAGTTGCTGTAGGCTGCTCGATTGAAATATGTTTGCGTGTTGCAGCTCCGGTCCCTCTATTTTACTTTAGAGCCGCAGCTCAAGTACAGTTCAAGTCAGAAGTTTACATACACCTTAGCCAAATACATTTAAACTCAGTTTTTCACAATTCCTGACATTTAATCCTAGGAAAAATTCCCTGTCTGGTCAGTTAGGAACACCACTTTATTTTAAGAATGTGAAATGTCAGAATAATAGTAGAGAGAATTATTTATTTCAGCTTTTATTTCTTTCATCACATTCCCAGTGGGTCAGAAGTTTACATACACTCAATTAGTATTTTGTAGCATTGCCTTTAAATTGTTTAACTTGGGTCAAATGTTTCGGGTAGCCTTCCACAAGCTTCCCACAATAAGTTGGGTGAATTTTGGCCCATTCCTCCTGACAGAGCTGGTGTAACTGAGTCAGGTTTGTAGGCCTCATTGCTCACACACGCTTTTTCAGTTCTGCCCACAAATGTTATATGGGATTGAGGTCAGGGCTTTGTGATGGCCACTCCAATATCTTGACTTTGTTGTCCTTAAGCCATTTTGCCACAACTTTGGAAGTATGCTTGGGGTCATTGCCCATTTGGAAGACCCATTTGCGACCAAGCTTCCTGACTGATGTCTTGAGATGTTGCCTCAATATATCCACATACATTTCTTCCCTCATGATGGCATCTATTTTGTGAAGTGCACCGGTCCCTCCTGCAGCAAAGCACCCCCACAACATGATGCTGCCACCCCCGTGCTTCACGGTTGGGATGGTGTTCTTCGGCTTGCAAACATACCCCTTTTTCCTCCAAACATAACGATGGTCATTATGGCCAAACAGTTCTATTTTTGTTTCATCAGACCAGAGGACATTTCTCCAAAAAGTACGACCTTTGTCCCCATGTGCAGTTGCAAACCGTAGTCTGGCTTGTTTATGGCGGTTTTGGAGCAGTGGCTTCTTCCTTGCTGAGCGGCCTTTCAGGTTATGTCTATATAGGACTCATTTTAATGTGGATATAGATACTTTTGTACCTGTTTCCTTCAGCATCTTCACAACGTCCTTTGTTGTTGTTCTGGGATTGATTTGCACTTTCGCACCAAAGTACGTTCATCTCTAGGAGGCAGAACAGCTTCCCTGTGGCTCAGTTGGTAGAGCATGGTGTTTGCAACGCCAGCATGGTGTGTGCAACGCCAGGGTTGTGGGTTCAATTCCCACGGGGGGCCAGTACAAAAAAAAAAAAATGTGTGAAATTGAATGTATGCATTCACTACTGTAAGTTGCTCTGGATAGGAGCGTCTGCTAAATGACTAAAATGTAAATGTAGAACACGTCTCCTGAGCAGTATGACAGCTGCGTGGTCCCATGGTGTTTATACTTGCATACTATTGTTTGTATAGATGAAAGTACCTTCAGGCATTTGGAAATTGCTCCCAAGGATGAACCAGACCTGTGGAGGTCTACATTTTTTTCTTTCTGAGATCTTGGCTGATTTCTGTTGATTTTCCCATGATGTCAAGCAGAGGCACTGAGTTTGAAGGTAGGCCTTGAAATACATCCACAGGTACACCTACAATTGACCCAAATGATGTCAATTAGCCTATCAAAAGCTTCTAAAGCCATGACATCATTTTCCAGATTTTTTGTTTTTAAAGGCACAGTCAACTTGGGAGTAGCCTAGTGGTTAGAGCGTTGGACTAGTTACCGAAAGGTTGCATGTTCGAATCCCTGAGCTGACAAGCTACAAATCTGTCGTTCTGCCCCTGAATAAGGCAGTTAACCCACTGTTCCTAGGCCGTCATTGAAAATAAGAATGTGTTCTTAACTGACCTGCCTAGATAAATAAAGGTGAAATAAACTGTCTGTTAACAATAGTTGGAAAAATTACTTGTGTCATGCACAGAGTAGATGTCCTAACCGACTTGAATTTGTTCTTAACTGCCTTGCCTAGTTAAAGGATACACACCCCAAAAAGTTACATTTGTTGGCATTTACCTTTGTCCCCATTATCAGTAAAATATAACCAAAACCTATTTCTTTCACTTACTTACCGTGCCGTTTCGTTGTTCATTTGTTCAGTCGTTTCATTCTCAACCAGGACGTCTTTGAAACACCGTTTGGGTCTTTGCTTGTCAAAAAAAGATACTATATAACAATATTTGGCATATTTGTCAATTAAGCTTGTTGACCAATCAGGACCGGAATATGACTGCACGTCACAATAGTGTAACGAGTCCATAATTATTTTACGTAGTTATTACACATTGATTACACTATCACTCGTATTTTATGTCACAACGATTAATCGATACGTATGCTAGCTAGCTCATGGATGCAAACAATGTTCTTCCCGCAAAACGACATCTATTTTAGTAGCTATAGTTAGCTAGCTAACTATATGGCTAGGTGTCATCTAAAATAACCCTAATTTATAAGACAGTTCATATTTGATTAATGGTCGGACCCATCTATGTGAAGCTAGCCACAATAAGGATTAGCCACAATAGTGGACTTTGCTGTTAGCCTTCAAAATGAAAGTATCGCATAATTCTACTATTTGTATTAATTTGCATCACTGTCAATTACATACTTTTATTTGAGGCAAACTGCAAATTCCACTATTGTGCCTAATCCTTATTGTGGCTAGCTTCACAACGCATAACCCTAGCCAGATGAAGCTAGCTGGCTGCTTATAAAGTTAGCTTTTGGCAACAGGGTTAAGTAGCTGGCTAGCTATTTATTTTCATGCACTCGACAAGTGGCAACCTAGCTAATACTTACAAGGATTCCTAAATCATTGCTAAGAATAATGAAAATGACTGCAGTTTCTACTGGTCATTGTTTTCAGAGTGGTTATATTGATGCTAGCTAGGTACCAAGCTAAAGCTAGCTACCCCAGAAGCTGCAGTTGAACAACCGGTGTTTTTATTTTCATACTTTTTTTATACAGCTTTTTATACAACTTTGACAGTGTTACTGTATCTTGACACGCAAAGACCCAAATGGTGAAGCTAATAGCAGTGACGCTATTACTGTGTAACTCCAGTAGGGTAACATCTGAAAAATAGTGCACTTGGTAGTGTGTACCGGTGCTCGACCAGTCGGTGAAGGCCAACATCACCCACGACAGAGAACAATTGATTGTCAAGGGCAATGAATTCCATTATCTTGGCATTAATGGATTTCGCCCTTGAGTTGTCTTGCTGAAATGTTCTTACTCTCGGTCCACACAGAGTTCTGTCTTACTATCCAGGTCTGTGCCCAAACAATTTGAGCTTCTACTTTTAAAACTCCACCTTTTCAGAAACAAGTCTCTCACTGTTGCCGCTTGCTATAGACCACCTTCTGCCCCCAGCTGTGCCCTGGACACCACATGTGAATTGGTTTCCCCCCAATCTATCTTCAGAGCTTGTGCTGTTAGGTGACCTAATCTGGGACATGCTTAACACCCCGGCCATCCTACAATCTAAGCTAGATGCCCTCAATCTCACACAAATTATCAAGGAACCTACCAGGTACAACCCTAAATCTATAAACATGGGCACCCTCATAGATATCATCCTGACCAAGCTGCCCTCTAAATACACCTCTGCTGTCTTCAACCAGGATCTCAGCGATCACTGCCTCATTGCCTGCATCCGTAGTGGGTCCGCGGTCAAACGACCACCCCTCATCACTGTCAAACGCTCGCTAAAACACTTCAGCGAGCAGGCCATTCTAATTGACCTGGCCCGGGTATCCTGGAAGGATATTGATCTCATTCCATTAGTAGAGGATGCCTGGTTATTCTTTAAAAGTGCCTTCCTCACCATCTTCAATAAGCATGTCCCATTCAAAAAATGTAGAAATAAGAACAGATATAGCCCTTGGTTCACTTCAGACTTGACTGCCCTTGACCAGCACAAAAACATCCTGTGGCGTATTGCATTAGCATCGAATAGCCTCCGCGATATGCAACTTTTCAGGGAAGTTAGGAACCAATATACATAGGCAGTTTGAAAAAGCTAGCCTTTGCTTTCCTAACATAAATTTGCATCCTGTAGAACATACTCCCAAAAGTTCTGGGACACTAAAGTACATGGAGAATAAGAGCACCTCCTCCCAGCTGCCCACTGCACTGAGGCTAGGAAACACTGTCACCACCGATAAATCTGCGATAATTGAGAATTTCAATAAGCATTTTTCTACAGCTGGCCATGCTTTCCACCTGGCTACCCCTACACCGGTCAAATGCCCTGCACCCCCCACAGCAAATTGCCCAAGCCTCCCCCATTTATACTTCACCCAAATCCAGATAGCTGATGTTCTGAAAGAGCTGCAAAATCTGGACCCCTACAGATCAGCCGGGCTAGACAATCTGGACCCTCTCTTTCTAAAATTATCCACCAAAATTGTTGCAACCCCTATTACTAGCCTGTTCAACCTCTCTTTTGTATTGTCTGAGATGCCCAAAGATTGGAAAGCTGCCGCGGTCATCCCCCTCTTCAAAGGGGGTGACACTCTAGACCCAAACTGCTACAGATCTATATCTATCCTACCCTGCCTTTCTAAGGTCTTCAAAAGCCAAGTTAACAAAACAGATCAAAGACCATTTCAAATCCCACCGTACCTTCTTCGCTATGCAATCTGGTGTCTGAGCTGGTCATGGGTGCACCTCAGCCACGCTCAAGGTCCTAAATGATATCATAACCTCCATCGATAAGAGACAATACTGTGCAGCTGTATTCATCGACCTGGCCAAGGCTTTCGACTCTGTCAATCACCACATTCTTATCGGCAGACTCAACAGCCTTGGTTTCTCAAATGACTGCCTCGCCTGGTTCACCAACTACTTCTCAGACCTCTGGCAGTCTCTATGGGGGTGCCACAGGGTTCAAACCTCGGGCCGACTCTTTTCTCTGTATACATCAATGTCGTCGCTCTTGCTGCTGGTGATTCTCTGATCCACCTCTATGCAGATGACACCTGCCCACACGTCCAGCATCATTACTCTGGACGGTTCTGACTTAGGTATTTGTAGTTGTCCACATATTCTAGGTGTCTGGTTAGACTGTAAACTCTCCTTCCAGATTTACGTTAAGCATCTCCAATCCAAAATTAAATCTCCAATCGGCTTCCTATTTCGCAACAAAGCATCCGTCACTCATGCTGCCAAACATACCCTCGTAAAACTGACTATCCTACCGATCCTTGACTTCGGCGATGTCATTTACAAAATAGCCTCCAATACTCTACTCAACAAATTGGATGCAGTCTATCACAGTGCCATCCGTTTTGTCACCAAAGCCCCATATACTACCCACCACTGCGACCTGTACGCTCTTGTTGGCTGGCCTTCACTTCATATTGGTCGTCAAACCCACTGGCTCCAGGTCATCTATAAGTCTTTGCTAGGTAAAGCCCCGCCTTATCTCAGCTCACTGGTCACCATAGCAGCACCCACCCATAACACGTGCTCCAGCAGGTATATTTCACTGGTCACCCCCAAAGCCAATTCCTCCTTTGGCCGCCTTTCCTTCTAGTTATCTGCTGCCAATGACTGGAACGAACTGCAAAAATCACTGAAGCTAGAGTCTCATATCTCCCTCCCTAATTTTAAGTACCAGCTGTCAGAGCAGCTCACAGATCACTGCACATAGCCCATCCAACTACCTCATGCCCATACTGTTATTTATTTTGCTCCTTTGCACCCAAGTAGCTCTCCTTGCACACTCATCTTCTGCATATCTATCACTTGTGTCTAATTGCTATATTGTAATTATTTCGCCACTACGGCCTATTTGCCTTACCTCCCTTATCTTACCTCATTTGCACACGCTGTATATAGACTTTTTCTATTGTATTATTGACTTTGTTTGTTTATTCCATGTGTAACTGTGTTGTTGGTGTCGCACTGCTTTGCTTTATCTTGGCCAGGTCGCAGTTGTAAATGAGAACTTGTTCTCAACTAGCCTACCTGGTTAAATAAAGGTGAAATAAATACAAAATCAACAGCAGACATTGTGGGCTAAGTTAGGAATGTTGTGTTGCACATGTAGCGCAACATTCATGTGCGTCATTACATCATGTACCTATGTTATATAAGTATGCACATCAGCGTTAAACTAGACATCGGGCCGATACCGATGTTGGCATTTTTAGCTAATATCGGACGATTCCAACATGTACACTGATATATTGTGCATCCCTATTTTAAACAGTATTTTACTGTTGTCATATTGTACTCTGCCATTAGCTACATCCGTACTATTCTAAGATAACCTGAATGTATCATATAAGAGAACAGTTTAACCATTATCAGTTTCCCAACATTTGATATCTCTCTCCCTGGTGACTTTGCTTTTGTACGGCAAGTCGAACGGGGATAAAAACACCAGATTCCAAAATTGCAGAACGATGATCATCAACAGCAACTTCTGGTGGTAGCAAACTATAGTGAGCATCACAGATGAGCACACAACACACCTTTCAGCAACAGTGACGGAAAAAGTACCCCTTTGTCATACTTGAGTAAAATGATTAGATACCTTAATAGAAAAATCCTCAAGTAAAAGGGAAAGTCACCCAGTAAAATACTACTTGAGTAAAAGTATAAGGTTGTAAATATATACTGCTCAAAAAAATCAAGGGAACACTTAAACAACAATGTAACTCCAAGTCAATCACACATCTGTGAAATCAAACTGTCCACTTAGGAAGCAACACTGATTGACAATAAATTTCACATGCTGTTGTGCAAATGGAATAGACAACAGGTGGAAATTATAGGCAATAAGCAAGACACCCCCAATAAAGGAGTGGTTCTGCAGGTGGAGACCACAGACCACTTCTCAGTTCCTATGCTTCCTGGTTGATGTTTTGGTCACTTTTGAATGCTGGTGGTGCTTTCACTCTAGTGGTAGCATGAGACGGAGTCTACAACCCACACAAGTGGCTCAGGTAGTGCAGCTCATCCAGGATGGCACATCAATGCGAGCTGTGGCAAGAAGGTTTGCTGTGTCTGTCAGCGTAGTGTCCAGAGCATGGAGGCGCTACCAGGAGACAGGCCAGTACATCAGGAGACGTGGAGGAGGCCGTAGGAGGGCAACAACCCAGCAGCAGGACCGCTACCTCCGCCTTTGTGCAAGGAGGAGCAGGAGAAGCACTGCCAGAGCCCTGCAAAATGACCTCCAGCAGGCCACAAATGTGCATGTGTCTGCTCAAACGGTCAGAAACAGACTCCATAAGGGTGGTATGAGGGCCCGACATCCACAGGTGGGGGTTGTGCTTACAGCCCAACACCGTGCAGGACGTTTGGCATTTGCCAGAGAACACCAAGATTGGCAAATTTGCCACTGGCGCCCTGTGCTCTTCACAGATGAAAGCAGGTTCACACTGAGCACATGTGACAGAGTCTGGAGACGCCGTGGAGAACATTCTGCTGCCTGCAACATCCTCCAGCATGACCGGTTTGGCGGTGGGTCAGTCATGGTGTGGCATTTCTTTGGGGGGGCGCACAGCCCTCCATGTGCTCGCCAGAGGTAGCCTGACTGCCATTAGGTACCGAGATGAGATCCTCGGACCCCTTGTGAGACCATATGCTGGTGCGGTTGGCCCTGGGTTCCCCCTAATGCAAGACAATGCAGACCTCATGTGGCTGGAGTGTGTCAGCAGTTCCTGCAAGAGGAAGGCATTGATGCTATGGACTGGCCAGCCCGTTCTCCAGACCTGAATCCAATTGAGCACATCTGGGACATCATGTCTCGCTCCATCCACCAACGCCACGTTGCACCACAGACTGTCCAGGAGTTGGCGGATGCTTTAGTCCAGGTCTGGGAGGAGATCCCTCAGGAGACCGTCTGCCACCTCATCAGGAGCATGCCCAGGCGTTGTAGGGAGGTCATACAGGCACGTGGAGGCCACACACACTACTGAACCTCATTTTGACTTGTTTTAAGGACATTACATCAAAGTTGGATCAGCCTGTAGTGTGGTTTTCCACTTTAATTTTGAGTGTGACTCCAAATCCAGACCTCCATGGGTTGATAAATTGGATTTCCATTGATTATTTTTGTGTGATTTTGTTGTCAGCACATTCAACTATGTAAAGAAAAAAGTATTTAATAAGATTATTTCTTTCATTCAGATCTAGGATGTGTTGTTTAAGTGTTCCCTTTATTTTTTTGAGCAGTGTACTTAAGTATCAAAAGTATAAATCATTTCATATTTCTTGTGTTACGCAAAGCAGATGGCACCATTTTCTTGTTTTTAAAACGTACGGATAGCCAGGGGCACACTCCAACATCATTTACAAAAGTATCATGTGTTTAGTGAGTCAGCCAGATCAGAGGCAATAGGGATGACCACGTGTTATCTTTAGGAATGTAGTGAAGTAAACGTCGTAAAAAATATAAATAGTAAAGTACAGATACCCCAAAAAACGATCTAGTTGTACTTTAAAGTATTTTTGGTTAAGTACTTTACACCACTGTCAACACATTCAATAAAACACTCAAGTAAAGCTGAAAAGCTTAACAGTATGAACATTTATTTCTGGATAGAAATTACAAAGTGTTCCAAATAGCAGTGTCTACTCAGATTATAGTAAATGCATTGTTTCTCGTGAATTTTTTCTTTTAGAAATAGTCATCGTACAGAGTGTTTTTATCCACAATATTCTATCATTTTATCCTACTGAGACTGAGGGCTGATTATAAATGCTGAGCTATGACAGACAGACACGCCCTGTCCCAAATAAAAACAGCAGGAGTAATACACATGTTGACCAGCAGAGGGAGTCCGCTATTTAAAGACTGAAGTTTGGCATAATATTGGCCCGTTTGCCAGACGCATGCTATTCCTGGACAAAAAAAAAAACACTTTCAGTGGAGATTCACTATTGCGCATTGCTTTTTAGTCCAGAAGTAGGTTTAACGTCTGGAAAACCAACTGGGCCTAAGTGTTCATGATATCGATAGTAATTTTTACATGAGAAAATAGACGAAGACACAGATGGGAGATGACAAAATACCTTATCACATCTAAGCTGCCTTAGTGATGTTAACAGTCCCTGTTTATACACTACTGCCCACATCAAGCACACATCTTATTCTGTCACATGGAGCCACTGCCCGTGAGGGGGGTCTGCCTGGTATTTATACACTACTACAAACTGCTCTGTGACGTTTTGACTGTGGGGGAAAAGGCATGTTTGTATGCTACTGCATAAATACTGCACTGCAGGTTTGATTGAATAGAGACGTGAGTGCAGGCAAGAGGACGCTGGGTAGAGGAAAGGAGAGAGGGAAAGTTGTAGAATCAGAGAAAGAGTGACAATCTCTCAAAGTATCATAAAGACTTTGCTCTATTGAAATGCAAATCACATCAACCCAACCACAATCACACAGAGTTAGCTGGTGGTGGATGGAGCTCGATAAACACACATACAAAAAATGGCTGACAGACAGAACTGCAGAAGAACGTGCTTCAGCCCTTTTCATTGTTGCTCATGAAAAGAAGAACAAAAGAGATGAGCAGGTTCACATTCTGCAGCTGGCTCAGACAGACAGACAGACAGAGTAGGGCTTTACAAAGTAGGATCCATAAGTTAGCCAGATCACCTTTGACACTCAAAATATGATCAGGCAAAAATAGTTAATGCGTTACTGGGAGTTTTGAGCCTATTTCAAATTGATCTTTAATATTAACTCCTTTTCTGTATCAACTATTTTATTTTTTGAATCACAAGTTGTTTCTGGTACATTTCTGGGGCCAACTCCTACCATCTAACACACCCTCCAGTAGTCTGCCCCAGAAACACTCAGAGCAGATGGCTAACGTCAAGAAATAAAGTGAAATCTTACATACAGTACTGCCAGAGAGACGGGGACCTTCACACTGCAGTCATCCCTGACCTCTGACCTGTTACATGGCTCTCTGTCAGCAGGACAGTGTTATTGCAGTGTAGTCATGACAACGCTAAATCATCCCCATGATCATCTTTCTCACAATCCCAATAGTATAATGAGTGCATAATTATTTCTATTTTTCTCATTCACGTATCACACACACACACACACTCCAGCTCCACAGACTAAATGGTGCTTTCAAGAGAACTGGGAAGGTCAAATCATGACGTCAGTGATCTTCAGATCGGAAAGTCAGAGATTTAGGATGATCCCAGAGTTTCCGACTTTCGAATTAGATAACCGGTCAAAACTATTTTTCCCCAGTCGGAGCTCGCTCCCCCCCGATTTCCCAGTTGTCTTGAACGCACGTCTTGAAGTCAGAGGTAGTAGATTTACGAGTTCCCAGTTGTCTTGAAAGCGGCATCAGAGAAAGGGTTACAGAGAGACTACATGACATCACATGAACATGACAGCATGGTTGAGACACAGACAGACATGGTTCAGACCAATGACATGAATAAACCCTGGATTGCTGATGCTATTAATTAGCCAATAAAATGGACAAAAATCACATGTATTTAAGTATTTCCTTGTTGTAGTGGGGACAGTAACATTAGTACTCTCTAAAGTATTTACTTTTTATAAAACTTTTTTTTGTATGTTTAGTTCACATAATTAACATATGTTATACATTATAATATACTAGTAAAAAACATGTAGACATTGAAACATTTATTTCTATAGCTTCCAAAATCTTTTTTTACACTGTAGTACCAAAATGGCTTCAACACAGCGCCCCATTTTCAGTCATCCAGGGTTTATACACATTATTGGTTCAGTCAGACAGGGCTTGTAGGACTGTAGGATGAAACGGAATCATAATAACAACAATATGAAACTGACCTCAGTCCAAAATAAACCAGCTGAATCATGAAAAATCTTCTACATTTTTCCCTTTTTCTGAAAAGCTTATTTTGAAAAGATCAGCTTGAGTTGCCCACCACCACTGATCACTAGCATAGCTCAATTTTCTGCCCGTGAGGACAGATTACTATGGCATGTTTAGTTCAGTCTGTGTCTAGTTGAAAAGCTTCTGTGTTAGAGTGTTAGTGTCACACCTGTAAACACCAATCCTCCACCTCCCTGCCCACACCTGGAGCCTGTAGGAGTCGGTCTTAAAAGGGGGGCGTTCCCAAACCTTAAAGGGGTGTGTCTGAACTGAACCAGACTTCAACTGCAGCGCCGGACATGCTCCAGGACGTACTCGGGGAAGTGCAGAGTGCAGACCTGCAGCCCATCCAGTTTGCAAGGCATCCTGGGATACTCGTCCTCCTTCCACTTGTTGTCATCGGGGTCAAAGGTCAGGATGGAGTCGGAGTAATGTCCGTTATAGCAGAGGCCCCCCAGTACCATGATCTGTCTGTCCAGCACCGCAACGCCGTGCCCACTGCGCCCGATGGGCATCGACGCCAGGATGGTCCACTCGTCTGTCTCAGGGTCGTAAACCTCCGTGGATGGGCAGCCCTGCGACTCGAATGACGCCCGGAGGATCACACACACCCCCCCGAACACGTACAGCTTCCCGTTGTGGGAGATCATCTTGTGGAAGCAGCGAGCGTAGTTCATCTTCGACTTGTTCTCCCAGCAGCTGGTGTGTGTGTTGGGGAGGGGGGTGCGGGCTGAACGCATCCTGTGTGTGTCCGTCGTTCCTGCTCCCGCAGAGCCTGCTACACACACCCCTCCCCCTGCGTCCCGTCCAGGGTCGAACACACACACACCTCCCCCCGCGTCCCGCCCCGGGTCGAAGAGACACACCCCTCCCCCCGCGTCCCGTCCCGGGTCGAACACACACACCTGTTTGGAGGTGGATGAGGAGGTGATTCCTCCGGTGATATAGAGTTTACCATTCAGGACCGTTCCCTCATGACCGTACTTGTTGACCGGGTACGGATCCACAAACTCCCAGCGGTCCCCCGTGATGTCATAGCGTTCCGTGGAGTAAAACGTCTCATCCCGCGTCCGCCCAGCCACCGCGTAGATGAACTTACCGATGACCCCCACTGCAAACTCTGACCTTGAAGTGAAGACACAAAAAACAAAACGTTTTTTTCCCCCCTTTTCTTTACACCTAATAGATCTTGTAGAAACATGAAGCCACGTCACACCTGGGAAGTACAGACCTGGGTACAGACAACTACAGACCTGGGTACAGACATGTCGGCCATGCGTAGCCAGGAGTTCTGCCGGGGGTCGTAGCGGTAGACTTTAGAGGAGGCGTGGAACTCCCCGTCAGGCCCTAGCTCCTCCCCCCCCAGCAGGAAGGCAAAGTTGTTGACGATGGCCAAGCAGTCTGGTCGGAGAGGGACCTGGGGACCTTCCAACTCCCACCACACCTACGGACAGGCCATACACACATTACAAATAGACATATGCATTATAAACGGACATATATACATAAGACACAGACATAAGGCACATTATCGACATATTATACACATTATAACCATGATATACGACACATTATAGCCATGATATACATTAGACACATTATAGACATAAGCCGTTTTTGAATACTCATACTAACCGCATTATTTGTGACGTAAAATGAGTATGTAGTTTGTATGCTTATTGGTCATAGTGTGGATGTAGTCAGTATGCCAAAAGTTCCCGGATGTCGTACTACATTCGCCAAAATATGCAGTATACAAACTGTGGACACTATTTCCATGCTTTTAGGGCCCATAATGAAATTCTTCAGAAAATGGAAAGGCTTCACAACATTCAGATTTGAAGAAAATGTCTGAAAATATGCAGCCGAAGTCCGACGAGAGCGGATACAAATTCAATGCTTTAACGAATGACAATTGTTAAGAATTGAGCAATGTAAGAAAGTAATTACTTTTCAAATACGTTACGTTGGCTGACAATTTGTTAGCTATGCTAGCCTTACGGACGGCATATCATTACAGCAGTTACTTGTATGTACCGGTATGTTAGCTAGCTACCTCGTTAGTTGGCTACTAATACACCGAACTTGGATATAACTATATGCTATCTAACATTTATTGACTTTATTTTTCACGTCATTCTTAGCTTAGTTAAGTGGTGTAATCGTTGAGCGTTCTCAATGGACATTGTCCATCTAATCATTTGTTAGACACGCTAACAAGCTAAAAAGAAGTTGCATAGCAACAGCATCAACTTCCAGTAGAAGCGCTAGTACACTCAACTGAAAAGAAACCGTTTGTTCACAGTATACTAAAATGAAATAGTATATAGTATGTATTCATTAAGTATGTAGTATACAGTATGTTAGTATGGTATTACCACCCTGCATTCCACTGCTGGTTTGTTTCTGAAGCTAAGCAGGATTGGGAGAACAGATGCTGCTGGAAGTGGTGTTGGAGGGCCAGTAGGAGGCACCTTTTCCTCTGGTCTAAAAAAAAATATCCCAATGTGATTACTGCCCTGTGTAGGGTGCCGTCTTTCGGATGGGACGTTAAACAGGTGTCCTGACTCTCTGTGGTCACTAAAGATCCCAGGGCACTTATCGTAAGAGTAGAGGTGTTAACCCCGGTGTCCTGGCTAAATTCCCAAGCTGTCCCTCATACCATCACGGTCACCTAATCATCCCCAACTTACAATAGGCTCATTCATCCCCCTCCTCTCCCCTGTAACTATTCCCCAGGTCGTTGCTGTAAATGAGAATGTGTTCTCAGTCAACTTACCTGGTAAAATAACGGTAAAATAATTTTTTTTTAACACAGTTATATACATACTATACAAATCATAGACACACAGATATTGTAGACATTATAGAGACACGTGTATAATGAGTGTATAATGTTACATTATAGACATTAAACCTGACATATTAGAGCATGGCTGTAACAAGTCTCAACACAAAGTAACTCTTCAGTAGGAGCGTTGGTACCCCCCAGCTGTATCCTTGTGTCTGTGCGGCAGTAGGATCGTACCTTGTGTCTGTGCGGCAGTGGGATCGTACCTTGTGTCTGTGCGGCAGTGGGATCGTACCTTGGGTCTGTGCGGCAGCGGGATCGTACCTTGTGTCTGTGCGGCAGCGGGATCGTACCTTGTGTCTGTGCGGCAGCGGGATCGTACCTTGTGTCTGTGCGGCAGCGGGATCGTACCTTGGGTCTGTGCGGCAGCAGGATCGTACCTTGGGTCTGTGCGGCAGCAGGATCGTACCTTGGGTCTGTGCGGGAGCAGGATCGTACCTTGGGTCTGTGCGGCAGCAGGATCGTACCTTGGGTCTGTGCGGCAGCAGGATCGTACCTTGGGTCTGTGCGGCAGCAGGATCGTACCTTGGGTCTGTGCGGCAGCAGGATCGTACCTTGGGTCTGTGCGGCAGCAGGATCGTACCTTGGGTCTGTGCGGCAGCAGGATCGTACCTTGGGTCTGTGCGGCAGCAGGATCGTACCTTGGGTCTGTGCGGCAGCAGGATCGTACCTTGGGTCTGTGCGCCAGTGGGATCGTACCTTGTGTCTGTGCGGCAGTGGGATCGTACCTTGGGTCTGTGCGGCAGCGGGATCGTACCTTGGGTCTGTGCGGCAGCGGGATCGTACCTTGTGTCTGTGCGGCAGTAGGATCGTACCTTGTGTCTGTGCGGCAGTGGGATCGTACCTTGGGTCTGTGCGGCAGTAGGATCGTACCTTGTGTCTGTGCGGCAGCAGGATCGTACCTTGGGTCTGTGCAGCAGTAGGATCTTGCTGTTGACCATGCTGTGTCCGATCATGCCCCTGAACACGGCCGTCTGTGGTCGGACCGAGCGGATACGGTTGGACCGCGTCTCGACCAGTGGCTGCTCGTTGACGTCGTGGAAGTAGCTGAGAGCCTGGTCCACCTCCTGACGCAGCTGTCGAGAGTAACGATAGAACTCTGACGTCTTCACCTGAGGGAGATGACGAATTAGACAGAGGTGATGTCATAGAGGAAGGCAGAATGCCTCATCTTGCAACAGTATCAGTGTGTGTGTGATATATATATATATATATATAACTCAGCAAAAAAAGAAACGTCCTCTCACTGTCAACTACATTTATTTTCAGCAAACTTAACATGTGTAAATATTTTAATGAACATAACAAGATTCAACCACTGAGACATAAACTGAACAAGTTCCACAGATATGTGACTAACAGAAATGGAATAATGTGTCTCTGATCAAAGGGAGGGGGGGTCAAAATCAAAAGTAACAGTCAGTATCTGGTGTGGCCACCAGCTGCATTAAGTACTGCAGTGCATCTCCTCCTCATGGACTGCACCAGATTTGCCAGTTCTTGCTGTGAGATGTTACCCCACTCTTCCACCAAGACACCTGCAAGTTCCCGGACATTTCTGGGGGGAATGGGCCTAGCCCTCACCCTCCGATCCAACATGTCCCAGACGTGCTCAATGGGATTGAGATCTGGGCTCATCGCTGGCCATGGCAGAACACTGACATTCCTGTCTTGCAGGAAATCACCCATAGAACGAGCAGTCTGGCTGGTGGCATTGTCATGCTGGAGGGTCATGTCAGGATGAGCCTGCAGAAAGGGTACCACATGAGGGAGGAGGATGTCTTCCCTGTAACGCACAGCATTGAGATAGAGCTTGTTGTCAATGCAGGCAGTCCAATGATGCTGTGACACACCGCCCCACACCATGACGGACCCTCCACCTCCAAATCGATCCCGCTCCAGAGTCCAGGCCTCGGCGTAACGCTCATTCCTTCGACGATAAACGCGAATCCGACCATCACCCCTGGTGAGACAAAACCGCAACTCGTCAGTGAAGAGCACTTTTTGCCAGTCCTGTCTGGTCCAGCGACGGGCCCATAGGCGACGTTGTTGTAGGTGATGTCTGGTGAGGACCTGCCTTACAACAGGCCTACAAGCCCTCAGTCCTGCCTCTCTCAGCCCATTGCGGACAGTCCGAGCACCGATGGAGTGATTGTGCGTTCCTGGTGTAACTCGGTCAGTTGTTGTTGCCATCCTGTACCAGTCCCGCAGGTGTGATGTTTGGATATACCGATCCTGTGCAGGTGTTGTTACACGTGGTCTGCCACTGTGAGAACGATCAGCTGTCTGTCCTGTCTCCCTGTAGCGCTGTCTTAGGCGTCTCACAGTACGAACATTGCAATTTATTGCCCTGGCCACATCTGCAGTCCTCATGCCTCCTTGCAGCATGCCTAAGGCACGTTCACTCAGGTGAGCAGGGACCCTGGGCATCTTTCTTTTGGCGTTTTCCATAGTCAGTAGAAAGGCCTCTTCAGTGTCCTAAGTTTTCAGAACTGTAACCTTAATTGACAACCGTCTGTAAGCTGTTAGTGTCTTAACGACCGTTCCACAGATGCATGTTCATTAATTGATTATAGTTCATTGAACAAGCATGGGAAACAGTGTTTAAACCCTTTACAATGAAGATCTGTGAAGTTATTAGGATTTTTACAAAATATCTTTGAAAGACAGGGTCCTGAAAAAGGGACGTGGGTGGGTAGGTAGGTAGATAGATGTGTAGGCTTGCCACGAAACCAACATTTTACCAATGATACAATGCCAGGCCAAGTATCATGATACCGAGTAGTATCGCAATACCACGGGGGAAGAAAATCAGTGACCCATCATGCTGTTCGCCCCGTCTCCCGGACGCTTGTTCCTGTTTTCTAAACCTTCTGCAAAAACCTGTCACTGAAATTCACACTCCTACTCAATGCAACACATTCAATTTAACGTCACACTGTTCAGTGTATAATACTGTACAGATTGGCTGATTTGCTCATATTTGCAAAGGCTTACCTGTGATTTGGAGGAATGGGAGGAAGGAGTATACATCAGTGGAGACTGGTGAAGGGAGGATGGATCATAATAATGGCTGGAACGTCACAAATGGAATGGTACCAAACACATATAAACCATGTGTTTGATACCATTCCACTCCAGCCATTACCACGAGCCCGTCCTCCCCAATGAAGGTGCCACCAACCTCCTGTGATATATATGCATAATGATCTGCATGTCTCTCAGAACGATCTTCTTGACCCTAACCAGTCAGGCTTCAAGACGAGTCACTCAACCGAGACTCCTCTTCTCTGTCACGGAGGCTCTCCACACTACCAAAGCTGCCTCTCTCTCCTCTGTTCTCATCCTCCTCGATTTATCCGCTGCCTTCAACACCGTGAAGCATCAGATCCTCCTCTCCACCCTCTCAGGGCTGGGCGTCTCAGGCTCTGTACACTCTTGGATTGCATCCTACCTGGCAGGCCGCTCCACCCAGGTGACGTGGAGAGGAACTGTGTCTGCACCACGTCTCACTACTGGTGTCCCCCAGGGCTCGGTTCTAGGTCCTCTCCTTTTCTCTCTATACACAAAGTCACTAGGCTCCGTCATATCCTTACATGGTCTCTCCTATCATTGCTATGTGGATGACACTCAACAAGTTCTCCTTCCCCCCCTTTCTGACACCCAGGTGGCAACATGCATCTCTGCATGCCTGGCAGATATCTCAGCATGGCTGTCAGCCCACCACCTCAAACTCAAGACAGAACTGCTCTTCCTCCCGGGGAAGGTTTTCCCACTCAAAGACCTCTCCATCACAGTTGCCAACTCCAGTGTCCCCCTCCCAGAGTGCAATGAAACTTGGTGTGACCCTGGACAACTCCCTGTTGTTCCCTGCCAACATCAAAGCAGTGACTCGCTCCTGCAGGTTCATGCTCTACAACATCCGTAGAGTACGACCCTACGTCACACAGGAAGCGGTGCAGGTCCTAATCCAGGCACTGCCATCAAACCCCTGGAACTTATCCAGGACGCAACAGCCCGTCTGGTTTTCAACCTTCCCAAGTTCTCTCATGTCACCCCACTCCTCCGCACACTCCACTGGCTTCCAGTTGAAGCTCGCATACACGACAAGACCATGGTGCTTACCTACGGAACAGCAAGAGGACCTGCCCCTCCCTACCTTCAGGCTCTACTCAAACCCTACACCACAACCCGAGTACTCCGTTCTGCCACATCAGGTCTCTTGGCCCTCCCACCCCTACGGGAGGGCAGCTCCCGCTCAGCGCAGTCCAAGCTCTTCTCTCTCCTGGCACCCCAATAGTAGAACCAGCTTCCCACTGAAGTTAGGACAGCAGAGTTCCTGCCCATCTTCTGAAAACATCTGAAAGACTACTTCTTCAAACATGATAACAAATTACAAAAATACACTTAACCAGCACACTCGCACTTGACCCCCCCCCTTCTAGCTCTGACTCTACTGACAGCTACATTATTGAGGAACATTTTACTTTCTATGACTGTGATATGTGGTTGTCCCTCCTAGCTATCTTAACACGAAAGCACTGTATGTAGGGCACTCTGGATATGAGCTTCTGCTAAATGACCAACATGTAAAAATGTAAATGCAATTGTGTCAGTAAGGGGAAAACACTGCATGAAACCTTCTTTACTCTTTAGTTAACCTCTTGACGTTACCCTAGGATAGGGGGCGCCACAGCGCATTTTGGAAAGAATTCGTGCCCATTTTCAACGGCCTACTAATCAGACTCAGAAGCTAGGATATGCATATAATTAATACCTGTGGATAGAAAACACCCTAAAGTTTCTAAAACTGTTTGAATGGTGTCTGTGAGTATAACAGAACTCATATGGCAGTCAAAACCCCGAGACCGATTGAACCAGGAAGTGGAATTCTGAATTGTGGACTCAACTTCACGTCGTCGCCTATAATTCACACCGTGAGATATCGTTTATTGAGCACTTCCTATTGCTTCCACAAGATGTCGCCAGTCTTTACAAAGTGTTTTGATCCTTCTACTGTCGAAACTCAGTGAATGAGACGCGTTGGAAATTGGTCACAGCGGGAGGGCCATCACCATTATGACGCCGGCGGCCCTGTCTACCCCCACCTTTGGAAACGTTTTGAAACACATTGAAATCGTCCCCCTCGAATCTTATTGGCTCTCTTGTTGAAACAGGCTCTGAAGATTTATGTTATACAACGTTTGACATGTTTGAACGAACCTAAATGTGAAAAAAAAGTATTATTTCGAAACCACTGTGGCGCGCAAGGCAGATTAGTTGGATATGCCCTTCGGACGCACTAACATCAGCAAGCTAATGGAACATAAAGGATGGACTTTTTCGACAGAAAATACATCTGTTGTGGACCTGGAAGTGCTTTCTGATGAAGACAACTAAAGGTAAGGGATTATTGACAATATTATACAACATTAGATGTGAAATGCGATTGTTCCAAGATGGCGCCGAGCTGTATTTAATTGCTCATTTTCTGAGTATCGCATCCCCTTTTATCGCTAAGTGTGATTACCCAGTAAAGTTATTTTTAAATCTGGTATGACAGGTGCTTTCAAGAGATATTCATCTATAAATCTTAGAATGACAATATTACATTCAAAAAATGTTTTCGAATAGTAATTCAGTAAAATGTAGCACTGTTTCCCTGGATGCATTTGACGGGAAAATAGTCAACGTCAGACGCCGATGTAAAATGCTGTTTTCATATATAAATATGAACTTTATTGAACAAAAGAATGCATGCATTGTGTAACATGATGTCCTAGGTGTGTCATCTGATGAAGTTTGTAAAAGGTTAGTGCTGCATTTAGCTGTTTTTTGGTTATTTGTGATGCATGTGTTTGGTCGGAAAATGGCTATGTTGCTGCTTTTTACGATGGACTCCTCTAACATAATCTAATGATTTGCTTTTCCTGTTAAACCTTTTTGAAATTTTTTATTTTATTTTTTTCAAATTATTACATTTTGTTATGCTAATGGCGATATGATTTTTCGCTGGATTTTGATCCCGCTGACGGGATGAGACGCTGAAGAGGTTGCACACACTCTCCCTCCCTTCCTCACACAATCTGTCTCCGTCTCAAACACACACCCCCCTCTCTCCGTCTCAAACACACACCCCTCTCTCCGTCTCCCTCTCTCAAACACACACCTCTCCGTCTCCCTCTCTCAAACACACCCCCCTCTCTCTGTCTCCCTCTCAAACACACCCCCCTCTCTCTGTCTCTCTCTCAAACACCCCCCCCTCTCTCTGTCTCTCTCTCAAACACCCCCCCCCTCTCTCTGTCTCCCTCTCAAACACACACCCCTCTCTGTCTCCCTCTCTCAAACACTCACCCCTCTCTCTGTCTCCCTCTCTCTCTCTCAAACACACACCCCTCTGTCTCCTTCTCAAACACACACCCCTCTCTGTCTCCCTCTCAAACACACCCCCCTCTCTCTGTCTCCCTCTCAAACACACCCCCCTCTCTCTGTCTCCCTCTCAAACACACCCCCCTCTCTCTGTCTCCCTCTCAAACACACCCCCCTCTCTCTGTCTCCCTCTCAAACACACCCCCCTCTCTCTGTCTCCCTCTCAAACACACCCCCCTCTCTCCGTCTCCCTCTCTCAAACACACCCCCCTCTCTCCGTCTCCCTCTCTCAAACACACCCCCCTCTCTCCGTCTCCCTCTCTCAAACACACACCTCTCCCTCTCTCTCTCTCAAACACACACCCCTCTCTGTCTCCCTCTCTCTCAAACACACCCCCCTCTCTCTGTCTCCCTCTCAAACACACCCCCCTCTCTCTGTCTCTCTCTCAAACACACCCCCCTCTCTCTGTCTCCCTCTCAAACACACACCCCTCTCTGTCTCCTTCTCAAACACACACCCCTCTCTGTCTCCTTCTCAAACACACCCCCCTCTCTCTGTCTCATTCTCAAACACCCCCCCTCTCTCTGTCTCCCTCTCAAACACACACTCACCCCTCTCTCTGTCTCCCTCTCAAACACACACTCACCCCTCTCTCTGTCTCCCTCTCAAACACACACTCACCCCTCTCTCTGTCTCCCTCTCAAACACACACTCACCCCTCTCTGTCTCCTTCTCAAACACACCCCCCTCTGTCTCCTTCTCAAACACACCCCCCTCTCTCTGTCTCCCTCTCAAACACCCCCCTCTCTCTGTCTCCCTCTCAAACACACCCCCCTCTCTCTGTCTCCCTCTCAAACACACCCCCCTCTCTCTGTCTCCCTCTCAAACACACCCCCCTCTCTCTGTCTCCCTCTCAAACACACACCCCTCTCTCTGTCTCCCTCTCAAACACACCCCCCTCTCTCTGTCTCCCTCTCAAACACACCCCCCTCTCTCTGTCTCCCTCTCAAACACACCCCCCTCTCTCTGTCTCCCTCTCAAACACACCCCCCTCTGTCTCCCGCTCTCTCATAAACACACAGCACTCTCTCTCTCCCGCTCTCTCATAAACACACAGCACTCTCTCTCTCCCACAAACACACACTGCTCCCAACTTTTAAAACATTTGGCACCAAACAGAATTTAAGGAGCAGCAGAAATAAATAGATTTGGTATAGTTCAAGCTTCCATTAGGCCTATATGAATCCTACCTTTTGAAGCACATCTCATGAGTAGCAGACCATTTTCCTTTCCCCCTGTGTCAGATGTGCCTGAACCTACTGCCAAGTTACCAGTTGTTTGTTATCAAACCAATCATTAGCGACCCGGATTAGTTTAAAATGGCCCGTAACATGTGTGAAATTAATTCAAATGTGAGTGAATCCTGATACAAAGAAAGGAAGGCATCTCCTGTAATATGGGTCATCTGTTTTTAACCGTTTAGGCTAGAAACGAGCCGTTTTCTTTGCTGTAAAGCTGCAAGCATGCCTGTCGCCAAGCAGTTCTCCATTTCCCCTCTCTGACACTCAGAGGCTGCATGACAGTGAGCTTTCAAAGTCTATTCAGACTGGTCTGTGCTCTTGGTTAAAACAGGCAATTAAATTATACAATGCGTCAACACTGCTCGCTTAGCGCGCTGCTCCAAAATAACAAATGTACAACTAACAACAGAAGACTCAGCGTCTTGGTCTGCATCGCCGCTCGCCATCACGGCTAAATTAGATTTTTCAAAACTGACGGCGGAATAGACGAGCATGTAGAGCGGACGGAGAGAAGCAGGTGAGTGAGGGCTGGTAGGGGATGTGAAGAGCGGACGGAGAGAAGCAGGTGAGTGAGGGCTGGTAGGGGATGTGTAGAGCGGACGGAGAGAAGCAGGTGAGTGAGGGCTGGTAGGGGATGTGAAGAGCGGATGGAGAGAAGCAGGTGAGTGAGGGCTGGTAGGGGATGTGAAGAGCAGATGGAGAGAAGCAGGTGAGTGAGGGCTGGTAGGGGATGTGAAGAGCAGATGGAGAGAAGCAGGCGAGTGAGGGCTGGTAGGGGATGTGAAGAGCGGATGGAGAGAAGCAGGTGAGTGAGGGCTGGTAGGGGATGTGAAGAGCGGATGGAGAGAAGCAGGTGAGTGAGGGCTGGTAGGGGATGTGTAGAGCGGACGGAGAGAAGCAGGTGAGTGAGGGCTGGTAGGGGATGTGAAGAGCGGACGGAGAGAAGCAGGTGAGTGAGGGCTGGTAGGGGATGTGAAGAGCGGATGGAGAGAAGCAGGCGAGTGAGGGCAGGTAGGGGATGTGAAGAGCGGACGGAGAGAAGCAGGTGAGTGAGGGCTGGTAGGGGATGTGAAGAGCGGACGGAGAGAAGCAGGTGAGTGAGGGCTGGTAGGGGATGGGCTGGTTCATTACAGCTGCCACACGTGATATACACATGAAAGTGAAGTGGATATCATTGGACCGGTGCATACCAGAGACTAGTCAATGTGGCTTCAATTCAACTGACTTTATAAACATATTATAACAGGCGCCAGCAGGGTCTTTAGATCGGTGGGCTGAAAAACTTGGTAGAATCATATGAAACATTACTACGGTACTCTAAAATGTTGGTATCATAAGCATCGGTACCGTGATACTACCATAGTACTGGTGTACCGTACAACACTATTTGTGTGTGTCTTACCTTCTCGAAGACGTTAGCGGCAGTCATGAGGCAGAAGCGTAGAGACTGGACGACAGTGTCTGTGTGTCTCCAGCGGCGACGGTCATGTCGGAGCCAGGCCTGGACAGACTCATACAGTTCTATCTCTGGGAACCGACTCAGGGCATCACTGTCCAGGTACGCCTGACACACACACACACACACGAATATATCACCTGTTTTAAAGAGCTCAAAGCATCACTGTTCAGGTACACACACACACACACAGAGTTAACTAGGGGGTGCCAGTCAGTTCTTCCACCACACCTGCAGTCTCTCCAGGCTGAGGTAGAGCAGGAAGTCAGGTTTGCTCATCAAAGGAACAAAGTTCTCCAGCAGGAAGTTGTCGAGCTGCTCCTGCACGCCCTCCACCCCCACGCTGAAGTCCTCCAGAAGTCTCATGACCTCGGCACAGTTCTCCAGACAGATCTTAGACAGCAGGAAGGAACAGCAGAACTCTACCACCTCCGTCAGCTGGACGTACATGGCTGCCTAGAGGGTGAGGAGAGAGAGACAGATCTTAGACAGCAGGAAGGAACAGCAGAACTCTACCACCTCCGTCAGCTGGACGTACATGGCTGCCTAGAGGGTGAGGAGAGAGAGACAGATCTTAGACAGCAGGAAGGAACAGCAGAACTCTACCACCTCCGTCAGCTGGACGTACATGGCTGCCTAGAGGGTGAGGAGAGAGAGACAGATCTTAGACAGCAGGAAGGAACAACAGAACTCTACCACCTCCGTCAGCTGGACGTACATGGCTGCCTAGAGGGTGAGGAGAGAGAGACAGATCTTAGACAGCAGGAAGGAACAGCAGAACTCTACCACCTCTGTTAGCTGGACGTACATGGCTGCCTAGAGGGTGAGGAGAGAGAGACAGATCTTAGACAGCAGGAAGGAACAGCAGAACTCTACCACCTCCGTCAGCTGGACGTACATGGCTGCCTAGAGGGTGAGGAGAGAGAGACAGATCTTAGACAGCAGGAAGGAACAGCAGAACTCTACCACCTCCGTCAGCTGGACGTACATGGCTGCCTAGAGGGTGAGGAGAGAGAGACAGATCTTAGACAGCAGGAAGGAACAGCAGAACTCTACCACCTCCGTCAGCTGGACGTACATGGCTGCCTAGAGGGTGAGGAGAGAGAGACAGATCTTAGACAGCAGGAAGGAACAGCAGAACTCTACCACCTCTGTTAGCTGGACGTACATGGCTGCCTAGAGGGTGAGGAGAGAGAGACAGATCTTAGACAGCAGGAAGGAACAGCAGAACTCTACCACCTCCGTCAGCTGGACGTACATGGCTGCCTAGAGGGTGAGGAGAGAGAGACAGATCTTAGACAGCAGGAAGGAACAGCAGAACTCTACCACCTCCGTCAGCTGGACGTACATGGCTGCCTAGAGGGTGAGGAGAGAGAGACAGATCTTAGACAGCAGGAAGGAACAGCAGAACTCTACCACCTCCGTCAGCTGGACGTACATGGCTGCCTAGAGGGTGAGGAGAGAGAGACAGATCTTAGACAGCAGGAAGGAACAGCAGAACTCTACCACCTCCGTCAGCTGGACGTACATGGCTGCCTAGAGGGTGAGGAGAGAGAGACAGATCTTAGACAGCTGGGGCCAGTTGCACCAGGAAAAGTACCCAATTTTCATACTTGAGTTAAAGTAAAGACACCTTCATAGAAAATGACTCAAGTTAAAGTTAATCATCCAGTAAAAGACTACTTGAGTAAAAGTTAAAAGGTATTTGGTTTTATATATACTTATATGTATCAAAAGTAAATGTAATTGCTAAAATATACTTAAGTATCAAAAAGTATAAATAATTTAAAATTCTTATATTAAGCACAAACGGCACAATTTTCAATTTTTTATTTATTTACGGAAAGCCAGGGGCACACTCCAACACTCAGACATCATTTACAAATGAAACGTGTGTTTAGTGAGTCTGCCAGATCAGAGGCAGTAGGGATGACCAGGGATGTTCCCCTGATAAGTGCGTGAATTAGACCATTTTCCTGTCCTGTTACGTATTCAAAATATACTTTTGGGTGTCAGAGAAAACGTATGGCGTAAAAAGTACATTATTTTCTTTAGGAATGTAATGAAGTAAAAGTTGTCAAAATTATAAATATTATAGTAAAGATACCCCAAAAACGTTTTAAGTAGTACTTTAAAGTATTTTTACTTAAGTACTTTACACCACTGGTCGTAACTCTACGTCCGGCGTAAAATGCGCTCTATACCGGACCTAAAACCTGTTGACTTTCTGACGGGCCACTCCCAGGTGGTGAGGGTAGGCAACAACACATCCGCCATGCTTATCATCAACACAGGGACTCCTCAGGGGTGTGTGCTTACTCCCATCCTGTACTCCCTGTTCACCCACGACTGCGTGGCCGTGCACGACACCAACACCATCATTAAGTTTATCAACGATGGTAGGCCTGATCACAGATGACAATGAGACAGCCTATAGGGAGGAGGTCAGAGACCTGGCATTATGGTGCCAGGACAACAACCTCTCCCTCAACGTCAGCAAGACAAACTGTGGACTACAGGAAACGGAGGTCCTTTCACATCGATGGGGCTGTAGTGGAGCGGATCGAGAGCTTCAACTTCCTGTGTCCACATCACTAAGGAACTATCATGGTCCAAACACACCAACACAGTCGTGAAGAAGGCACCCCAATGCCTCTTCCCCCTCAGGAGGCCCAAAATATTTGACATGAGCCCTCACTCACTACACTGACACTCCAACACACACGCTGCTGCTACTCTTTTTATTGTCTATCCTGATTGCCTAGTCACTTTCACCCCACTTGCATGTACATACTGTATTACCTGAACTACCACGTATCCCTGCACATTGACTCAGTACCGGTACTCCTTGTATATAGCCTCATTATTGTTATTTTGTGTTACCATTTCCTTTTTTATTTTGCAAATGTTTCTTACTTTTAAACACTGGAATGTTGGGAAAGCGCTCATAAGTAAGCATTTCACGGTCTACACCTGTTGTATTCGGCGCAAGTAACTTTTTCAGCGGGGACACCATTTTTTCTGGCCGATTTTCTGGGAACCCCATTTGTTTTGCAAGAAATTCTGGCGAACCCACCCCATTACCGTATGACAACCTTAAAAATCGGCCAATTTAGATCTCCAAATCAGCAAATAACCTTCAAAACGCTTACATTTTCATTCCTCTTTAAAAATAAAAACATTTACATCTTTTTTTATTTATTTTAAGTTTGTATATTGTCTCATAAAATAATATGTACTCTTAATGTAACCTCTAACAGTCTATTAGCTAGAAAGGTCACTTCAGACACATTTTCGCTAATAGCAGCTGTTTAACTGGTTAAACAAAGGTTAGCCATGTGCTGGAAAAAATGCGGCAACTTCTTGGACCTACGACTGTTACTAGCAGGTTCTTTTTCATTGTCACATACTCCAGTGAGTGCAATTAGCTCCAATGAGTAATTAGCTCAATATTAGGAGTTGAGAAATAAAGTTGATGTCATTAGAAGATATTCTCATCTTTTCTACTGTATGTACGTAATTCAAAATGTATTTATTATCGTTGCTAGCGATATTCATAAAAACAGTGGGGGAATAAAATCACTTTAAAAAATATATTTTTGCGTACCCCCTACAGTACCTCCACGGACACCTGGGGGGCCACAGACCCCAGGTTGAATACCCCTGGCTCAGAGGGTTAAAGGTCTGTGTGTTACCTGTAGTATCTCCTGCACAGTGACCATGCTGAGCTCCAGTGAACCATAGTACATGAACCTCAGGACGTGGCCGAAGCCGGCAGCCGTTAACCCCTTCATGTGGATCTTGTCCTGGTCTCTCTCTCTCATGTCTGCTGTGAACATGACCCGGAAGTAGTCACTCTGGGTCGCCAGCAGGGCCTTGTGTGCCTGGAGGAGGGGAGAACATTAAATTACATGTTAGTGAAAGAGTGTGTGTGTGTATGTATATATGTATGTATATATATATATATATATATATATATATATATATATATATATATATATATATATATATATATATATATATATATATATATATATATATATATATATATATATATATATATATATGTGTGTGTGTGTGTGTTGCTAACATGGAAGTGGTGTTCCTCTATCAGCAGCGTGACGTCCAATAGGAGCCTCTCCTCGTACAGCGCCCGGAACCCTGAGGACACGCTTCCATCATGAACCTGGGACAGGTACACCTCCACCTCCCCCCCCGACATCACACACCTGGAGGAGGAGAGGAGCTTAATAACACACACCTCCCCTTTGACAACACATACCTGCAGTAAGGAGAGGGATCAATAACACACTGGTAATATGACTAATGCTTTACTGTTCAACCACAGACCGATGGAAGAGTAGAAAAACGATGTCACTCAAAAGGGATCCGTCACACTACAGACCAAACACAATGCTGTTTTTCTCTCTAACACGTGTGTGTAAGACTCTCAGTGAAAAGCTCTGGAATGACGTCAAGAACATTCACACCTCAGCAGTTCAGCGCTCGTACACACAGGCACTGAAATACACACCCACACAGAAATGGGTGCTGCGTGCATACACACACACACACACACACACACACACACACACACACTTCGAACACCCCGACAGCGTCTTTGAGCTAAATAGTACACAGCATCATCTGGATATGTATGCAACAACATTTCAACATTCACCTTCTGCTACTATTTCTGTCAAGTTGTCTACGCATACGTTCAATACATCCAACCTATGCACCACACTGAACACACTGCAACTGCCTCTGCAACACAATGCTGCAAGGCAAACGCAGCGTTTCATTGGAAATGAATGTAATTCTGGTGTACCAAAATGGAATGAATCTGTCGGTGTGTTCGAAGCGTCACACACTAGCAGCAAACCCACCCACAAACAATCAGATACAAATGCATGCACAAACACTCTAATCACTCCCACACACACACGCACGCACGCTCGCACACTGCACACTCACCTCTGATTGGCCACGGGCATGTCAGAGGGGGTATTCCGAGCCAATCAGAGGACAGTGGCCCTTGTGTCCGGGGAGAAACTAACAACGCCCTTCTCTGAATCACCTGGACGACAAACCCAAAATTAAATTGTTCATCAAAACTGTATGTTGAGAATCAATACAAAAGATTATTCAAACCAAGCCGTGGCCTAGACCTAAAGCTACTGAGAAAGTTTGGCCAGATGTGTGCATATAACTTTTTCCTGAATGAGGAGAACGCGTACTGAGACTCCAAGGACCCCATTACTATACTCAAATTACATTTCTTCTTTCCTCCTGGCCGGATAAAAAGGCTGCTAGAAGGCCAGCATCCCTGACTCTTCACTGTTGACGTTGAGACTGGTGTTTTGCAGGTACTATTTAATGAAGCTACCAGTTGAGAACTTGTTAGGCGTCTGTTTCTCAAACTAAACACTCTAATGTACTTGTCCTTTTGCTAAGTTGTGCACCAGGGGCCTCCCACTCCTCTTTCTATTCTGGTTAGAGCCAGTTTGCGCTGTTCTGTGAAAGGAGTAGTACACAGCGTTGTACGAGATCTTCAGTTCCTTGGTCATTTCTCGCATGGAATAGCCTTTATTTCTCAGAAGAAAGTATTTGTTTCTGGCCATTTTGAGCCTGTAAATCGAACCCACAAATGCTGATGCTCCGGATACTCAACTAGTCTAAAGAAGGCAGTTGTATTGCTTCTTTAAATCAGAACAACAGTTTTCAGCTGTGCTAACATAATTGATAAAGGGTTTTCTATTGATCAATTAGCCTTTTAAAATGATAAAACTTGCATTAGCTAACACAACGTGCCATTGGACCACAGGAGTGATGGTTGCTGATAATGGTCCTCTGTACGACTATGTAGATATTCCGTTTCCAGCTGCAATAGTCATTTACAACATTAACAATGTCTACGCTGTATTTATGAACAATTTCATGTTATTTTAATGGACAAAAATATGTGCTTTTCTTTCAAAAACAAGGACATTTCTAAGTGACCCCAAACTTTTGAACGGTAGTGTACATTATGGGAAACATTCCTCATTCAGTCATAGTTAGCAGTAGAATAATGGATTGGCATGAATTTGCCATCGTCAACTTTTAGAAGGAAGGTCAGTAGGAAAGTTAAGCTAATCATTTAAACCACCAACATGTATTCACATTCACTGAACATTTAGTATTAAAAACTCAAACATTCATTTTCCAACTGCTTTTTCTATAATCCTGCAGACCATTTATCATTCTCCTCCATACCTTATATTCCAATGCATCCAACATTATGCATGCCCACCATGGTATTGGGCAGATTGTGAAATTTGAGAACTCATCTTGTTTGGAAATCAAACCCTAAGGGCTCCCGAGTGGCACAGCGGTCTAAGGCATCAATACAGACCCGGGTTCGATCCCTGGCTGTATCACAACTGGCCATGATCAGGAGTCTCATTGGCCCAGCGTCGTCCGGGTTAGGGGAGGGTTTGGCTGGAGTGGCTTTACTTTGCTTATCACACTCTAGCGACTCCTTGTGTCAGACCGGGTGCCTGCAGGCTGACCTCGGTCGTCAGTTGAACGGTGTTTCCTCCGACACATTGGTGCGGCTGGCATCTGGGTTAAGCAGGCGGGTGTTAAGACGCGGTTTGGCGGGTTATGTTTCGGATGACGCATGATGCGACCTTCGCCTCCCGAGCCCATTGGGGAGTTGCAGCAATGAGAGAACATTGAAATTGGGGACAAAAAGGGGGTAAAATACAAAAAAAAGAAATATATATATATATAATAATCAAACCCTGGTCATCTTACTGCAGCGCACATTGTATACATTTTGCCCAGCTGTTTTTAGAGAAGATTGTATTGCAAGGTATGCTATATGTGTAGGCTGCGTTTACATCCTAGATAGAAGCAGGCCATTGGCTGCCTTCATCATGAGGGGTATGTACGGGAGTTTTGATTTGTTCTAAGCTTAGCAGTTCGGTAAATTTGCCTGAGCAGACAGTGTTGAAATATACTTTTTATGAGGAACATATACAAATAATCAGCTCCTCCCTCATTTTTCAGCCCACCACCTAAAGTCATCGATCACGTGACACCATTCAATCCTACATGAAGACTCAATAGCACCACAGAGTTTCTTAACCCAGAGCTGCAACATTGGGAGACTTCCGGGAACGCTTGCGAAACAGACCAGGCCGGGGTTTGAGAAGTCAATGAGAGAAGTGAAAAATTATTCCTTAGTTGTTCATTTTCCCAAAATCTAAAGGCACAACCTAGATTCGAGCCAATGTCTTCAGTATTACTCCAATCTCGTGAAAGTGACAAACTGTCACGTTTTCATTTTTGTCAAAAACAACTTTATATGGAAGGAGTGACTTTGATTTGACGGCCTGCACATGCGTAGTTCGGAGCGAACGACTGTTCAACCCGATTACGTTTTTCTGTGCATGAGCTGAGCTAGCCAACGTCACCATGACGTCGCCTACAAGTGTGATCAGGGATTTTTATTGGAGAAGCAGATTCTGCCTATCTTCATACTGTACTGTTTTGATAGCGCATTGAAGCCACATTAAATCAGTTAAGATGGCGTCTCATGGAGACATAACATTCGCAGTCTAAGCTACTCCAGGAAGTGACGTTGCAGGCTAGCTCAGTGCTGCCCCTCTCATTGATAAACTCCATTTGAGGGCCAACAGGGGTACTGTTTTTGATTTAACTAGGCAAGTCAGTTAATAAGAACAAATTCTTATTTACAATGATGGCCTACCATTAGCAACGGTAGGGTACCATTAGCAACTAAATTATCCTTAACTTTTTCTGAGTGCGATTTAAAAAATAATCTGTTTCAGAACATACATCTGGTGTATTAGAAGCAATTATTGGTACCATGATTATCTTCTAAAGTTTTTTTATTAATTTTTTTACAAGATGATTGCCATTTTTCCATCCACTAAAATGGGGGTTCCTGTTTTTTGCTAACAATGCATTCAGTATCGCAGTCGGCCTTGAACTTCCGTGGCTTTAATGAGAGGGGACATCCGTTTTCCCCAGGAATGGATGTTATGGTTGTCATGGAGATGGTACCTTTTGGGGGCCTCGAGGCCAGTCTCGGGTTTAGCTGACAGCATGCTGAGGGGACGCTCACATTTCCTTTGTTTATGTTTGCCCTGATCTAAAGACAGACACACAGAGACAGAGAGATAGACAGACATAGACAGAGAGAAAAAAACATATGTTCTACAAACCTAGGTAGAAATAAATAAAAAAATATATGAATTAAATCATGATTGTAATTTAGCTAGTGCATTTAATTGACTCAAAAACATGTCTATAGACTCACCATGTAATCTTTTGATCTAATCGTGTTGGCTAGCAAACTAAAGTTAGCTAAACCAGAGTCATATATTTTGTAGACGCTGAGTTTAACCAGTGAGCTCGCGCAGTCGAGGGAATCACAGCTTGATTATTTTTCACGCAAGGCCATGACAGGACTGTCAAATTGATAGTCAATGTAGCTATCCAACTTGCTAACGGCAATACACACTGTATTACAATGTAAACTCTTCAAATATAACGGTCAAGAATAACAGTGACTGGTAGCTCACGACATCCCGTGGAATTACCTAGCAGCTAGTTTAGCAGACTAAAATGTCTCTCACCTCGGCGCTGCGAGTCCCCACAACCCCTCTTCGACCAGACGGACCTGGCTCCTTCTGACATGGGCTGCGGGTTTAGAGCCGAGATCAAGAAAAAGGACAATAAAAAAGCATCGCCGAAGATTCCTTATCGTCCATTTAGAATCCCCCTGCGGCTTCAATTTGTCGTTCTTTTACCTGGATATCAAAATACTGTTTGTCTATGGAATCCATAGCCATTGCAGACGCCATATTATTCTCTGCACTGACGTAATTTCCTGAGGTATAGCCCATTCGAACGGAACTGTAGTGGCGTCGTTGTGCAGTGAAGTGAGCCTGTCAATCAAAATCACCAAGCAGGTGTACTGTACTGGGCCAACCTGCTATTATAGACCTGCAGTGCAGAATAATTGAGGAGCGATTATAGAGCTGCAGTACAGAATAATTAAGGCCTCTCTTCCTCATACTGACCTTGTAATCAACTATTCTCTCTCTCTCTCTCTTTGTGTTGACCCTTGTATTTTATTTATATTTTTTTCTATGCACACTCACATAGCCCTACACACTCACACACAGTGACAATCCAACACACACACACACACACATACACTATATAATTTGCTCACACACACATAATATGAGCATACATTTATACTGACTCTACACAAACGCACACCCACTCACATACAATCATCTGCTACTTTGTTTATCATATATCCTGATGCCTAGTCACCTTACATATCTACCTCTATCAATCCAGTATCCCTGCACATTGTAAATATGGTACTAGAACTGACTGACCCTGTATAGAGTATGCTTACTTACTTTCTTGTATTCTTCTTATTTCTTGTGTTTTTGTTCTACCTTGTTATTTTTTGTATTACATAACTATTGATAACTGCATTGTTGGGTTTAGTGCTTGCAAGAAAGGCATTTCACTGTATGTGTGCACATGAGATTATAAAACAACTGCTCTTAAACGCTAGTAAAACTAAATGCATGCTCTTCAACCGATCGCTGCCCGCACCTGCCCGCCCGACTAGCATCACTACTCTGGACGGTTCTAATTTAGAATATGTGGACAACTACAAATAGTTGTAGGTGTCTGGCTAGACTATAAACTCTCTTTCCAGACTCATATTAAGCATCTCCAATCCAAAATTAAATCTAGAATTGGCTTCCTATTTCGCAACAAAGCCTCCTTCACTCACGCTACCAAACATACCCTCGTAAAACTGACTATCCTACCGATCCTCGACTTCGGCGATGTCATTTACAAAATAGCCTCCAACACTCTACTCAGCAAACTGGATGCAGTCTATCACAGTGCCATCCATTTTGTTACAAAACCCCATATACCACCCACCACTGCGACCTGTATGCTCTCGTTGGCTGGCCCTCGCATCATATTCGTCGCCAGACCCACGGGCTCCAGGTCATCTATAAGTCTTCCTAGGTAAAGCCCAGCCTTATCTCAGTTCACTGGTCACCATAACAACACCCACCCCGTAGCACGCGCTCCAGCAGGTATACCTCACTGGTCATCCCCATAGCCAACACCTCCTTTGGCCGCCTTTCCTTCCAGTTCTCTGCTGCCAATGACTGGAACGACTTGCAAAAATCGCTGAAGCTGGAGACTTATATCTCCCTCACTAACTTTAAGCATCAGCTATCCGAGCAGCTTACCGATCGCTGCAGCTGTACGCAGCCCATCTGTAAATAGCCCATCCAACTACCTACCTCATCCCCATATTGTTTTTATTTACTTTTTTTGCACACCAGTATTTCTACTTGCACATCATCATCTGCACATCTATCACTCCAGTGTTCATTTGCTAAATTGTAATTACTTCGCTACTATTGGCCTATGTATTGCCTTACCTCCTTACTCCATTTGCACACACTGTATATAGATTTTTATATTGTGTTATTGACTGTACTTTTGTTTATCCACTGTGTAACTCTGCGTTGTTGTTTTTTGTCGCACTGCTTTGCTTTATCTTGGCCAGGTCGCAGTTGTAAATGAGAACTTGTTCTCAACTGGCCTACCTGGTTAAATAAAGGTGAAATAATTTTTACAAATAAATAAATAACCCCTCACATACTCATATGTACAGCCCCACTGACAGCTAGAGCAAAACATAATGGTCTAGAGGGGATGAAGATGTTAAAATATGTAGCCTTTCCCTATGTGCAGGTGAAGGATTGAAGGGATACGGAGAATGAGAAACTATGGATCGGCAAAGCGAGCGAGAGAATTTATAATTGTACTAGGGCGGACCTTATGAAAAAACTACAAATGGACACATTATGAATGACGTTGTCAAGAAAGGACGGACCCAGGTAGCTGAAGTTCTTTCTATTTTATTTTGTGATGGAGGGAATAAATCAAACAAAAGCACAATGATGAAACTGAATGAATTGTATAGTTATTCACAGTAGCTGTCAACCGCAACGGTGGATACTGTGTAAAGAGGGACATTGAATTGCGAGTGAATTAGAATATTGCATCATCTCCTGTAGGACCCTTTTCTTTTTATTCATTCATAAAAGAAGAACGAGATAATACATTTCTATCGTAAAATTCAAAAGGACACATGATAAAACAGCTGATTTTTGATAACTGCAAAGTTTTACTAGTGATAATACAATAGAAAACTCGTACTGCGTAGAATTCGGTGTATTAAATCATTCAAGCAATCTCCGCAGCATACTGAAATTCCTTTTATGTTCAAGATGGCGGGTGACGAGTCTGGAATAACGCTGGGTCAGCCTCATCTTTCCAAACAAGATTTAAATTCGCTGGTGAGTGTTTATCTTTTCAACAGTGATGATAAGGATAGTGATGGTTTGGTTCCCTAAAAGTCAACGGAAAAAATATGAATAATTCTGTTGTTGCGGGCACCGGGAAAGCGGCTGTTCTACCGGCACATGCTAACAGTAACTACCTAACGTTAGCTTGGTTGTCAGCGTGGGGCTTGTCCATATTCAGCCCCGCCTAATGAGTAAATGTAGTTTCCTCTTTCAAATACAGGAACATTAGCTTTCTAGACCTACAGGTCTATTTGTCGTTGTTTATGTGTCTGTGGAAGTATAACAGCTGTTCAGTACATCATCTTCCCTGACTGCACAGGAAATGTCGCAGCAGCACGTCTGAACCATTCATTTGTATGAACGACCTATAATCAACACTTAAACCTTTTTTTTTAATGATACGCTGTAATTCAACTATGTTTAGCAGTAAAATTAGTAGATATTATTGCTGTGGATGTTACTATTTATTGTACCATCTGCACCTGATGGTCACGTCAACAGAGTACGTAGGCTAAACTCGCAGCCTTTGCCTGGTCCCGTTTACTAATCCAGAATAGATGGCCCTTTCCAGGTTATAATACAGACGGTCCTCTGTCTGCTTCACAATGTCATGGCTCATAATACTCACAAAATTAATAATCTATTCCTTATTTCTCATGGCTACATCTCTCATTGTTATTTAGCCCACTCCAGATTAAGTACCATGCCTTAATTAATTCATTGACGTGTGTTTTCTCAACAGGATGTGTCCATCCTGACCCCTCTCTCCCAAGAGATCATCAGCAGACAGGCCACCATCAACATTGGTGAGTGAACCAGTCCCCTGTAGCAGCTAGTGTTGTCATGATACCAGAATTTCCTTGGCAAAAAAGGAAACACAAAGCAGTCTCCACTCTATGGTCATTTAAATCAAATCAAATGTAATTTGTCACATGTGCTGAATGCAACAGGTCTAGTAGACCTTACCATGAAATTCTTACTTACAAGCCCTTAACCAACAATGCAGTTTTAAGAAAATAGAGTTAAGAAAATATTTAAATAATAAATTAAAGTGTAAATAAAAAAAAAACAATAAAATAAAAATCACGAGGCTACTGGTACCAAGTCAATGTGCGGGGCTACAAGTTAGAGGTAATTTGTCCATGTAGGGGTAAAGTGACTATGCATAGATGATAAACAGCAAGTAGCAGCAGTGTAAAAACAAAGGGGGGGGGGGTGCCAATGCAAATACTCCGGGTGGCCATTTGATTAATTGTTCAGCAGTCTTATGGCTGGGGGGTAGAAGCTGTTAATGAGCCTTTTGGTCCTAGACTTGGTGCTCTGGCACTGCTTGCTGTGCGGTAGCAGAGAGAACAGTCTATGACTTGGGTGACTTTTTGACAATTTCTTGGGCCTTCCTCTGACACTGCCTAGTATAGAGGTCCTGGATGGTCGGAAGCTTGGTCCCAGTGATGTACTGGGCCATACGCACTGGTCGGATGCCAAGCAGTTGCCATACCAGGTGGTGACGCAACCGGTCAGGATGCTCTCGATGGTGTAGCTGTAGAACTTTTTGAGGATCTGGGGGACTCATGCCAAATATTTTCAGTCTCCTGAGGGGAAATAGGCATTGTCATGATACTTTTGTCAAATATTGTGTGCTATAGCTTGAGAAATAAATATGTGACAACAAGGCTGTTTTTACCGACTTTAGGATTGTTTTCCTCAAGAAATTAAGTCTGCTTCATGTTTTGTTTTTTCTTTGCTTCCTTACTTTCTAGTATTGCGATACTGGTATGGTGACAACACTAATAGCAGCAGTGGTGTTTTATTTTTTTCACCTTTTATTTAATCAGGTAGGCCAGCTGAGAACAAGTTCTCATTTACAACTGCGACCTGGCCAAGATAAAGCAAAGCAGTGCGACACAAACAGTTACACTGGAGTAATAGATGTGCAAGTAGAGATACTGGGGTGCAAAGGAGCAAAAAATATAAATAACAGTATGGGGATGAGGTAGTTGGGTGGGCTATTTACAGATGGGCTATGTACAGGTGCAATGATCAGTAAGCTGCTCTGACAGCTGATGCTTAAAGTTAGTGAGGGAGATATGTCTCCAGCTTCAGTGATTTTTGCAATTTGTTCCAGTCATTGGCAGCAGAGAACTGTAAGGAAAGGCGGCCAAAGGAGAAGTTGGCTTTGGGCGTGACCAGTGAAATATACCTGCTGGGGTGCGTGCTACGGGTGGGTGCTGCTATGGTGACCAGTGAGCTGAGATAAGGCAGGGCTTTACCTAGGAAGACTTAGATGACCTGGAGCCAGTGGGTTTGGCGACGAATATGAAGTGAGGGGCTTTGGTGACAAAACGGATGGCTCTGTGATAGACTACATCCAATTTGCTGAGTAGAGTGTTGGAGGCTATTTGGAAATGACATCGTCGAGGATCGGTAGGATAGTCAGTTTTACGAGGGTATGTTTGGCAGTATGAGTGAAGGATGCTTTGTTGCGAAATAGGAAGCCGATACTAGATTTAATTTTGGATTGGAGATGCTTAATGTGAGTCTGGAAAGCGAGTTTACAGTCTAACCAAACACCTAGATATTTGTACAGTGAGGGGAAAAAAGTATTTGATCCCCTGCTGATTTTGTATGTTTGCCCACTGACAAAGAAATGATCAGTCTATAATTTTAATGGTAGGTTTATTGGAACAGTGAGAGACAGAATAACAACAAAAACATCCAGAAAAACGCATGTCAAAAATGTTATAAATTGATTTGTATTTTAATGAGGGAAATAAGTATTTGACCCCCTCTCAATCAGAAAGATTTCTGGCTCTTCTGGCAATCAGAAAGATTTCTGACCCATTCTAAGTCCGAACCATCCAGAGTAGTGATGCTAGTCGGGCGGGCGGGTGCAGGCAGCGATCGGTTGAAGAGCATGCATTTAGTTTTACTTGCAGTTGGAGGCCACGGAAGGAGTGTTGTATGGCATTGAAGCTCGTCTGGAGGTTTGTTAACACAGTGTCCAAAGAAGGGCCAGAAGTATACAGAATGGTGTCGTCAGTGTAGAGGTGGATCGGAGAATCACCAGCAGCAAGAGCAACATCATTGATGTATACAGAGAAAAGAGTCGGCCCGAGAATTGAACCCTGTGGCACCCCCATAGAGACTACCAGAGGCCCGGACAACAGGCCCTCTGATTTGACACACTGAACTCTATCTAAGAAGTAGTTGGTGAACCAGGCGAGGCAGTCATTTGAGAAACCAAGGCTGTCGAGTCTGCCGATAAGAATGCGGTGATTGACCGAGTCGAAAGCCTTGGTCAGGTCGATGAATACGGCTGCACAATATCGTCTTTTATTGATGGAGGTTATGATATCGTTTAGGACCTTGAGCGTGGCTGAGGTGCACCCATGACCAGCTCAGAAACCAGATTGCATAGCGGAGAAGGCATGGCGGGATTCGAAATGATCTGTGATCTGTTTGTCAACTTGGCTTTTGAAGACTTTAGAAAGGCAGGATAGATATAGGTCTGTAACAGTTTGGGTCTAGAGTCTGGGGATGACCGCGGCAGCTTTCCAATCTTTAGGGATCTCAGACGATACGAAAGAGAGGTTGAGCAGGCTAGTAATAGGGGTTGCAACAATTGCAGCGGATCATTTCAGATTTTGCAGCTCTTTCAGAACATCAGCTATCTGGATTTGGGTGAAGGAGAAGTGGGGAGGCTTGGGCAAGTTGCTGTGGGGGGTGCAGAGCTGTTGGCCGGGGTAGGGGTAGCCAGGTGGAAAACATGGCCAGCTGTAGAAAAATGCTTATTGAAATTATCGTAGGTTTATTGGTGGTGACAGTGTTTCCTAGCCTCAGTGCAGTGGGCAGCTGGGAGGAGGTGCTCTTATTCTCAATGGACTTTAAAGTGTCCCAGAACCTTTTGGAGTTTGTGCTACAGGATGCACATTTCTGTTAGGAAAGCAAAAGCTAGCTTTTTCAAACTGCCTGTTTATATTGGTTCCTAACTTCCCTGAAAGTTGCATATCGCGGGGGCTATTCGATGCTAATGCCTTACGCCACAGGATGTTTTTGTCTAACAGGTGTCTTGTCTAACATGAGATCTGGGGACCTCAGCCATATATAGTCTGCCCCTTACCTGACCTCACAATTTTAGCCTGTGATTAAATGTGCAAATTTGACATAAGGGTTCAAAGGCTAATTATTGACAATGTTATGCTGTGAGTGTTGACCCCTAACACCCTTCTCTCCTGCCTGAGCACCTCCTGTAACACCCTCTGTTCTCTCCTGCCCTGTAGGCACCATTGGTCATGTGGCCCACGGAAAGTCAACGGTGGTCAAGGCCATCTCAGGTGTTCACACTGTCCGCTTCAAGAACGAGCTGGAGAGGAACATCACCATCAAGCTAGGTTACGCTAACGCCAAGGTAAGCTAACAACGCACTGTTTAGGTCCAATACATGAAGGTGGAGTACCCGTAACTGTTAGCAACACACGAGGGGGCGTGACATTGGTAGAAGGAGTGAATGGAAATGGTACAGTACCAAAAGCATAGATGACGTAGTTCCCCTTTACTGCTCTAGGTGTATAAGCTGGACGACCCCAGCTGTCCCAGGCCAGAGTGCTACAGGTCGTGTGGCTCCAGTACTCCTGATGAGTTCCCTACAGACATCCCTGGAACCAAGGGCAACTTCAAACTGGTCAGACATGTGTCCTTCGTGGACTGTCCCGGTCACGACATTCTGATGGCCACCATGCTGAACGGAGCGGCTGTCATGGACGCTGCCCTCCTGCTCATTGGTAAGACACACTTCTGCTGATCAATACTGATTGAACAATAATCACACTCCCCTATCACCTGATCAGCTCTTGGTAACTTAACCCACCTCCCTCTCTTCCAGCGGGTAACGAGTCATGTCCCCAGCCCCAGACCTCTGAGCACCTGGCTGCCATAGAGATCATGAAGCTCAAACACATCCTGATCCTCCAGAACAAGATCGATCTGGTCAAGGAGAGCCAGGCCAAAGAGCAGTACGAACAGATCCTAGCCTTCGTACAGGGTCAGTGGCTGGAATAGCTCGCTCTTGTAAAGCTTTGTTTGTGTTTGTCCGAGGGAAGTATGTCTGTCTGTGTTTAACCCCTCTGCCTTCTTAAAAGTGTGTAACCTCCTTCCTGTTGTGTGTGTTTGTCTGAGGGAAGTGTGTGTAACCTCTCTCCTGGGGTATGTAGGTACAGTGGCAGAGGGAGCACCTATCATTCCTATCTCAGCACAGTTGAAGTACAACATAGAGGTGGTGTGTGAATACATTGTCAAGAAGATCCCTGTCCCCATCAGAGACTTCACCTCAGAACCCAGACTCATCGGTAAGAACAGACACACGTGCTGTCTCTGTTATGCTTACAATAATGTGTTGTCTGTTTTGTTGATGTGGCGTGCGTTTACGTGTTTCAGTGATCCGGTCATTTGACGTCAACAAGCCGGGTTGTGAGGTAGATGACCTGAAAGGAGGCGTGGCTGGAGGTAGTATACTAAAAGGCGTGCTCAAGGTAGGACACCTGCTTCTTCCCTTTGCCTCAAAGCATCATGGGCAAGTGGTTCAATGGTGCAAAGTTCTTATGAAGCTCTCTGCTTTTCATTAACCTCTTTCATCCTCTTTTCTCTCTCCTGTCTCTTCCTCTTCGTTCTCTCTCCCTCCGTACTTCCCTCCCTCTTTTATATCTGTCTCTCCAGGTGGGACAGGAGTTGGAGGTACGTCCAGGCATTGTGTCTAAGGACCATGAGGGGAAGCTGATGTGTAAACCCATCTTTTCCAAGATCGTCTCTCTGTTCGCTGAACACAACGACCTGCAGTATGCGGCACCCGGAGGACTCATTGGTGTGTGTGTGTGTGTGTTGTGACGGTATGGTGGGTCAGGTGTGTGTTTCTAATATCAGTATAAACACTCAGGTGTGTGTTCTCTGTCCTATCCAGGTGTTGGCACTAAGATTGACCCGACCCTGTGCAGAGCTGACCGTATGGTTGGTCAGGTGCTGGGAGCGGTCGGCGCGCTACCAGAGATCTTCACAGAGCTGGAAATCTCCTACTTCCTGTTGAGGAGGCTTCTGGGAGTCCGCACTGAAGGAGACAAGAAGGCTGCCAAGGTCAGCACTGCACCCTGGGCTTGGTGATTTTTTTATATTTTATACAGATTTTTGTATTAAATTTAGAGGAGGAAGCATCTTTAGATTACTGAGACGCAGTGTGAGGCGGCAGGCAGTGAGTCTTTTTGTTTTTACTCAAGCGGTCTTTTTTTCTGTCTTTGTGTTTGTTGTTTCTCCCCTCAGGTCCAGAAGCTGTCTAAGAACGAGGTGTTGATGGTGAACATCGGCAGTCTGTCTACGGGCGGCAGAGTGAGTGCAGTGAAGGCTGATTTGGCTAAGATCGTCCTGACCAACCCCGTCTGCACCGAGGTCGGAGAGAAGATTGCGCTCAGTCGTCGTGTGGAGAAACATTGGCGGTAAGATAGGGAAGGGGGGTTTGATTTCACTGGATTTTGTGTGTTTGGCTGTTTATTACATTTACATTTAAGTCATTTAGCAGACGCTCTTATCCAGAGCGACTTACAAATTGGTGGATTCACCTTATGATATCCAGTGGAACAACCACTTTACAATAGTGCATCTAAATCTTTTAAGGGGGGGGTTAGAAGGATTACTTTATCCTATCCTAGGTATTCCTTAAAGAGGTGGGGTTTCAGGTGTCTCCGGAAGGTGGTGATTGACTCCGCTGTCCTGGCGTCGTGAGGGAGCTTGTTCCACCATTGGGGTGCCAGAGCAGCGAACAGTTTTGACTGGGCTGAGCGGGAACTGTGCTTCCTCAGAGGTAGGGAGGCGAGCAGGCCAGAGGTGGATGAACGCAGTGCCCTTGTTTGGGTGTAGGGCCTGATCAGAGCCTGAAGGTACGGAGGTGCCGTTCTCTTCACAGCTCCGTAGGCAAGCACCATGGTCTTGTAGCGGATGCTAGCTTCAACAGGAAGCCAGTGGAGAGAGCGGAGGAGCGGGGTGACGTGAGAGAACTTGGGAAGGTTGAACACCAGACGGGCTGCGGCGTTCTGGATGAGTTGTAGGGGTTTAATGGCACAGGCAGGGAGCCCAGCCAACAGCGAGTTGCAGTAATCCAGACGGGAGATGACAAGTGCCTGGATTAGGACCTGCGCCGCTTCCTGTGTGAGGCAGGGTCGTACTCTGCGAATGTTGTAGAGCATGAACCTACAGGATCGGGTCACCGCCTTGATGTTAGTAGAGAACGACAGGGTGTTGTCCAGGGTCACTCCAAGGTTCTTAGCACTCTGGGAGGAGGACACAATGGAGTTGTCAACCGTGATGGCGAGATCATGGAATGGGCAGTCCTTCCCCGGGAGGAAGAGCAGCTCCGTCTTGCCGAGGTTCAGCTTGAGGTGGTGATCCGTCATCCACACTGATATGTCTGCCAGACATGCAGAGATGCGATTCGCCACCTGGTTATCAGAAGGGGGAAAGGAGAAGATTAATTGTGTGTCGTCTGCATAGCAATGGTAGGAGAGACCATGTGAGGATATGACAGAGCCAATTGACTTGGTGTATAGCGAGAATAGGAGAGGGCCTAGAACAGAGCCCTGGGGGACACCAGTGGTGAGAGCACGTGGTGCGGAGACAGATTCTCGCCACGCCACCTGGTAGGAGCGACCTGTCAGGTAGGACGCAATCCAAGCGTGGGCCGCGCCGGAGATGCCCAACTCTGAGAGGGTGGAGAGGAGGATCTGATGGTTCACCGTATCAAAGGCAGCAGATAGGTCTAGGAGGATGAGAGCAGAGGAGAGAGAGTTAGCTTTAGCAGTGCGGAGAGCCTCCGTGACACAGAGAAGAGCAGTCTCAGTTGAATGACCAGTCTTGAAACCTGACTGATTTGGATCGAGAAGGTCATTCTGAGAGAGATAGCAGGAGAGCTGGCCAAGGACGGCACGTTCAAGAATTTTGGAGAGAAAAGAAAGAAGGGATACTGGTCTAGTTGTTGACATCGGAGGGATCGAGTGTAGGTTTTTTCAGAAGGGGTGCAACTCTCGCTCTCTTGAAGACGGGAGGGACGTAGCCAACGGTCAAGGATGAGTTGATGAGCGAGGTGAGGTAAGGGAGAAGGTCTCCGGAAATGGTCTGGAGAAGAGAGGAGGGGATAGGGTCAAGCGGACAGGTTGTTGGGCGGCCGGCCGTCACAAGACGCGAGATTTCATCTGGAGAGGGAGGGGAGAAAGAGGTCAAAGCACAGGGTAGGGCAGTGTAAGCAGGACCAGCGGTGTCGTTTGACTTAGCAAACGAGGCTCGGATGTCGTCGACCTTCTTTTCAAAATGGTTGACGAAGTCATCCGCAGAGAGGGAGGAGGGGGGAGGGGGAGGAGGATTCAGGAGAAGGTGGCAAAGAGCTTCCTAGGGTTAGAGGCAGATGCTTGGAATTTAGAGTGGTAGAAAGTGGCTTTAGCAGCAGAGACAGAAGAGGAAAATGTAGAGAGGAGGGAGTGAAAGGATGCCAGGTCCGCAGGGAGGCGAGTTTTCCTCCATTTCCGCTCGGCTGCCCAGAGCCCTGTTCTGTGAGCTCGCAATGAGTCGTCGAGCCACGGAGCAGGAGGGGAGGACCGAGCCGGCCTGGAGGATAGGGGACATAGAGAATCAAAGGATGCAGAAAGGGAGGAGAGGAGGGTTGAGGAGGCAGAATCAGGGGATAGGTTGGAGAAGGTTTGAGCAGAGGGAAGAGATGATAGGATGGAAGAGGAGAGAGTAGCGGGAGAGAGAGAGCGAAGGTTGGGACGGCGCAATACCATCCGAGTAGGGGCAGAGTGAGAAGTGTTGGATGAGAGCGAGAGGGAAAAGTATACAAGGTAGTGGTCGGCGACTTGGAGGGGAGTTGCAATGAGATTAGTGGACGAACAGCATCTAGTAAAGATGAGGTCAAGCGTATTGCCTGCCTTGTGAGTAGGGGGGGGAAGGTTAGAGGGTGAGGTCAAAAGAGGAGAGGAGTGGAAAGGAGGCAGAGAGGAATGAGTCAAAGGTAGACGTGGGGAGGTTAAAGTCACCCAGAACTGTGATAGGTGAGCCATCCTCAGGAAAGGAACTTATCAAGACGTGAAGCTCATTGATGAACTCTCCAAGGGAACCTGGAGGGCGATAAATGATAAGGATGTTAAGCTTGAAAGGGCTGGTAACTGTGACAGCATGGAATTCAAATGAGGAGATAGACAGATGGGTAAGGGGAGAAAGAGAGAATGTCCACTTGGGAGAGATGAGGATTCCAGTGCCACCACCCCGCTGGCCAGATGCTCTCGGGGTATGCGAGAACACGTGGGCAGACGAGAACAGAGCAGTAGGAGTGTTATCTGGGGTAATCCATGTTTCCGTCAGTGACAAGAAGTTGAGATGCTGGAGGGTAGCATAGGCTGAGATTAACTCTGCCTTGTTGGCTGCAGACCGGCAGTTCCAGAGGCTGCCGGAGACCTGGAACTCCACGTGGGTCGTGCTCGCTGGGACCACCAGGTTAGAGTGGCAGCGGCCACGCGGTGTGAAGCGTTCGTGTGGCCTGTGCAGAGGGGAGAGAACAGGGATAGACAGACACATAGTTGACAGGCTACAGAAGAGGCTACGCTAATGCAAAGGAGATTGGAATGACAAGTGGACTACACTTCTCGAATGTTCAGAAAGTTAAGCTTACGTTGCAAAAATGTTATTGACTAAAATGACGAAGATGATACAGTACTGCTGGCTGGTGAAGTAGGCTAGCTAGCAGTGGCTGCGTTGTTGACTTTGTTTGAACGTGTAGCTGGCTAGGTAACCTCGATAGTTTCAGTACTACACCTTATCATGATACAAAAGCAACTATGGTGTCGCGGGGGACGAAAAATAGCTGGCTAGCTAACCTCGATAATTACTCTAAACTACACAGTTATCAAACTATGACAAAGACAACTAACACTGCACTAGTCAAATCGTTCCGTTGTAGTGTATTAGTTTCTACAGTGCTGCTAGTCAGTAAAGGTTGGCTAGCTAGCAGTGGGTTTGATGAAGACTAGGTGTGTTGACTAAGTCTGGACAACGGCGGCGCGGCTGGCTAGCTAACCTCGATAAATTACTCTAAACTACACAATTATCTTAGATACAAATACAGCAAAGACAGCTATGTAGCTAGCTAGCACTACACTAATCAAGTCGTTCCGTTGTAATGTAATAGTTTCTACAGTGCTGCTAGTCGGTAGAAGTTGGCTAGTTGGCTAGCTAGCAGTGTTGACTAAGTTAGGAGGACGAAAACAGCTGGCTGGCTAGCTAACCTCGATAATTACTCTAAACTCTAAACTACACAATTATCTTTGATACAAAGACGGCTATGTAGCTAGCTAAGAAAAAATTGCTCAGATCAAACAAATCAAACCGTTGTAATGAAATGTAATATTACCTGTGAAGCGAAGTGCGACTACCCCCTCCAAACCCGTGTCTCATTGGTTCTCTTCCCTCTCTGCAGTCTGATTGGCTGGGGCCAGATCAGGAGGGGGGTGACCATCACCCCCACGGTGGACGACGACTGAGGAACCAGACAGGAAGTGTGTCTTCATGGCAACACCCTCTCAACCAGACGACATGCCCAACATACTCTTTTTCATACACCAACACCTGTTCAAGTTGAAAAAGAGAATACCTGCCCCAGGAGGGGGAAGGGAGGAGGCTGCATCGCAATAGTCTAAACTGGCTTCATCACTTTGTCTTCTCTCATCTGCACTTATAAAGACCTGGGACAGGGGAAAGCAGATTACTTGTATTAGAAATCTACTGCTTACCTGTCTTGTTTTCAGATCAGTGCAGACGAAGGAGAATAGACGAGGAGAGGAAGCCACAGTAGAGTATTGAGATACGTCCAGGGAGGGGTAAGGGAAGGTAGCTGGTCAGGGGTTTTAAGATGAGTCTCCCAAAGCAGGACTGTGACTGACTGAACAGGGGGCAACACTCACAATGCTACAGATGGCAATGTAATGGATAGAGCTGAGATGACACGAGTCCCTATTCATTCCACCTGATGGAAAATCCTGTCTTGTTATATTTCTATCTGGCTGTACAGTAAGCGTTGCTCCCTCCGGAATAAGCCCTGCCACAGACGGGAGAGGAACAGAGGGTTGATAGTGCTGTGTGTGTTCTGCTGTCAACTGCTTTCAGTGGAATCTAATAAAATGCACATTTGGAACAAAAGCCTGTAAGTGTGTGTGTTTTTAATATGCTATAGAATGTGATTGGCCCCATTTATTATTCTATTTAGGTATGTTTCTGTCCAATCGAAGCAGTCTTGTGGAAAGAATAAAAGAAGGGTGGGGAAATGGCTTCCATCTTTGAAGATCCTGTCCTATTGTGGATTAGTCACAGCTTCTGTAAAGCCTAAATACAGCTACAGTATAAGCGCACGCTAATGATTTACCTGTAAACTCCACCGTTAACTCAACTTGGGGTGAAAATCAGTTCAGTCTTACCCAATGGAGTGCTTGGATTTTTACAGTAAAGCGATTTCAATAGTACCTGGAAAAAGGGCATGCTGGATGATTTTTGTCCCCTCACAACAGTACAGCTAGAGAACGCAGGGAGGCCTATGGACTGGAGGGGGCTGTGGATACGATGGGGGAGGCCTATGGACTGGAGGGGGCTGTGGATACGATGGGGGAGGCCTATGGACTGGAGGGGGCTGTGAGGATCTCACTAGAGATCCTGAGGAATATGAAGTTCAACAGTCTTGCTGAAAGACTACAAATTGAAAGATAAACAGGTAATGACTCACATTGTTAGTAATTCCATGTATTTCTACTTATTGTTAACATTGTGATAGAAAAGGTGTGACAAAGTGAAATGTTGGGGTTCATATTACCAATATTAAAACTGAAACCTTTCATTTCAGCCATTACAGAGGAGGTGGTAACAAGTGAGAAGATAGGCAAACCTCAACCTCAGGAGGAAACTGCTCCTGCACCTCTTCCACCAGAGGAGAAAAAGCCTCCCAAACTGACTCTCCCAAAGGAGGAGCGCTCCTGTCCTGTGTGTATTGACATCTTCAGGGATCCTGTCATCCTGCCGTGTGGTCAAAGCATCCTGTCTGCAGGAACATTGGCGAGAGAAGGAAGGAAAGGATGTCCTGTTAGTAGGAGAAGAGATCCAATAAGTCCAACAAGCGATCCAAAAAAGTCCTACAGGATCGGAGTAGCTCTGCACTCTGCACAGTGAGAAACTCAAACTCTTCTGGCTGGAGGATTTTAAAAAACAAGTTCAGAATCAGACCCATAGAAGCTGCACAGGACCATAAGTTACAATTGGTTAAAGATGTTAAATTTGACACTGAAGTTGTTCATATAGATTAACAAAAATATAGTGGTGTAAAGTACTTAAGTAAAAAATACTTTAAAATACAACTTAAGTCATTTTTTGGGGTATCTGTACTTTACTATTTATACTTTGGACAACTTTTACTTTTCTAGATTCCTGAAGAAAATAATGTACTTTTTACTCTATACATTTTCCCTGACACCCAAAAGTACTAGTTACATTTTGAGTACTTAGCAGGACAGGAAAATGGTCATTCCTTGTCATCCCTACTGCCATTGATCTGGCGGACTCACTAAACACAAATGCTTAGTTTGTAAATTATGTAGTGTGCCCCTGGCTATCTGTAAGTATAAAAATTAAAAACAAGAAAATAGTGCTGTCTGATTTGCTGAATATAAAGAATTTGAAATGATTTATACTTTTACTTTTGATACTTAAGTATATTTTAGCAATTAAATGTACTTTTGATACTTAAGTATATTGAAAACCAAATACTTTTAGACTTTTACTCAAGTAATATTTTACTGGGTGACTTTCACTTTTACTTGAGTCATTTTCTATTAAGGTATCTTTACTTTTACGACAAGTATGACAATTGGGTACTTTTTAAACCACTGCAAAAATATGTCATTGTTATCCTCCACGCTCCTTTCTCTCTTTCTCCGTAAACAACCGCTCATACCAGGAGGAATTCCAGACTGGCCTGAAGCCCTTATAGGAGAAGCTGTAGGATTTAAATATTATTCAACAAACCTGTGATCAAACAGCAGGAACACATCAATGTGAGGAGAGAATTCTGTGATCTCTACATACTGTAGATGCCTGGGATTACCTGATAATAACTACCATTCCTCTCACTGTCTCCAGAGCACAGGCCCAGCAAACAAAGAGACAGATTAGGGAGGAGTTTGAAAATCTTCACCAGTTTCTACGAGATGAAGAGGCCAGGATTAAAAAAAAATTGAAATCAGGAAGCCAGTGTAGAGAGGCTAACACTGAAGTAATATGTTCTAATTTTGGGGTTCTACTCATGATTCCAGCAACCGTATTTAGCACTAGCTGAAATGTATTTAGTGCTTTATCCGGGTAGATGGAGAGTAGAGCATTGCAGTAGTCTAATCTCGAAGTGACAAAAGCATAGATTCGTTTTTCTGCATCATTTTTAGACAAAAAGGTTCAGATTATTTTGCAATGTTACGACAATGGAAAAAAGCTGCTCTTAAAATGTTTTTTACATATTAGTCAAAAGAGAGATCAGGCTCCAGAGTAACACCGAGGTCCTTCACAGTTTTATTTGAGAAGACTGTAAAACCATTGAGATACATTTTCAGATTAAACAGATCTCTTTGTTTTTTGGGACCTAGAACTAGCATCTCTGTTTTGTCTGAGTTTAAAAATACAACATTTGCCGCCATCCACTTCCTTATGTCTGAAACACAGCCTTTCAGGGTAGGCAATTTTGGGACTTCACCATGTTTAATCTAAATGTACAGCTGTGTGTCCTCTGCATAACCATCATTAAGACGTAGCATATATACTGAAAACAAAAGTGGTCCTAAAACGGAACCTTGTGGAACACCAAAACTTACCATTGATTTTTCAGAGGACAAACCATCCACAGAGGCAAACTGATATCTTTCCGACAGATAAGATCTAAACCAGGCAAGAACTTGTCCGCATAGACCAATTCGGGTTTCCAACCTCTCCAAAAGAATGTGGTGATCGATGGTGTCAAAAACAGGTCTAGGAGCACAAGGAGAGACACAGAGCCTTGGTCTGATGCCATTAAAAGGTACTTTACCACCTTCATCAGTGTGGTCTCAGTACTATGATGGGGTCTAAAGCCAGACTGGAGCGTTTCGTATACATTATGTGTCTTAAGGAAGGCAGTGAGTTGCTGAGCAACAGCTTTTTCCCAAACATTATCTGACACTGATAACTACACACATTTCACTGAGAGAGTATTTCCATTTATTGGTAATGGTTGTAGTCTCCATCCTCTGAGGATCTTACCAATGAAGGCCTCTGTGCAAGTCCAGCAGTTTATTGTCTCTGGAACCACATTCAAATTATATATCAATTCCCCTTGTCACAAGTATAGATTCTGGCCTTTTAATGTAGAGATAGATTTTTGAATGTACCTTTATTGTACATTAGGCCTAACATATTTCCAGTAAAAACAAATCTAAATATTTACATAAAGTAAATATGTGGCCTTTATGTACAAATGTAGGCTACATAAATTCCTCATAGGTTTCCTTTGAGTAGTCTAATAGCCTAGTCTTTGAGTAATAAGTAATATAATAATAATAAAGTTGTAATATGAATGTTAATAAAATATTAATTGATCAATCCAAACATCTCAGCCTTATTCAACCCTCTCTGTTTGACCTTTTGACCTAGATAAGAGAATAGATTTTAGTATTTCCTTTATTATGTTGCCAGCTGTCCTATTTAATAAAGTAGTTCCATAGTACACTTCCAGGATGGATGGCACACCTGAGCGAATATCCGAAGAAGTCGCACCTAGATGGTGAGAGCAAGCCGATCCTAGATCTGACCAGGACAGCCTCTATGCTACTTAAAACTGAGATAGGCTTCACGTGCCACAGAAGCTGCTCCGTGGTTAGGTGAGTACATGGATAAACTGGGTTAAAAAAGTAGGTTATGCATTGTAAACTTTAAATGCCGAAGAATGTTCTGTTTGTCACGATAAAAGAGACAAGACGCCCGTAACTTGTGTTTCTTTGGGGAAGCACCACTGCGTTTTTAAGATTTCACTGTTAAATTCGGCACACAGATTGCAAAAAAATTCTTGCTCCTCTTCTAGTCAGAAAGCGTATTTGATAATGGTATCTGTGTGTGTGATCTGTGCTGTCTGTGTACCCGTCTTACTATAGGCAGCTGCTGAGCTGTACTAAAGGATCCTCAGGTATGGTGTTTTTGCTCTACTGATCCAGGGTCAGATATTGATCTCCTAGCCTACTGATGATGTCCTACTGATCCAGGGTCAGATATTGATCTCCTAGCCTACTGATGATGTCCTACTGATGGTTAAGTTATAATAAGATTTTTGAATGAGATTAGAACATCTGAATGATCTGTGGTTACAGCCATACATCATTCCTGGACTCAATTGCTCACTTGACTGAATAGTGTGTGCAAGAGCTGGGCTGGAACAAAATCCTGCACACCCTGTAGCTCTCCAGAGCTGGGAGAGTAAGAGAGGAGAGTAAGGGACAGGGGTCAGTTTGATTTTAAACATAACCCTAATCTTAACCCTAACCCTGCACACACTGCAAACCTTATGCCTAAACCGAAGCTTAAATTAAGACCAAAAAGCATATTTCTGTAGCCAATTTAGATTTTGTGGCTGTGGAATCGGACTTTGTGGATATAGAAGCTAGTGGAAACCATCAATGTGGGATTGATAAAATACCTGCTCATGTCTGTTTGTGATTGGCCAGATGTCCAGAGGGGGCAGGCTGGTTCACCATCATGAACCAGATCCGCAGGAAACGCACAACCTCAGGAAACGCATCATGCCTTTTGCATCATACCGGCTGTATTTCTGTATTTTTAAAGTTATATATCTTGAAAACTTGAATGCTGACATAATGGTCCGTCACATTTAAGGGCTTTGCTATTGAGATTGTATTTTTAGATCAGGCACACAATAATCTTGTGATATTAAGCACCTTCACAATACCTTCTGCACATGATCCCCCTGGAAATGACTTTGATTAAAGTAAGAACATTCCATCTGTCAAACTACTAACAGTGTGAGTCTACTGATCTGACCTGTTGGTTTTGACTTCACTCCGACATGCTGATGATTGTATGAATACATGATGTGCCGGTACTTGAATAACAAGGCTCCTTTATGTGTGTCTGTAATAAGACTGCAGGCTGAAAGTAGAGAAAAACACCAACATGCTCCTCTCATTTATTTCTCTTGCTGGCAGGTACATGTTTCTCCTTCACTGCAAGTTTCTTCTCCCTCTCTCCTCCAGTCCCACGCACTTCTGTTCTCCTCAAGTTCTCTGAACATTCCAAGGCCCCTCCGCACCTTTAGCCCCCGCCATCACGCCCGGATCTGACCACAGAGAAACAGAATGCACAGTATGTATGTGTGTGACGAACTTGGTTCAAACTTTGATGTCCTGTGCGCCACAACATTGTGTTAGTTATAGTTAGTATGCTACAGCCTGACCTTCAGGTCTAGGGAAGTGGTTCCCAAACTGTGGGTTGGCGCGAGGTTCGGCAGGGGATGTGTGGGGGTCCACCCCCCTCCAAAAAATGTGTAGAATTGCAGGAAATAAGCTTTAAACCTGCAAAATTCTCTCCACCAATAAGAGGGGTGTGAACAGTTTGTGTCATGAACAGTGATTGTGTCATGAACAGTGATTGTGCCCATCCCTGCGCGTGCGCGCAGGGATGTTCCCCATTGCTGGAAGGGTGGCCCTGAGTGAAACAGTTTGGGAACCTCTGGTCTAGGGCAAGGGTACTACTCATCATATGAGGGGAGTGACAAAACTCCATTATTTGCATGCACGTGTAAGACGTGTAAGGGTGTTTGTGTATTAGCTCGCGGCCAGTCTCCTTTAGGTAGAGAATTACAGCCTTGAGGCCTAACTGACAGACGTGGTAGGGAGGGTGTACCAGAGGGTTGTCATTCAACTGTAGAACCACCAGGTGGCGTAGAAGAGGCAGCGATCTGGGCAGAGCAGATAGATGGTTATCCTGTATATACAACTCCCTTAAAGCTGGGGGAGAGGAGGCAGTTAGGTGTGTGTGAATATGTGTGCTTGAAAAATTATGTTTAATTCCTATTGGAATCCAGCCAGAGTGGGGATATCTAACATATTTTATTCACTCACAATCTGCATTCAGAATGACTGCCAGGGTTGGAATGATGAGTGAACGAGACCACCTAAACTGAAACAACCATATCAGCAACAGGTGCATTAGTTTAGAAACATTGTAAGTTATTTGTCTTAGTGTAGCATAATATAAATTAATTGATAAATTAAACAATCAATGTACATGCAAAAACACAGATATTGAAAAAAACACTTCAAAAAAATCTAACTGTAATAAAGAATGCTGGGAAATATGACAATGCTGGGCCTGTTTTTACAGACCAGCTTGACCAGCTAGTCGGCCAGCCTAACCAGTTAGACCATGTTGGTTAGACCAGCATTGACCAGCATGGACCAGCTTGAAATCTGGGCTGACCTATGCAGTTTTTTTCAGCAGGGTAGCTGACTGAGGTCCAGTGGGTTGTGGCTGAGGACAAGGGAGCGTAGCTGACTGAGGTCCAGTGGGTTGTGGCTGAAGTCTAGGGAGCGTAGCTGACTGAGGTCCAGCGGGTTGTGGCTGAGGACAAGGGAGTGTAGCTGACTGAGGTCCAGTGGGTTGTGGCTGAAGTCTAGGGAGCGTAGCTGACTGAGATCCAGTGCGTTGTGGCTAAGGACAAGGGAGCGTAGCTGCGCCGTAGTAGGCATCCCAGTTCCTGGCACACGGTGGCCAGCTGCTTGTGGTTAAAGTGGAGAAGAGGCTGGCGTGGTGGGAGATGTCAGGCGGGATGTGTTGGAGCTGGTTCCTGTCCAAGAGGACCAGGTGGGCAGGGCGACAGCCTGGCTGAGGCTGAGGACACCGTCGTCTTCGATGTGATTGGACACCAGGTCCAGAATGTCCAAGGTTCCATTTTTCTTCAGAACCTCACCGAGACACCACGCCTCACCACGAGTCACAGGGTTACTGAGCAGAGGAGAGACATAGAGGAGGAGTGTATGGTGTGAGTAACTATGAATGCACTTATGGGGGGGGGCTTACCAACCTAGGTCCAGGTATTTGAGGGTGGAGTTGGTTCTCAGGGCTTCAGTGAGTCTTTCCTCTCCAGTCTGTCATGCCCATCTTCCCCAGGTGCATCTCCCTCAGACACTGATTAACCACCAACATGCCTGACATCTGGTCTGCTGCCTCCTCCTAGGACAGACAGATGAAACCCTGTTGTGGAAAATTCCATCTAAAGATTAGGCAGAGACTAATTTAATTGTATAATAGTGATTCATTTTTAAAGGGAAAATGAACCTCCAAAATGTCATGGATAAGGAGGACAGGAGATCTTTTACCATTAAGGCTCGGCTAGAAAACAGACAGTCCCTCACTGAGATTTTTCAATAAGGTCTCTTATCTTATTAATTGTGGCCAGAGGGATGTCTGGGTTGAAGCCGAGCGAAACGGGTCAAAAAGTCAGGTCACTCTCATCCGGGTCACAACACCAAATGTTGTGGAAAATTTGATCCAAAGATTAGGCAGAGACTAATATATCATCATAATAGTGAATCTTTAATAAATACGACCAGCTGCAAGCTGTAGATCCCTCTCTGATCGCAGTCAGGGAAGGAGCTCCAAGAGTAAATGGTTCCATGTCCCTTACATAGTGGGAGGTGATCATACTATCATATGACACAGTCACAGTAACAGCCAGCACAGGCCGGAGGGGCAGACATCCGACTCGGGCCTCCGTCCGACCCCGAGAGTTACAACAGCTCACCCCAAATTCTGCCACAACACCCTGATCAGTGGTCATTCATTCCTTCATTCATTCATTCATTCATTCATTCATTCGTCATTCAGGGCAGAGTCCCACCTGTTTTGAGCACCACACTTTTAGATAAAAATAATAATAATAATAATACTGGGGTTGGCTGTTTTGCTTGTTATTTTGGCATTAATACATGTCACATATCAGTTTGCAAATAATGTAAAAAATAAATAAAAATAAATGTCATGGAGTTAATAAAGACGCATACAAACATGGTCTCTTTTTTGTTTTCTTGAGTAAAGCAGCTCCAAAATGCAGGTGCTTCAGCCTAGCTCAGTGCTTTCTGTGGTGGTGGGGCAAGCCAGCAGAAAATACAGTGTGTTGCACCTGATTGGCTCATTTTTCTGTCATGACTGTCTTAGTTTTCTGTCCCTCATGGGACAGTACGTCATCCCCAATTCTGAAGGTAGAGCTCGAAAATTTTGCCCCTTGGGTTCTGCCATAGAGTTATATTAGAAGTGCCCATCCAAGAAGGCTCAAGGTCATTGGCCACAGATAGAATGACATAAAATCACGTTATATCAACAGTAGCTTTGATTGGACTGATCAACATCTTACTTTCAAAGTCTTAGCTAGCAGTGATCATCAGTTGTCAACAATCTACTGGGAAATCCTTTTTAATCCTTGTCATATGAAGAGAAATAATGAAGAGAAATTACAGATAAAATGTATCGGTGCTCATCGGCCATTGTGCATAAACATTACACAACAAGTTTTGGGTTCCGGAACTCCAATTTGAGCAGCAGCAGCTGAAAAATGAGCTCCTACAAATATTGAAATTTACATGGTTTTTAGAGTGAAGTACATCGGAAAAAAGCAAAAGAAAACTGCAAGACTGAATAGGAGAAAAAACAAGCAACAAACAAAGAAGATAGGCTTTTGAAAAATAACTATTTTTCATAAAATTGTAGTTATCTTAGCAAGCTGAATTGTTTACCAGTTGCTAAGCAGTTGCTAGGGACTCTTTTGGAAGAAGCTAGCTAGCTAATGAAGAACAACAAAGAATATCTAGTTAACAGAAGAAAAGAAAGAGAAAATCAGGACAGAAGAAAAAGGATATCAAAGTGAAACAGTTCTCTAAAGACACAGGAGACAATAATACAAGAAACAACACTTCTGTAGCTTGTCAACTATGTGTCTGTCTATCCCTGTTCTCTCCTCTCTGCACAGGCCATACAAACGCTTCACACCGCGTGGCCGCTGCCACTCTAACCTGGTGGTCCCAGCGCGCACGACCCACGTGGAGTTCCAGGTCTCCGGCAGCCTCTGGAACTGCCGGTCTGCAGCCAACAAGGCTGAGTTCATCTCAGCCTATGCTACCCTCCAGTCCCTAGACTTCCTGGCGCTGACGGAAACATGGATTACCACAGATAACACTGCTACTCCTACTGCTCTCTCTTCGTCTGCCCACGTGTTCTCGCATACCCCTAGAGCATCGAGCCAGCGGGGTGGTGGCACTGGAATCCTCATCTCTCCCAAGTGGACATTCTCTCTTTCTCCCCTGACCCATCTGTCTATCTCCTCATTTGAATTCCATGCTGTCACAGTTACCAGCCCTTTCAAGCTTAACATCCTTATCATTTATCGCCCTCCAGGTTCCCTTGGAGAGTTCATCAATGAGCTTGACGCCTTGATAAGTTCCTTTCCTGAGGATGGCTCACCTCTCACAGTTCTGGGTGACTTTAACCTCCCCACGTCTACCTTTGACTCATTCCTCTCTGCCTCCTTCTTTCCACTCCTCTCCTCTTTTGACCTCACCCTCTCACCTTCCCCCCCTACTCACAAGGCAGGCAATACGCTTGACCTCATCTTTACTAGATGCTGTTCTTCCACTAATCTCATTGCAACTCCCCTCCAAATCTCCGACCACTACCTTGTATCCTTTTCCCTCTTGCTCTCATCCAACACTTCTCACTCTGCCCCTACTCGGATGGTATTGCGCCGTCCCAACCTTCGCTCTCTCTCTCCCGCTACTCTCTCCTCTTCCATCCTATCATCTCTTCCCTCTGCTCAAACCTTCTCCAACCTATCTCCTGATTCTGCCTCCTCAACCCTCCTCTCCTCCCTTTCTGCATCCTTTGATTTTCTCTGTCCCCTATCCTCCAGGCCGGCTCGGTCCTCCCCTCCTGCTCCGTGGCTCGACGACTCACTACGAGCTCACAGAACAAGGCTCCGGGCAGCCGAGCGGAAATGGAGGAAAACTCGCCTCCCTGCGGACCTGGCATCCTTTCACTCACTCCTCTCTACATTCTCCTCTTCTGTCTCTGCTGCTAAAGCCACTTTCTACCACTCTAAATTCCAAGCATCTGCCTCTAACCCTAGGAAGCTCTTTGCTACCTTCTCCTCCCTCCTGAATCCTCCTCCCCCTCCCCCCCCCCCTCCTCCCTCTCTGCGGATGACTTCGTCAACCATTTTGAAAAGAAGGTTGACGATATCCGATCCTCGTTTGCTAAGTCAAACGACACCGCTGGTCCTGCTCACACTGCCCTACCCTGTGCTTTGACCTCTTTCTCCCCTCTCTCTCCAGATGAAATCTCGCGTCTTGTGACGGCCGGCCGCCCAACAACCTGCCCACTTGACCCTATCCCCTCCTCTCTTCTCCAGACCATTTCCGGAGACCTTCTCCCCTTCCTCACCTCGCTCATCAACTCATCCTTGACCGCTGGCTACGTCCCTTCCGTCTTCAAGAGAGCGAGAGTTGCACCCCTTCTGAAAAAACCTACACTCGATCCCTCCGATGTCAACAACTACAGACCAGTATCCCTTCTTTCTTTTCTCTCCAAAACTCCTGAGCGTGCCGTCCTTGGCCAGCTCTCCTGCTATCTCTCTCAGAATGACCTTCTTGATCCTAATCAGTCAGGTTTCAAGACTGGGCATTCAACTGAGACTGCTCTTCTCTGTGTCACGGAGGCTCTCCGCACTGCTAAAGCTAACTCTCTCTCTGCTGCCTTTGATACTGTGAACCATCAGATCCTCCTCTCCACCCTCTCCGAGTTGGGCATCTCCGGCGCGGCCCACGCTTGGATTGCGTCCTACCTGACAGGTCGCTCCTACCAGGTGGCGTGGCGAGAATCTGTCTCCGCACCATGCGCTCTCACCACTGGTGTCCCCCAGGGCTCTGTTCTAGGCCCTCTCCTATTCTCGCTATACACCAAGTCACTTGGCTCTGTCATATCCTCACATGGTCTCTCCTATCATTGCTATGCAGACGACACACAATTAATCTTCTCCTTTCCCCCTTCTGATAACCAGGCGGCGAATCGCATCTCTGCATGTCTGTCAGACATATCAGTGTGGATGACGGATCACCAGCTCAAGCTGAACCTCGGCAAGACGGAGCTGCTCTTCCTCCCGGGGAAGGACTGCCCGTTCCATGATCTCGCCATCACGGTTGACAACTCCCTTCTGTCCTCCTCCCAGAGTGCTAAGAACCTTGGCGTGATCCTGGACAACACCCTGTCGTTCTCCACTAACATCAAGGCGGTGACCCGATCCTGTAGGTTCATGCTCTACAACATTCGCAGAGTACGACCCTGCCTCACACAGGAAGCGGCGCAGGTCCTAATCCAGGCACTTGTCATCTCCCGTCTGGATTACTGCAACTCGCTGTTGGCTGGGCTCCCTGCCTGTGCCATTAAACCCCTACAACTCATCCAGAACGCCGCAGCCCGTCTGGTGTTCAACCTTCCCAAGTTCTCTCACGTCACCCCGCTCCTCCGCTCTCTCCACTGGCTTCCAGTTGAAGCTCGCATCCGCTACAAGACCATGGTGATTGCCTACGGAGCTGTGAAGGGAACGGCACCTCCATACCTTCAGGCTCTGATCAGGCCCTACACCCAAACAAGGGCACTGCGTTCATCCACCACTGGCCTTCTGGCCCCCCTACCTCTGAGGAAGCACAGTTCCCGCTCAGCCCAGTCAAAACTGTTCGCTGCTCTGGCACCCCAATGGTGGAACAAGCTCCCTCACGACGCCAGGACAGCGGAGTCAATCACCACCTTCCGGAGACACCTGAAACCCCACCTCTTTAAGGAATACCTAGGATAGGATAAAGTAATCCTTCTACCCCCCCCTTAAAAGATTTAGATGCACTATTGTAAAGTGGTTGTTCCACTGGATATCATAAGGTGAATGCACCAATTTGTAAGTCGCTCTGGATAAGAGCGTCTGCTAAATGACTTAAATGTAATGTAAATGTAAGTTGGAAATCGTAAATTCAACAATGAGTCGTTTGGAAGGAATAGGTGGCTAACTGCAAGCGTTGTAAAGAAACCACTAACATTAGCCTGCTACTCAATGGAGTGGCTGAGTTTTTTTTCTGAGTTACCACCATAAATCCAGAGAATGCCAGACTTTGATGACATAATTTGCCTACAAAGGCCACCTTCACAAGGTGAGTCCAAAAATGTCTTGTATGCTGTTGCATAAATTATTAAATATGCCAGGGATAAATGTATACTGTGGCTAAGAAATTAATACTAAGTGTATGTTGTGTAGTAAGCTGTTAGTAGTCCATGTGCCTCACCCTAATAATTTGGTCTATTTTCACCTCTTAAATCGCCTACTGTTCTAACTTGGTGGTGCACGTCGTCGCTTGCTCATTGTCTTAATCGCCTCTTATGCCATAATTTGTACATCTCAATTGTCAGTAGAAACCATATTTAAGCAAGTCAGCCATATCAGCTGTTTTTTAAAAGGCAGTAAATGAGGCTGAATGAACCGTAGCAGTACTAAGGTGTAGGCCCTAACAGTTTGTCACTGTTTCAGTGCAATTAATGTATTGTTTAGTGTTGTGTTGTGGCTTTGCTGACATGCATCCCACATTTTTTTGTTGTTTGCCCCACAAAGATTTACATGCTAAAATCGCCACTGGGTGGGCCTATGCCATCCCATGGCTTTGCCCCTGCCCAGTCATGTGAAATTCATAGATTAGGGCCTAATGAATGTATTTTAATTGATTGATTTCCTTCTATGAACTATAACTCAGTGAAATCTTAGAAATTGTTGCATGTTGCGTTTATATTTTGTTCCGGTTACGATCCAGGTGTGCAAAGCCCTTAGATACTTACCCAGAAACACTCATAGCTTTAATCACTGCCAAAGGAGTGAATGCTTTATGAAAATTAGATATTTCTGTATTTCATTTTCAATAAATGTACAATTTCTAAAAACATGTTTTCACTTTGGGGCATTGTGTGTAGATAGGTGAGATTTTTGAATTTATGTAATCCATTTTGAATTCAGGCTGTAACACAACAAAATGTGGCATAAGTCAAGGGGTATGAATACTTTCTGATGGCACTTTAGCTACTCCAGTGTTTATAATTAATGTATAAATAAATACAGTGAAACTCTTGGCGATGTATTCATCTCTGTCTGTCTGTCATTACACATCAGGTCCAGAAAGCGCAGACGCACATTCTCCTGACACAGATAGCACACAGGATAATACACATCTAATAAGACGGTGCACCCACCAGTGTTCTCATCAACCTCCAATATATGTGAACAGCACCTCGAGGTCAGCGAGGTGTGTCGCCGCCTCGTCTGTGATGCAGTTGTACCTCAAGTCCAGACCTGTCAATCAACAACACACCTGGAATAACAACACACGTGTGCATCTCAATATCTCGACTTCCTCTACCTGCACTGATCAGAGAGAACGAGACAGGTGAAAACATGATATCCCCGTGCTTCCATGCGTTCACCTATCCTATTCACTCACTTCTCAGAGCAGATGGATGTTCCCACTTGAGGCTTGTGTTAGAATGCAGCCAATACAAGCTATGTGTTGTCTCAACAGTAAACATGACCTAGCTACCTGTAACTGAGTCGTTGTCTCAGAGGGGTCTGGACCGTTTGAGTGTGATGTTTCTACGGAATGCAGACAGACATGCTGGGGTTGGTCAAACTCCTGAAGGAAAAGTGAACGCCAGTACAAGAAGTTGCTTTTGCGGCTAGAAAATGAACTGCATGATGCTGCGAACCTACCCTGCCTTCCCCTCCATCTCACGCAGGACTTCTAAAATGTATCTATTGGCTGGTAGTTGTTTTTCTTGGCAGATAGATTAGTAAACAAACTTCTGTAATATTACCCATAGTAGAGAGACGAGGCTAGCTGCGAATATAAAAAACACCAGGCCTAGGACGAGAATAAAATGTTTACGTTCCTATGGCAACAGGCGCTGGGAAAACGGAAGGGGAAACGGGCGCCAACACTCATTACAATTAATTCTCTGAAATTGTTTTTTAAAAAATCAACAGTATTTAAAAACGTTAACTCTCTTTAATCCACAATGATGTGAAATTGCATCCTAGTGGTGCATCTATAAATATACTGAAATGTTGTGGAAAGGATGAGAAAGCCCAGAGATTTCAGATATTTATTCCTCAGAATAAAGAATATAGCTGTTTATTTAAAGAAAAGAAAAAGTTGACTTTTCATAAATATCCATCCTATCTCAATATAACCTCTAGCTTATACATAAGCCCCATGTTACTGAGACGTGGGTTTAAAACCAGAACAATGAACAGAGAACCATCAGAGAAATGCAAGCCAGCATACGGTGAGAGCCTGGCTTTTCTGTGGGTACGTCCTCAGTGACTCTCACTTAACTATATACAGCAATTAAAAACATACCAGAAAAATAAAACACTTTTAGATCAGAGATGGAGAGAATTACATGACATATCAACGTTTGTCAACATCGCCACTACTCACACAGTTCTATATCTGACTACAGCTGATTCATATGTGATCCAGTCGAAACGGCAGACCGACTCCAAGCCTGAGAGAGTAACATTAGGGTCTGGGTTAGGGGTCAGAGTTGTTCAAGTCAGGGGTCAGGGCAGAGGTCGTTGTCCAATGTTCTAATGATGATGATCTGCTCTATATTTTCGGCGGGGGAGACTGGGGAAGAGAAGGAGAGGGAAGATGTATGCAGCTGCTCCACTAGAACACAGAGAGGGTTAGGGCTCAAGTTAGGGGTCGCGGGCTCAAGGTTGTCTGGTTCCTCGGGGTCGGGGTTGTCGGGTTCGGGGTTGTCAGGTTCCTCGGGTTCCTCGGGATCTGGGTTGTCTGGTTCCTCGAGCACAGGGCTGGGCGCGTCGCGGGAGATCATTCCCTGGTGATCAATAGGAATGTTGTGGAGGAGAGCACCTTCTGGAACATCCACTGGAGAACGAACACACACAAGTTAAAGAGATTGAACGAGATCTTAAGCACTTACAAACTTGAAACATATTGTACGCTTTGGAATTCGTAACATATCATGCGAATTGCAGAACGTAACATATCATACAAAATGGATGACGTACACAATAGTAAACAATTTTCAGGGGCCTGTTTTGGCTCGTGAGCACTACTTTCAAAACTACTAGCTGAAATTATACAAAACCTTTATAACATAGATACAGTGCATTCGGAAAGTATTCAGGACACCACCTTTTCTACATTTTGTTACGTTTTTTTTCCCTTATCAATCTACACACAATACCCCATAATGACGCATTATTGAAAATGTACATTTTAAAAAAAAACGGAAATTTGACATTTACATAAGTATTCAGACCCTTTACTCAGTACTTTTTTGAATTACATTTTGCAGCGATTACAGCTTTGAGTCTTCTTGGGTATGATGCTACAAGCTTAGCACACCTGTATTTGGGGAGTTTCTCCCATTCTTCTCTGCAGATCCTCTCAAGCGCTGTCAGGTTGGATGGGGAGCGTTGCTGCACAACTATTTTCAGGACTCTCCAGAGATGATCAATCGGGTTCAAGTCTGGGCTCTGGCTGGGCCACTCAAGGACACTCAAGAGACTTGTCCCGAAGCCACTCCTGTGTTGTCTTGGCTGTGTGCCTAGGGTCATTTTCCTGTTGGAATGTGAACCTTCGCCCCCAGTCTGAGGTCCTGAACGCTCTGGAGCAGGTTTTCATCAAGGATCTCACTCTTTCCCTCGATCCTGACTAGTCTCCCATTCCCTGCCGCTGAAAAACATCCACACAGCATGATGCTGCCATCGCCATGCTTCACCGTAGGGATGGTGCCATGTTTTCTCCAGACGTGACGCTTGGCATTCAGGCGAAAGAGTTCAATGTTGGTTTCATCAGACCAGAGCATCTTGTTTCTCATGGTCTGAGAGTCCTTTAGGTGCCTTTTGGCAAACTCCAAGTGGGCTGTCATGTGCCTTTTACTGAAGAGTGGCTTCCTTCTGGCCACTCTACCATAAAAGGCCTGATTGGTGGAGTTCTGCAGAGATGGTTGTCCTTCCATTATAGCCTGTAACGTAACAAAATGTGGAAAAGGTCTGAATACTTTCCGAATGCACTGTATATAGTGCCTTGCAAAAGTATTCAGAACCCTTGGATTTCTTCACATTTGATTGATTGATTGATTGATTGATTGAGTTTATTTAATTTTTACAGGGACAGTGCACATTAATCAACGTTTCAGTAAAAGTGCCGGTTTTAGCCACCCGGCTAATTTTCAACCGCAGTCCCTGGGCAGGTTATTAAAAACAATTACAATATAGACAATCATTGAACAGTGAGCACACGCAGAGTAACATAGGACAAGCAAGACATAGCATACAGACAGAGCAACATAGGACAAGCAAGATGTAGCATACAGACAGAGCAACATAGAACAAAAAGCAACAAGACAAAATCCATAAAAGCAACAAAGTGTTTCCACACCTCACAAGCTACAGACAACAGACAACATTGTGTTAAAACGTTGGATTAAAATAGATAAGTATTCAGACCCTTTGTTTAGGCAAACCTAAATGAGTTCAGGAGTAAAATTTGGCTTAACAAATCACATATTAAGTTACATGGACTCACTGTGTGAAATGATAGGGGTTGACAATTTTTTTGCCAAAATGCAATTTGGATTTTTTTGTGTGTGCTATATTGACAGTAAATATAGCAATTATATGATAAGGGAACAACATTCCCACCTTTTTCATTGTCAATAATTCAATTTTGCTCATATTCTTGAGACACAAAAATCAACCAAATCTGCTAAATACTGTGATTGAAGAAAAATAGTTCAGGTTCATTATCATTTCTACCTGGTCTTAGTTGTTTAAATTCAGGCAATATATCATATCATATACACATATATACATATACATATTAGTACAAGTCAAAAGTTTGGACACACCTACTCATTCCAGGGATTTTCTTTATGTTTACTATTTACTAGAATAATAGTGAAGACAGCAAAACTATAAAATAACACATATGGAATCATGTAGTAACCAAAAAAGGGTTAAACAAATCTAAATATATTTCATATGAGATTCTTCAAAGTAGCCACCCTTTGCCTTGATGACAGCGTTGCACACTCTTGGCATTCTCTCAACCAGCTTCATGAGGTAGTCAACTGGAATGCATTTAAACTAACAGGTGTGCCTCGTTAAAATTAATTTGTGGAATTTCTTTCCCTCTTAACGCGTTTGAGCCAATCAGTTGTGTTGTGACAAGGTAGGGGTGGTATACAGAAGATATCCCTATTTGGTAAAAGACCAAGTCTGTATTATGGCAGGAACAGCTCAAATAAGCAAAGAGAAACGACGATCCATCATTACTTTAAGACATGGTCAGTCAATCCGGGAAATGTCAAGAACCTTGAAAGTTTCTTCAAGTGCAGTCACAAAACCCATCAAGCACTATAATGAAACTGTCTCTCAGGAGGACCGCCACAGGAAGACCCAGAGTTACTTCTGCTGCAGAGGGTAAGTTCATTAGAGTTAAGTGCACCACAGATTGCAGCCCAAATAAAAGCTTCACAGAGTTCAAGTAACAGACATCTCAAGATCAACTGTTCAGAGACTGCGTGAATCAGGCCTTCATGGTCCAATTTCTAAAATAGCACAAATATGAAGAGACTTGCTTGGGCCAAGAAACACGAGCAATGGACATTAGACCGGTGGAAATCTGTCCTTTGGTCTAATGAGTCCAAATTTGAGATTTTTGGTTTTTTATTTTAATTTTACTTACTTAATTTAACTAGGCAAGTCAGTTAAGAACAAATTCTTACTTTCAATGACGGCCTAGGAACAGTGGGTTAACTGCCTTGTTCAGGGGCAGAACGACAGATTTTTACCTTGTCAGCTCGGATTCAATCTTGCAACCTTTCGGTTACTAGTCCAACGCTCTAACCACTAGGCTACGTGCCGCCCCACGATTCTGGTTCTAACCACAGTGTCTTTGTGATACACAGAGTAGGTAAACGGATGATCACCGCATGTGTGGTTTCCACCGTGAAGCATGGAGAAGGGGGTATGATGGTGTGGGATGCTTTGCTGGTGACACTGTCTGTGATTTATTCATAAGGCACACTTAACCAGCATGGCTTCCACAGCATTCTGCAGTGATACGTCATCCCATCTGGTTAGCGCTTAGTGGGACTATCATTTGTTTTTCAACAGGACAATGACCCAACACACCTCCAGGCTGTGATGTCTTCATGGCCGAGCAGCCACACAAGTTCACCATGCACAGTGCCAAGCGTTGGCTGGAGTGGTGTAAAGCACGCTGCCATTGGACTCTGGAGCAGTGGAAACGCGTTCTCTGGAGTGATGAATCACGTTTCACCATCTGGCAGGCCCGACGGAGGAATCTGGGTTTGGCGGATGCCAGGAGAACGCTACCTGCCCGAATGCATAGTGCCAACTGTAGTTTGGTGGAGGAGGAATAATGGTCTGGGGTTGTTTTTCATGGTTTGGGCTAGGACCCTTAGTTCCATTGAAGGGAAATCTTAACACTGCAGCACACAATTACATTGTAGACAATTCTGTGCTTCCAACTATGTGGCAACAGTTTGGGGAAGGCCCTTTCATGTTTCAGCATGACAATGCCCCCGGGCACAAGGCGAGGTCCATAAAGAAACAATTTGTCGAGATCGGTGTGGAAGAACTTGACCGGCCTGCAGAGCCCTGTCCTCAACCGCATCAAACATCTTTGGGATAATTTTGGAACGCAGACTGCGAGCCAGACCTAATCACCCAACATCAGCGCCCGACCTCACTAATGATTTTGTAGCTGAATGGAAGCAAGTCCCCGCAGCAATGTTCCAACATCGAGTGGAAAGCCTTCCCAGAAGAGTGGAGGCTGTTATAGCAGTAAAGGGGGGACCAACTCCATTTTAATGCCCATGATTTTGGAATGAGATGTTTGACGAGCAGGTGTCCACATACTTTTGGTCATGTTCTGTGGGTATAATATATATATCACGACCCACCAGTTGAGAATCCCTGACCTAAATGACAGAGTAAAAAATAAAAATACAAATATACAGAATAAAAATATTCCAAAACATGCACCTTGTATGCAACAAGGCACCAGTAATACTGCAAAAAAAGACAGTAAAGGAACACACTTTTTGGTCTAAATGCAAAGCCTTATGTTTGGCGCAAATCCAACAACACATCACTGAGTAACTGCCTCCTTATTTTCAAGCATGGTGGTGGATGCATCACGGTATGGGTATGCTTGACATTGGTAAATACTGGGGAGTTTTTCAGGATAAAAAGAAACGGGATACAGATAAGCACAGGCCAAATTCCTAGAGGACTGGGAGAGGAAGTCACCTTTTAGCAGGCAATAACCTACAACACAAGGCCAAATCTACACTGGAGTTGCTTACCAAGAAGACAGTTAATGTTCCAAGTTACAGTTTAGAATTAAAACTCCTTGAGAATCTATGGCAAGTATTGAAAATCGCTGTATAGCCATGATCCCCAACATCTTTACAGAGCTTGAAGAATTTTGAAAAGAATAATGGCCAAATATTGCACAATCCAGTTGTGTAAAGCTCTTAGAGACTTACCCAAGAAGACTCACAGCTGTAATCGCTGCCAAATGTGCTTCTAACAAACATGTACGTATTCAGCTCCTTCAGTCAAGACGCGAATACTATATTTTAGTAATGACATTTTTAGATTAAAAAAATAAAACAAAAGTATTGTGTAGATTTTGGACAATGTATTTCTTTTTTAATCCCACTTTGTAACACAATAAAATGAAGAATAATTTTGCAAGGCAGTGTAGATGGTAAAAAAGATAGAAGACACAGACAGACAGAATCTCACCTAAGTGTTGTCTCTCTTGGTGTTTCTTCAGGCTGCTCATGCCAGCGTAGGTGTTTCCACACAGCTCACATGTCACACGCTGCTTAACAGCTGGATCTCCACCTACACACACACCACACATCCCCTCATTCTCTACAACTAGGGCCAGGACTCTTTCCTGGTCAAGTCACACAGTCATGAAAAGCAAAGGGCCATATCTATAATCTCCATATAAACTCCTTTATCAGTCTATCCCTTCTTCTTCATCCTCTTATTTACCTACACCTCTCTCTCCACTTCCCTCTCTCCAACCTCTCTCTCCAACCTCTATCTCCAACCTGTGTTTCCTCCTCACTCTGTCCAACCTGTTTCCTCCTCACTCTGTCCAACCTGTTTCCTCCTCACTCTGTCCAACCTGTGTTTCCTCCTCACTCTGTCCAACCTGTGTTTCCTCCTCACTCTGTCCAACCTGTGTTTCCTCCTCACTCTGTCCAACCTGTGTTTCCTCCTCACTCTGTCCAACCTGTGTTTCCTCCTCACTCTGTCCAACCTGTGTTTCCTCCTCACTCTGTCCAACCTGTGTTTCCTCCTCACTCTGTCCAACCTGTTTCCTCCTCACTCTGTCCAACCTGTGTTTCCTCCTCACTCTGTCCAACCTGTGTTTCCTCCTCACTCTGTCCAACCTGTGTTTCCTCCTCACTCTGTCCAACCTGTTTCCTCCTCACTCTGTCCAACCTGTTTCCTCCTCACTCTGTCCAACCTGTGTTTCCTCCTCACTCTGTCCAACCTGCGTTTCCTCCTCACTCTGTCCAACCTGTGTTTCCTCCTCACTCTGTCCAACCTGTGTTTCCTCCTCACTCTGTCCAACCTGTTTCCTCCTCACTCTGTCCAACCTGTGTTTCCTCCTCACTCTGTCCAACCTGTGTTTCCTCCTCACTCTGTCCAACCTGTGTTTCCTCCTCACTCTGTCCAACCTGTTTCCTCCTCACTCTGTCCAACCTGTGTTTCCTCCTCACTCTGTCCAACCTGTGTTTCCTCCTCACTCTGTCCAACCTGTTTCCTCCTCACTCTGTCCAACCTGCGTTTCCTCCTCACTCTGTCCAACCTGCGTTTCCTCCTCACTCTGTCCAACCTGCGTTTCCTCCTCACTCTGTCCAACCTGCGTTTCCTCCTCACTCTGTCCAACCTGTGTTTCCTCCTCACTCTGTCCAACCTGTGTTTCCTCCTCACTCTGTCCAACCTGTGTTTCCTCCTCACTCTGTCCAACCTGTGTTTCCTCCTCACTCTGTCCAACCTGTGTTTCCTCCTCACTCTGTCCAACCTGCGTTTCCTCCTCACTCTGTCCAACCTGCGTTTCCTCCTCACTCTGTCCAACCTGCGTTTCCTCCTCACTCTGTCCAACCTGTGTTTCCTCCTCACTCTGTCCAACCTGTGTTTCCTCCTCACTCTGTCCAACCTGTGTTTCCTCCTCACTCTGTCCAACCTGTGTTTCCTCCTCACTCTGTCCAACCTGTGTTTCCTCCTCACTCTGTCCAACCTGTGTTTCCTCCTCACTCTGTCCAACCTGTTTCCTCCTCACTCTGTCCAACCTGTTTCCTCCTCACTCTGTCCAACCTGTTTCCTCCTCACTCTGTCCAACCTGTGTTTCCTCCTCACTCTGTCCAACCTGTGTTTCCTCCTCACTCTGTCCAACCTGTGTTTCCTCCTCACTCTGTCCAACCTGTGTTTCCTCCTCACTCTGTCCAACCTGTGTTTCCTCCTCACTCTGTCCAACCTGTGTTTCCTCCTCACTCTGTCCAACCTGTGTTTCCTCCTCACTCTGTCCAACCTGTGTTTCCTCCTCACTCTGTCCAACCGGTTTCCTCCTCACTCTGTCCAACCTGTGTTTCCTCCTCACTCTGTCCAACCTGTGTTTCCTCCTCACTCTGTCCAACCTGTGTTTCCTCCTCACTCTGTCCAACCTGTTTCCTCCTCACTCTGTCCAACCTGTGTTTCCTCCTCACTCTGTCCAACCTGTGTTTCCTCCTCACTCTGTCCAACCTGTGTTTCCTCCTCACTCTGTCCAACCTGTGTTTCCTCCTCACTCTGTCCAACCTGTGTTTCCTCCTCACTCTGTCCAACCTGTGTTTCCTCCTCACTCTGTCCAACCTGTGTTTCCTCCTCACTCTGTCCAACCTGTGTTTCCTCCTCACTCTGTCCAACCTGTGTTTCCTCCTCACTCTGTCCAACCTGTGTTTCCTCCTCACTCTGTCCAACCTGTGTTTCCTCCTCACTCTGTCCAACCTGTGTTTCCTCCTCACTCTGTCCAACCTGCGTTTCCTCCTCACTCTGTCCAACCTGCGTTTCCTCCTCACTCTGTCCAACCTGCGTTTCCTCCTCACTCTGTCCAACCTGTGTTTCCTCCTCACTCTGTCCAACCTGTGTTTCCTCCTCACTCTGTCCAACCTGTGCTTCCTCCTCACTCTGTCCAACCTGTGTTTCCTCCTCACTCTGTCCAACCTGTGTTTCCTCCTCACTCTGTCCAACCTGTGTTTCCTCCTCACTCTGTCCAACCTGTGTTTCCTCCTCACTCTGTCCAACCTGTGTTTCCTCCTCACTCTGTCCAACCTGTGTTTCCTCCTCACTCTGTCCAACCTGTTTCCTCCTCACTCTGTCCAACCTGTGTTTCCTCCTCACTCTGTCCAACCTGTTTCCTCCTCACTCTGTCCAACCTGTGTTTCCTCCTCACTCTCTCCACTCCAGGGCAGAAACCCTTCTAGAACACAGTAGATATACTAATAACTAACAGACAGTGATGGATTTGACAGCTGGACACTTCGCGCTTGTCACTCACTCACTCACTCACTCACTCCGTTGCTGTTACTATTTATTTACCTAAGCTGCTCAACCATGTCACTCCTCACTTTAACGCATTCCATAGTCTATACTGTATACTCTTACTGTGATATATTGCAAACATGAATATTTTCTTATTTTACTACTTTTTATAACTTGTGTATTTGTTTTATAAATGTGTATTGCACGGTTGAGGAGCACTTGCAACTAAGCATTTCATTGTACCATTTACACCCTGTATCCAGTGCACGTGACCAAAACACTTTGATTTGATCTTTTCCCTTGGATAGATTCATGAAGTCAATGTTGTCGGTTCCCACGTGTGTGCGTTACGTAGACTCACCGGTGTGGATGCGAGAGTGTTTGTTGAGTTCTCGTTTGGTAATGAAGGCCCTCTGACACACCTGACATTCGTGTGGCGCTTCACCTGGAAAACACACGGACAACCACACATCAGAGTAGACAGGAGCCCATGCTCGCTCACACACACACTTCACTGGTAAGGTTTCTCTTTGCTTCAGTGGGTTACCTGTATGTTTGCGTTTGTGTGTGATGAGAGAAGAAGAGACGGAGAAGGCCATCCCACAGGTGTCACATTGGTAAGGTTTCTCTCCTGTGTGGATCCTCATGTGATAGGTCAGAGTGCTGGCCTGGGCAAAACCCTTCCCACACCTTTCACACACATACGGCTTCTCTCCACTGTGCTTCCTATATGGACACACACACACACACACACACACACACACACACACACACACACACACACACACACACACACACACACACACACACACACACACACACACACACACACACACACACACACACACACACACACACACACACACACACACACACAGAGATAGATGAACTCACATTCTGCTTCTCTCCACTGTGCTTCCTATATAGACACACAGATAAGTCTCTCACTGTTGCCGCTTGTTATAGACCCCTCCTCAGCCCCATCTGTGCCCTGGACACCATATGTGAATTAATTGCCCCCCATTTATCTTCAGAGTTAGTACTGTTAGGTGACCTAAACTGGGATATGCTTAACACCCCGGCCATCCTACAATCTAAGCTAGATGCCCTCAATCACAAACAAATTATCAAGGAACCTACCAGGTACAACCCTAAATCTGTAAACACGGGTACCCTCATAAATATGATCCTGACCAACCTGCCCTCTAAATACACCTCTGCGGTCTTCAACCAGGATCTCAGCGATCACTGCCTCATTGCCTGCGTCCGTAATGGGTCCGCGGTCAAACGACCACCCCTCATCACTGTCAAATGCTCCCTAAAACACTTCAGCGAGCAGGCCTTTCTAATTGACCTGGCCCGGGTATCCTGGAAGGATATTGATCTCATTCCATTAGTAGAGGATGCCTGGTTATTCTTTAAAAGTGCCTTCCTCACCATCTTAAATAAGCATGCCCCATTCAAAAAATGTGGAACTAAGAACAGATACTGCCCTTGACCAGCACAAAAACATCCTGTGGCATACCGCATTAGCATCGAATAGCCCCCGCGATATGCAACTTTTTAGGGAAGTTAGGAACCAATATACACAGGCAGTTAGGAAAGCAAAGGCTAGCTTTTTCAAACAGAAATTTGCATCCTGTAGCACAAACTCAAAAAAGTTCTAGGACACTAAGGTCCATGGAGAATAAGAGCACCTCCTCCCAGCTGCCCACTGCACCGAGGCTAGGAAACACTGTCACCACCGATAAATTTACGATAATCGAGAATTTCAATAAGCATGTTTCTACGGCTGGCCGTGCTTTCCACCTGGCTACCCCCAACAGCTCTGCCTCCCCCATTTCTCCTTCACCCAAATCCAGATAGCTGATGTTCTGAAAGAGCTACAAAATCTGGAGCCCTACAAAACAGCTGGGCTAGACAATCTGGACCCTCTCTTTCTAAAATTATCTGCTGCAATTGTTGCAACCCCTATTACTAGCCTGTTCAGCCTGTTCTGAGATCCCTAAAGATTGGAAAGCTGCCGCAGACCTATGTCTATCCTACCCTGCCTTTCTAAAGTCTTCGAAAGCCAAGTTGACAAACAGATCACCGACCATTTCGAATTCCACCATACCTTCTCCGCTATGCAATCTGGTTTCCGAGCTGGTCATGGGTGCACCTCAGCCACGCTCAAGGTCCTAAACGATATCATAACCGCCATCGATAAAAGACAGTACTGTGCAGTCGTTACCATCGACCTGGCCAAGGCTTTCGACTCGGTCAATCACCGCATTCTTATCGGCAGACTCGACAGCCTTGCTTTCTCAAATGACTGCCTCGCCTGGTTCATCAACTACTTCTCAGATAGAGTTCAGTGTGTCAAATCAGAGGGCCTGGACCTCTGGCAGTCTCTATGGGGGTGCCACAGGGTTCAATTCTCGGGCCGACTCTTTTCTCTGTATATATCAATGATGTCGCTCTTGCTGCTGGTGATTCTCTGATCTACTTCTACGCAGACGACACCATTCTGTTAGAGGTCGACCGTTTAATTTGCATGGCCGATTAATTAGGGCCGATTTCAAGTTTTCATAACAATTGGTAATCAGCATTTTTGGACGCCGATTATGGCCGATTATATTGCACTCCACGAGGAGACTGCGTGGCAGGCTGACCACCTGTTACGCGAGTGCAGCAAGGAGCCAGGGTAAGTTGCTAGCTAGCATTAAACTTATCTTATAAAAAACTGTCAATCTTAACATAATCACTAGTTAACTAGGGGCGGCAGGTAGCCTAGTGGTTAGAGCGTTGGACTAGTAACCGAAAGGTTGCAAGATCAAATCCCCGAGCTGACAAGGTAAAAATCTGTCGTTCTGCCCCTGAACAAGGCAGTTAACCAACTGTTCATTGAAAATAAGAATTTGTTCTTAACTGACTTGCCTAGTTAAATAAAGGTAAAAATAAAATAAAAACTACACATGGTTGATGATAGTTTATCTAGCTTGTCCTGCGTTGCATATAATCAATGCGGTGCCTGTTAATTTATCACTCTCTTGCGTTCTGTGCAAGCAGAGTCAGGGTATATGCAGCAGTTTGGGCCGCCGTAATGTTGTAATTGTCATTATTACAAATACCGATTAATCGGTATCGGCTTTTTTTGGTCATCCAATAATCGGCATCGCCTCTTTTTTTTGGGCCTCCAATAATCGGTATCGGCGTTGAAAAATCATAAATCGGTCAACCTCCACATTCTGTATACTTCTGGCCCTTCTTTGGACACTGCGTTAACAAACCTCCAGATGAGCTTCAATGCCATACAACACTCCTTCCATGGCCTCCAACTGCTCTAAAATGCAAGAAAAACTAAATGCATGCTCTTCAACCGATCGCTGCCCGCACCCGCCCGCCCGTCTAGCATCACTACTCTGGACGGTTCTAACTTAGAATATGTGGACAACTACAAATACCTAGGTGTCTGGTTAGACTATAAACTATCCTTCCAGACTCACATTAAGCATCTCCAATCCAAAATTAAATCTAGAATCGGCTTCCTATTTCGCAACAAAGCCTCCTTCACTTATGTTGCTAAACATAGCACGTTTTACGAGGGTATCCTACCGATCCTTGACTTCGGCAATGTCATTTACAAAATAGCCTCCAACACTCTACTCAGTAAATTTGATGTAGTCCCCATATACTACCCACCACTGTGACCTGTATGCTCTCGTTGGCTGGCCCTCGCTTCATATTCGTCGCCAAACCTACTGGCTCCAGGTCATCTATAAGTCTGTGCTCGGTAAAGCTCCGTCTTATCTCAGCTCACTGGTCACCATAGCAACACCCACCCGTAGCACACGCTCCAGCAGGTATATTTCACTGTTCATCCCAAAAGCCAACTCTTCCTTTGGCCGCCTTTCCTTCCAGTTCTCTGCTGCCAATGACTGGAACAAATTGCAAAAATCACTGCAGCTGGAGATTTACATCTCCCTCATTAACTTTAAGCATCAGCTGTCAGAGCAGCTTACCGATCATTGCACCTGTAGACAGCCCATCTGTAAATAGCCCACCCAACTACCTCATCCCCATATTGTTATTTTTTTGGGGTCTTTTGCACCCCGTATCTCTACTTGCACATCATCTGCTGCACAGTGTTAATGCTAAAATTGTAATTATTTCACCACTATGGCCTATTTATTGCCTTACCTCCCTAATCTTACTACATTTGCACACACTGTATATAGATTTTTGTATTGTGTTATTGACTGTACGTTTGTTTATCCAATGTGTAACTCTGTGTTTGTGTCGCACTGCTTTACTTTATCTTGGCCAGGTCGCAGTTGTAAATGAGAACTTGTTCTCAACTGGCCTACCTGGTTAAATAAAGGTGAAAAAAAAAGATAAACACAAATAGGTCTTCTTTCCACACAGTCCTACCTGCTGTGTATCTTGTAGTTAGATGAGGTAGCGAACTGCAGCCCACATTGTTCACAGGTGTAAGGCTTCTCTTCTCCATGGTACATTCTACAGTGAGCCACCAACTGACACTTCTGGGTAAAACCCTTGTCACACTGAGAACATGCAAACGGCTTCTCTCCTAGAAAGGCAGAGAGACAGTAAGGGTCCCACCTGTGTGTATGCTTGGTGTGTGTGTGTGTCTCACCTGTGTGTATGCTTGGTGTGTGTGTGTGTGTGTGTGTGTGTGTGTGTATCTCACCTGTGTGTATGCGGAGGTGAGTCTTGAGCTGGTTTCCCTGTGTGAAGGCTCTGGAACAGAAGAGACACTGGAAAGGTTTCACTCCTTTATGGATCCTCATGTGTCTCCTCAGACTACTGATCTCAGAGAACTCTTTGTTACACTCAGCACACACCGGCTTCACTTTCACCTGTTGGTTCTTCAACACAGCCTTCCCCTTGTCATCTCCCTCATCCCCCTCTCCATCGCTCGATCTGTTCTCCTTCCGTTTCCCTCTTCCTCTGCCCCTCCCTCGCTTTCCTCCTCTCCTCTCTCCACTACTCATCCTCTTCCTCTTGACAAGTTTCAGTGACGATGTGCTGAGGTCTGTCTGGTTCTCCTCGACGATCTGAGGGTCTGACGCTTCTAACAACAGATCCCTACCCCTTCCTCTCCCTCTCCCCCTGCCTCTCCCCCTGCCCCTCCCCCTGCCCCTCTGGGGCTGAGTGACTTTTGCGTCACCTGGGATGTCGTCATGGCTAGCTGATGTTTGGTTACTTGGCAAGGTTTGGTTTCCAGGTGAGGTCTGGTTTCTAGGTGTGGCCTTGGGCTTTCTTCCCTTCCTCTTCCTGGCTCCTCTCCGGGGGGATGTTGGGGGGCTTGGGGAGGGAGGGATGTACTCTGGATCTTCCCTCTCTTCCTCCTCCCCCCTCATTCCTTCCCTCTCCTCCTCTACCAAGCTCACTCCAGAAAGGCAGGACAGAGGTTCGATTGTCTCTGGGCTGGGGGGTAAGAGAGGGGAGGAGTGTGAGGGAGCGGAGGGGTTGTGTGGGGCTGATTCTATCCTCGTCTCCTGTCGGCTGTCTGTCTTGTCTTTCAGGAGACACTCCGCCTCCCTCATCCCCAGGAACACTGCCGCTCTCAGCACGGCCTCAGACCCCTCACTGTTATGGTCAACCACAGATCAACAAGAGAGCAATAACAACAATATTGTATTATACATAGTTATTGTGACACTAATATTGTGGTGTAGTCGTATTATTCAGGGGAATTGGTGAATAGTGGAGCTTACACACCTTTTGATTTGGTGAATAGTGTTTCCACACCTATTGCTAAATTAGCCTTGTACACACCAGTGTAGTGATGTACCGACCTGTCAGTGTGTAGTTCTCCAGTATAGATGTATTTCAGCAGGGTGTCCAGGGCCTGCTCACTGACAAACTCAGGGTTAAGGGTCGTGACCTGGTGACCTCTGTCAGGCAGTGCCGAGAAGAACCCGCTGAATGCCGCCAGGACATTACGGTGCGCTCGGAACAGTGTGTCACCCACAACGACTGTGATGTCACACAGAACGTTGCTTTCCCGCTGCCAACGCAGCTGCTCCAACAGGTGCTCGCTGTGGGCCTGCTGTGACATCACTGCTTCACGCCGGGGTCAAACTGCCTGGAGGATAATTCATTTCAATGAGGTTGTTTAACTATTAGTTCTTTACCTATACTAATAAAACTTTATGGCATAGGAGGTTGTGTGCTTGCAAGGTTGTTTCTGGTTAATATGAGTAATTTTTCACTGACAGTGCAGGCTAGGACAGGGCCAACATCAGACTGACAGTATTTAAAACGTTTCTCTTTTATGCTAATTGAATATATTACTACCAGTCTTTTAAAAACCTTGTCCCGTGTTACTATTTCACTTTTATTTAACTAGGCAAGTCAGTTAAGAACAAATTCTTATTTACAATGACGGCCTATCAAAAGGGCTCCTGCAGGGACAGGGGCCTGGGATTAAAATAAATAAATACAATAAAATATAGGACAAAACACACATCAAAACGAGACAACACTACATAAACAACAACATAGCAAGGCAGCAACACAAAACATGGTAGCAGCACAAAACATGGTACAAACATTAATGGGCACAGACAACAGCACAAAGGGCAAGAAGGTAGAGACAATAATACATCACACAAAGCAGCCACAACTGTCAGTAAGAGTGTCCATGATTGAGTCTTTGAATGAAGATATTGAGATAAAACTGTCCAGTTTGAGTGTTTGTTGCAGCTCGTTCCAGTCGCTAGCTGCACCGAACTGAAAAGAGGAGCGACCCAGGGATCTGTGTGCTTTGGGGACCTTTATCAGAATGTGACTGGTAGAACAGGTGTTGTATGTAGAGAATGAGGGCTGCAATAGATATCTCAGATAGGGGAGAGTGAGGCCTAAGAGGGTTTTATAAATATACAGAGATGACCAGTTTACAGAGAAGTATAGAGTGCAGTGATGTGTCCTATAAGGAACATTGGTGGCAAGCATTCATCAAAAATATTTAAAACATTTGTACATGTCCATCTTTTCTCTACCAAAATATTTGTCTTATCTATTCATCTAGCTACTATTGCCATTGTTCTTGTTGGTTCTTTACTTGTCTCCCCCCAGCAGTATATAGCTACATTTACATAAATACACATACTCACCCTTTATAATAGCGTTATTGTTTGGTTGAAAATACCAGGTGTTGTTCTGTTGGGATAAAATGAAGTGATTGAAATGAATACACATTACGGAAACACTCATCTCATCATACTCTGTAGCTACACAGTAGATGCCAGAGTAACGTTAACGTTATGAAAATAAAAGTTCATCACAAATCCTACGATGGCTTACTGCACCCACTCCACGCAAATCAGCTACATTTTATTTTACCATGATTATATCAATGACATTGTGAATGATTTTTGATTCAATAACTATTCTTGTATACTGGGCAGATAAACGTTTATGGAGCTTGAAACCATTTACTTAATGTGAAGTTTAGCTAGGTTAGGCCCACTTGGTTATCGACGATGAGCGCACTAACGTTAATAACAAAGGGCTCTTATTTCGAAATGCGACGAGGAGTGCGCGGTAAACTGCGTGGGGAAGTTTTAAAATGACCGGGCATTCGGTTGCGTAATCACACGGATACATATAACATTAAAACATATTAAATGTAGAAATTAAGCACAGAAACGTGTGTAAAATGACAATACCTTATAATCCCTTTGATTGAGTAGCCATTTTATGATGACGTCACAGCATGACTAGTCTCGCGAAGTTTGGAACTAGAGAGCGATAGTATTTTATTTATTTATTTAATTGAACCTTTATGTAACTAGGCAAGTCAGTTAAGAACAAATTATTATTTACAATTACGGCCTACCAAAAGGCGTCCTGCGGGGACGGGGGCTGGGATTAAAAATAAATATAGGACAAAACACACATCACGACAAGAGAGACCTAAAACAACAACATAGCATGGTAGCTGCACAAAACATGGTACAAACATTATTGGGCACAGACAACAGTACAAAGGGCAAGGTAGAGACAACAATACATCACGCAAAGCAGCCACAACTGTCAGTAAGAGTGTCCATGATTGAGTCTTTGAATGAAGAGATTGAGATAAAACTTTGTTACAGCTCGTTCCAGTCGCTAGCTGCAGCGCCATAGTAATGGCGTATTTTGTGAATTTTGAAGCATATTTGTAATTTTAAACAAACGCTTCATAATTCATGAAGGTAACTTAAATTGAATGATATCATAGAACAAAACGTATAAGATCTCCTACGCCTGTGTTAACCTCTAAACTTATTTTCTGCGTTTATTCCAAAACTATTCTTTCCCCTGAATGAACCAGAGGTAAATCATTTGCGGTTTTTAAGATTATAAACTGCCGAGCTCTAAATACATTCTCGTCACTTTCTTTGTTACGTCCAGATTTTGACATGAAATGGAAAGACAAACACGTTATAACCACATATAGAACAATGATCCAAATATTTCACCAGATGTATAAATATTAAGCCTCCGGATTGCGTTTCCACTCACTACCAAATATGGTGATTGGAGGAAGCCCAGTGGGAGATAGATTTTGGGCAACATTCTTCAAATTTTCTCATCAATGAAACATTTGATCTCCATACAGTTTTCTGTTTCCAAAACTAGAATCTGTAACAGAGTGAACTGCTTTTTTGTATACTTTGCCAAAGTTGAAAAAATTGCTTTGTTTCGGAGTGCAAGGGCAATTTGAGTTATTGTACACTTCAAAGTAGGCGTTCCCTAACGGACATATGCAAATAGCTGCCAAAACCCGCCAATAGGATCTCACCAGCTCGTGCTTGACTCTGACCGCCTCCTTGCTTGTTCTGCCCACTATGATTAATTTACTCCCATTGGAAACGACAGGCTCTAGTCTATCTTGGGTTAGTTATCAAAAATCTTCGACCTTACTGTACAAGTCTCTTTATTTAAATTTAAATAATATTTTCAATTCAAACCAGGGAAAACAAGAATGTTATGAATAAAATAATTAAATGACAGAGTAGACCATGACGTGGCAGTGAATTTCTGTACTGTACAGAACACTATACAGAAATTAGACAAAAAATAACAAAACATTAACAACATTGAGTCCAACCATTAAAATGTCATTTAAAACAAATAAATAAATACACATTGTAAAATCTTCTCTACCTTTTCCATTTAAAATACAACTAGTTGTCCATGTATGATGCTGTATTCCAGTTTATTTAGTTGACAGCAGCATAGCAGCCTGGAAGGGTTGAAGATCAGGGTTTGAGTTATATTATTGTGTGTGTGTGTGTGCGTATTCATGTTTAAGTGTGTGTGCGTGTATGTTGGTAGTTATGTAGGTAGGTATGCGTGTAGGTTGGTAAGTAGATAATAATTCCATTCCAGCCATTACAATAAGCCTCCTATAGCTCCCCCCACCAGCTCCCTCTGGTGTGTATTACAGCGGGGGGAGGCCAATGTGGTGCACATTGCAGTATGGCTGTATGAGGTATCTGGCTGTAGACCAGAAAGTGTTGGTGAAGCCGAGTCCTGTACAGTGGTCGTAGCAGCCGGGGACCATGGAGACCAGGACACCCAGAGGAACCAGGAAACCCAGGGTGAAACCTCCTGCTGCTCGGACACCTCTCACCATATCTGACCACACACCACTCTTCTCCTCTAGCATCTGTTTCCCCTCCTTAACCACCTCCTCCTCTTTCTTCTCATCCGCCTCTCTTTCTACCCTCTCCTCCACTCTCTGCTCCTCCTCTATCTTCTCCTCCCTCTGCACCTCATCAGAGAAGTCCTCCTGGGGTAGGAAGTGAACACAAGCATTTAGCAACAGCGTCTCTCCCCCAGGGTGTGTGTGTGTGTATGTGTGCAAAGCTGTAGGACGAGCTCATTGTAAAACTGGAAATGAATAAATGGAACGGTATCAAACACATCAAACATGTGGAAACCACGTTTTAATCTGTTCCATAAATTCCATTCCAGCCATTCAGCCTGTCCTCATTCACTGGCGCGAAAACACTGTCTCCCAGCTAAGCCCTACCTAACCCTAAACTCACATTGTCCTGTAGTACTACTTGATCACCACACAGCGGAGACAAAACACTCGGCCATGATCGGTCATGTGTGTGTATGTGACCCACCATCATGCATGGCAGTAGACCCAGTTCCTCTGCTAAAGAGATGGAGCGCTGAGTGGCTGTAGACAGAGTTCCATCTAATGCCATGTAACCCCCCTCTCTTCCATTACTACAGACAGAGAAAGACATGAGGAAAGAGAGAGAGGGTATGAGCTATTACAAACGTGACAACATTAGAGTGTGTGAGGGATGTTATGATTGTGTGTGTGTGTGTGTGTGTGTGTGTGTGTGTGTGTGTGTGTGTGTGTGTGTGTGTGTGTGTGTGTGTGTGTGTGTGTGTGTGTGTGTGTGTGTGTGATGTATGTATGTGTGTGTAGTTACACTAGGGCCTCTGCCAGTTGGCTCTGCAGATCCTTCATCTTCTCCTTCAGATCCTGAGAACAGAGAAACACACATATAAAGCCCAGAGTGTATATCAGTTAAATATGTGTGTGTGTGAGGTCTGTATCAGGCATATGTAAAGTGGGTGTGTGTGTGTGTGTGTGTGTGTGTGTGTGTGTGTGTGTGTGTGTGTGTGTGTGTGTGTGTGATGTACCTGTGCAATGGAGGAGTACTCTGTAAGGGACTGCTCCAGCTGCTCAACTACAAAGTCCTTCTGAAGGAGACACGCGAGCACAAAGTCATGTTGAGCAAAGGCCAGCCAGCTAATAGACTGCAATGAACCACATTTAAACTGGCAATCCATGTGGCATGTCTAAAGAAAAACTTGTACATTTATTGGGTATTTAGGGCATATTTCAAATGTAAACATCATCTTCAATACGTAGGTTTCGCCTACCTTACGTAGGACCTCATCCCTGTGATCCAAAGCGAGTCTGCTCTCCTCGAGCCGAAGCTGTTTCTCACACACACGTTACTAGTTACTAGTAGGGCTGGGGGAAATCCTGCGGCCTCTCAGGACCAAAATTACCCCCCTCTGATCTGGTGGTAGGATACCCCTGAGTGTGTGTGTGAGTTACCTGTAAGGCTTGTAGAGCCTGGCTGAGGTTAACGATCTTCTTCTTGTCAGTGTCTCTGTCTGGTATAATACGGGACATCTAGGGGTGAGAAACAGACAGACAGAACGAGAGAGAATAGAAAAGTTCTGTTATGTTTTGACAACAAATAATGTGTATTATGCCTCCATATTGGCTGGCCAGTGAAACATTCAGTTTGTCTGTTCTAACAGGGTCAAAGGTCAAGGGTTAGGTCGTCATACCTCACTGCCGATGCTTTCGATCTGGTCCTCCAAAATCTCCTTCTCTTTCTCCTGCCGGAACGAGGGATGAAAACCGTTGTATTTCTCACCATCATTTTATCAATACTTTCTTCCCAAGTTACTTCACATTTACCAATTAGCTCAGTTGGTGAGGTGATTGGTCAAATCAGGTGGGTTCAGTTGGGTGGTTTATTTGTCATATATATACAGTTGAAGATGGAAGTTTACATACACTTAGGTTGGAGTCATTAAAACTAATTTTTCAACCACTCCACAAATTTCTTAATAACAAACTATAGTTTTGGCAAGACAGTTATGACATCTACTTTGTGCATGACACAAGTAATTTTTCCAATTGTTTACAGACAGATTATTTCACTTACTGTATCACAATTCCAGTGGGTCAGAAGTTTACATACACTAATTTGACTGTGCCTTTAAACAGCTTGGAAAAATCCAGAAAATTATGTCATGGCTTTAGAAGCTTCTGATAGGCTAATTGACAACATTTGAGTCAATTGGAGGTGTACCTGTGGATGTATTTCAAGGCCTACCTTCAAACTCAGTGCCTCTTTGCTTGACATCATGGGAAAATCAAAAGAAATCAGCCAAGACCTCAGAAAAAGTATTGCAGACCTCCACAAGTCTGGTTCATCCTTGGGATCAATTTCCAAACGCCTGAAGGTACCACGTTCATCTGTACAAACAATAGTACGCAAGTATAAACACCATGGGACCACGCCGCCGTTATACTGCTCAGGAAGGAGACGCGTTCTGTCTCCTAGAGATGATGGTGTCGAAAAGTGCAAATCAATCCCAGGACAACAGCAAAGGACCTTGTGAAGATGCTGGAGGAAACAGGTACAAAAGTATCTATATCCACAGTAAAACGAGTCCTATATCGGCAAACTCAAAGGCCGCTCAGCAAGGAAGAGGCCACTGCTCCAAAACCGCCATAAAAAAGCCAGACTACGGTTTGCAACTGCACATGGGAACAAAGATCGTACTTTTTGGAGAAATGTCCTCTGGTCTGATGAAACAAAAATAGAACCGTTTGGCCATAATGACCATTGTTATGTTTGGAGGCAAAAGGGGGAGGCTTGCAAGCCGAAGAACACCATCCCAACCGTGAAGCACGGGGGTGGCAGCATCATGTTGTGGGGGTGCTTTGCTGCAGTAGGGACTGGTGCACTTCACAAAATAGATGGCATCATGAGGTAGGAAAATTATGTGGCTATATTGAAGAAACATCTCAAGACATCAGTCAGTCAGTTAAAGCTTGGTCGCAAATGGGTCTTCCAAATGGACAATGACCTCAAGCATACTTCCAAAGTTGTGACAAAATGGCTTAAGGACAACAAAGTCAGGGTATTGGAGTGGCCATCACAAAGCCCTGACCTCAATCCTATAGAACATGTGGGCAGAACTGAAAAAGCGTGTGCGAGCAAGGAGGCCCACAAACCTGACTCAGTTACACCAGCTCTGTCAGGAGGAATGGGCCAAAATTCACCCAACTTACTGTGGGAAGCTTGTGGAAGGCTACCCGAAACATTTGACCCAAGTTAAACAATTTAAAGGCAAAGCTACCAAATACTAATTGAGTGAATGAAAACATCTGACCCACTGGGATTGTGATGAAAGAAATAAAAGCTGAAATAAATCATTCTCTCTACTATTATTCTGGCATTTCACATTCTTAAAATAAAGTGACCTAAGACAGTGAATTTTTACTAGGATTAAATGTCAGGAATTGTGAAAAACTGAGTTTAAATGTATTTGGCTAAGGTGTATATAAACTTCCGACTTCAACTGTATATATAGGGACCTAGTCAGTTGTGAAATGTGTCAACTGAAATGTGTCTTCCGCATTTAACCCAACCCCTCAATCAGAGGTGAGGTGGGCTGCCTTAATCGACATCCACCTCGCCCGGGGAACAATGGGTTAACTGCCTTGCTCAGACCGACAGATTTTTACCTTGTCAGCTCGGGGATTTGATCCAGAAACCTTTCGGTTACTGGCCCAACGCTCTAACCACTCGGCTACCTGCCGCCCCTCATATATTTGGTGGGACCTTAATTGGGAAGGATGGGCTCATAGTAATGGCTGGAGTGGAATCAGTGGAGTGGTATCAAATACATCAAACATATGGTTTCCATGTGTTTGATGCCATTCCATTTGCTCCGTTTCAGACATTATTATGAGCCGTCATTCCCTCAGCAGCCTCCACTGATGGTTTCTTGTTTACTATTGCTGTACACCACTTCCTGGTTAACCACCAGTTGTTTGATGTAGGCCTCCAGGTTGCCCGTAGCTTCGTCTTTCTCAACCAATAGGCTCCGGATCTCCTCCAGCTCATCCATCAGCTGCTCTGCATCATGGATCGACTGCTTCATCCTGACAAACACAAATAATGATGAACAAACTGACTGAATGATGGTTACATTTGACTTGGTTGTGCAGGGCAGTGTGTGTGGTTGCTAATATGGTTACCCTTTGACTTGGTTGAGCAGGGCAGTGTTCTCGGTGCGTAGCAGTGTGTTGTTGTCATCGGCTACCTCTACTGTTCTCTGCAGCTCTGAGTTCAATTGCTTCAGTCTGCTTCGGGAATACACCAACTCTGCTAGAACATCACGCCTCTCCTCTGAACTCCTACAAACACACAGGTTAGAAAGTGGTAAGTACACAAACTGCAGCCTTGACGTCCAGATCACGAAGGACCTATCATGGTCTAAACACACCAACACAGTTGTGAAGAGGGCACGACAAAGCCTCTTCGCCTTCAGGATGCTGAAAAGATTTGCCATGAGCCCTCAGATCCTCAAAAAGTTATATAGCTGCACCATTGAAAGCATTTTGACTGGCTGCATCACCTCTTGGTATGGCAACTGTTTGGCATCCGACCGCAAAGCGCTACAGACCAGTACATCCTTGGGGCCAAGCTCCCTGCTACCCAGGACCTCTATACCAGGCGGTGTCAGAGGAAGGCCCTAAAAATGGTGAAAGACTCTAACCACCCAAGACATAGACTGTTCTCTCTGCTACCGCACGGCAAGTGGTACCGGAGTGCCAAGTCGTGGACCAAAAGGCTCCTTAACAGCTTCTTTCCCCAAGCCATAAGACTGCTGAACAGTTAATCAAATTGCTTCCCAGACTATTTGCATTGACCCCCCCTTTGCACTCACTGTCTCTATGCACACTGACTGGACTATACCCATTCTACACTGACACTCCAACACACACCTACATACACTCTCACACGCACACATATTGAAGCCACAGACACATTTTCACATAAGCTGCTGCTACTCTGCTTATTATCTCAGCTTCTTTTTTTTACCATGCATAGTCACTTCACCCTTACCTACATGTACAAATTACCTCAACTAACCTGTACCCCCGCACACTGACTCGGTACCGGTGCCCCCTGTATACAGTGAGGGAAAAAAGTATTTGATCCCCTGCCGATTTTGTACGTTTGCCCACTGACAAAGAAATGATCAGTCTATAATTTTAATGGTAGGTTTAATTGAACAGTGAGAGACAGAATAACAACAAAAACATCCAGAAAAACGCATGTCAAAAATGTTAGAAATTGATTTGCATTTTAATGAGGGAAATAAGTATTTGACCCCTCTGCAAAACATGACTTAGTACTTGGTGGCAAAACCCTTGTTGGCAATCAGAGGTCAGACGTTTCTTGTAGTTGGCCACCAGGTTTGCACACATCTCAGGAAGGATTTTGTCCCACTCCTCTTTGCAGATCTTCTCCAAGTCATTAAGGTTTCGAGGCTGACGTTTGGCAACTCGAACCTTCAGCTCCCTCCACAGATTTTCTATGGGATTAAGGTCTGGAGACTGGCTAGGCCACTCCAGGACCTTAATGTGCTCCTTCTTGAGCCACTCCTTTGTTGCCTTGGCCGTGTGTTTTGGGTCATTGTCATGCTGGAATACCCATCCACGACCCATTTTCAATGCCCTGGCTGAGGGAAGGAGGTTCTCACCCAAGATTTGACGGTACATGGCCCCGTCCATCGTCCCTTTGATGCGGTGAAGTTGTCCTGTCCCCTTAGCAGAAAAACACCCCCAAAGCATAATGTTTCCACCTCCATGTTTGACGGTGGGGATGGTTTCTTGGGGTCATAGGCTGCATTCCTCCTCCTCCTCCAAACACGGCGAGTTGAGTTGATACCAAAGAGCTCCATTTTGGTCTCATCTGACCACAACACTTTCACCCAGTTGTCCTCTGAATCATTCAGATGTTCATTAGCAAACTTGAGACGGGCATGTATATGTGCTTTCTTGAGCAGGGGGACCTTGCGGGCGCTGCAGGATTTCAGTCCTTCACGGCGTAGTGTGTTACCAATTGTTTTCTTGGTGACTATGGTCCCAGGTGCCTTGAAATCATGACAAGATCCTCCCGTGTAGTTCTGGGCTGATTCCTCACCGTTCTCATGATCATTGCAACTCCACGAGGTGAGATCTTGCATGGAGCCCCAGGCCGAGGGAGATTGACAGTTATTTTGTGTTTCTTCCATTTGCGAATAATCGCACTAACTGTTGTCACCTTCTCACCAAGTTGCTTAATGATGGTCTTGTAGCCCATTCCAACCTTGTGTAGGTCTACAATCTTGTCCCTGACATCCTTGGAGAGCTCTTTGGTCTTGGCCATGGTGGAGAGTTTGGAATCTGATTGATTGATTGCTTCTGTGGACAGGTGTCTTTTATACAGGTAACGAGCGGAGATTAGGAGCACACTATACAGGTAACAAACTGAGATTAGGAGCACTCCCTTTAAGAGTGTCCTCCTAATCTCAGCTCATTACCTGTATAAAAGACACCTGGGAGCCAGAAATCTTTCTGATTGAGGGGGACAAATACTTATTTCCCTCATTAAAATGCAAATCAATTTATAACATTTTTGACATGCGTTTTTCTGGATTTTTTTGTTGTTATTCTGTCTCTCACTGTTCAAATAAACCTACCATTAAAATTATAGACTGATCATTTCTTTGTCAGTGGGCAAACGTACAAAATCAGCAGGGGATCAAATACTTTTTTCCCCTCACTGTATAGCCTAGTTATTGTTATTTTATTGTGTTACTTTTTATAATTTTTTGCTTTAATTTGGTAAAACCAATCTGGAACTCTTCTTGAACTGCCTGTTGGTTAAGGCCTTGTAAGTAAGCATTTAACGGTAAGGTCTACACTTGTTGTATTTGGCGCATGTGACAAATAAAGTTTGATTTGATTATTATATATCCTGATTGCCTAGTCATGTTTACCCCTACCTACATGTACATATTACCTCAATCACCTCAACTACCTCGTACCCCTGTACATTGGTACTGTTACTCCTTGTATATATCCTGGTTGTCATTTTATTGTGTTACTATTTCCTTTATTTTTGTAGCAAATATTTCTTACTTTTTAACTGTGCATTGTTGGGAAAGGGCTCGTAAGTAAGCATTTCACAGTAAAGTCTACACCTGTTGTATTCGGCACATGTGACAAATACAATTTGATTTGCTAGGAGTCGTCTGGGTGTAAGGCACTCACAGGTCTGCAGAGTTGAGGATCCTCTCCTCCTCTGACACGTACAGCCTGACAGACTCATCATTATGCTTCCCCTCTGAAATACACACAAAACATCAAAACAGACAGACCCCCCCCACCCTAAAACACACACACCTTTGAATTGGTCGTAAAGACCAGCCAATAACCAATGAAAAACTCACCTTCATAATCATAGCCATCATCTTCCACTGAGTCTGACCTAAACACACACACAGAGCAGCAAAATGTGTGGACAAAGATTTGAGCAGATAGATGAAGGCTATGGCTATAACTGTATGTGTGTGTGTATGTTCACCTTAGCTGGTCTGAGCTGGCATACATATCCCTCCATCTGGGTCCCCTGGTGCTACCTAGACAGGGGACAGAAAAGAGGAGGGACCATGTGTTACACATACATCCCTGATCTGTCAATGAATCTGACTACTACTGCATGGTTGACACCTCAAGAGCCCAGTTCCACCTCACTTCCCACTCTCTGAGCTGAGACTCCAGTTCCACCTCACTTCCTACTCTCTGAGCTGAGCTGAGACCCCCAGTTCCACCCCACTTCCCACTCTCTGAGCTGAGACTCCAGTTCCACCTCACTTCCTACTCTCTGAGCTGAGCTGAGACCCCCAGTTCCACCCCACTTCCCACTCTCTGAGCTGAGACTCCAGTTCCACCTCACTTCCTACTCTCTGAGCTGAGCTGAGACCCCCAGTTCCACCCCACTTCCCACTCTCTGAGCTGAGACTACAGTTCCACTCCATTTCCCACTCTCACAACCGAGACCCCAGTTCCACCCCACTTCCCACTCTCTGAGCTGAGCTGAGAGCCCAGTTCCACCCCACTTCCCACTCTCACAACCGAGAGCCCAGTTCCACCCCACTTTCCACTCTCTGAGCTGAGAGCCCAGTTCCGCCCCACTTCCCATTCTCTGAGCTGAGAGCCCAGTTCCACCCCACTTCCCACTCTCTGAGCTGAGACTCCAGTTCCACCCCATTTCCCACTCTCACAACCGAGAGCCCAGTTCCACCTCACTTTCCACTCTCTGAGCTGAGCTGAGAGCCCAGTTCCACCCCACTTCCCACTCTCTGAGCTGAGACTCCAGTTTCACCCCACTTCCCACTCTCTGAGCTGAGAGCCCAGTTCCACCCCACTTCCCACTCTCTGAGCTGAGACTCCAGTTCCACCCCACTTCCCACTCTCTGAGCTGAGACTCCAGTTCCACCTCACTTCCCACTCTCTGAGCTGAGACTCTAGTTCCACCCCACTTCCCACTCTCTGAGCTGAGACTCTAGTTCCACCCCACTTCCCACTCTCTGAGCTGAGACTCCAGTTCCACCCCACTTCCCACTCTCTGAGCTGAGAGCCCAGTTCCACCCCACTTCCCACTCTCTGAGCTGAGCTGAGACCCCAGTTTCACCCCCCTTCCCACTCTCTGAGCTGAGAAGGTAAATAATCCAAATTGGACAAATTTGTATATTGTTCTACGAGTCGGTACTCACCATTAGAAGAGGGTGCGACCACTAACCCACCGTCATCCTCCCATTGGCCAGCCTCGGCAGGCCCACGGTACCGGCCCTGCCGCTCATCCTCCCATTGGCCAGCCTCGGCAGGCCCCTGGTACCGGCCCTGCCACTCATCCTCCCGTTGTCGTGAACCCTGGTGACCTCGGTGGAGAGACGGGAGGTCGAGCACCGAAGATGATGTCACACCGTGGGAGGCATAGTCCAATAGACCCAGCTGCTGCAGCCGCCCCGCCTACATTAGAACCACAACAACTTCATCTGGAAAGGCTTTACGCCTACATACACATCTCTGAACGTGCTAACAAATAAATGGCTGTTAAGATAAATGGCAGACTACTAGTACAGTATTCAGGTGAGCTTTATTGACATAAAACTGAAATAACCCAATGTTGCCAAAGCAATATACCATTTTTTATTTTTGTGTTGGCACAATATGAACGAATTCTAGTTATAACTAGATATTACCTCAATGGGGAAGGAGACGGTCCTGCGCAGCATTCTCCCTCAAAGCCCCAATGCCGCTAGAAATCTGTCCCCCTTGAGAGATTCAGACAATTTCAGACGATTTCTTTTTTTCAAATCAAATCAGTACAAACAGTGTGCTGTTACAAATGACAAGTCAGGAAGTAAAGGCAGGTCGGTAGCTATCTACTAGGAGAGCTAGATCATTCCCGAGCTTGAAAAATAATTCCAAATAAATAGGTTCAGTTCATGTAGTCGTTTATGACGTCACAGTATAAACATCACCCATGCGTCACACTAACAACCAAGCCTCCAAAGACTAAGTTAAAAAAATTAAAAACTAAGCTAAGTAGTAACTGTAGATAGCTAGCTGTCCGTGCTTTTCAACAGGAACATGTTTTCAGTTTTCAGCTCCTATTATAGCAATGTTGTTGCTTATCTTTCTTAGTTAGCGACCAAGCTAACTTCAGCTAAAGCGGGATCGCAAACTGACTGCTACTGTTGCTAGCTAATGGATATTTTTCAATCAAGTAGCTAGCTAACAACAATGACGTTAAATTATTGGCAGATTAAATTATTTGTTGACACATTTTTTTTTTTAACCTATCTAGCTAGCTAATTATTGTAGTTTCATTTCCCTACCCAACTACTCTCATATGACCTCCGTCTCCCTCACCAAAGCAGTGCGCACGAGCAACTATAACTTCAGCCACTCAGTGATCGGTTTCATTATCAATGGACTCACTGGACTGATCCCTATGTTTTTTATTTTGGTTTATTTTAAGAAGTCAATTGGGATGGCTGACGCTATGTCAACGATTTTTATAACTAAACCCAGATAGACGACAGCTTGTCGTCTCCAACGGGAACAAATTAATCATAGTGGGCAGAACAAGCAAGGAGGCGGGTAGAGCCAAGCACGCGCTGGCGAGATCCTATTGGCGCGTTCTAGTAGACATGAAAATATTTCCGCTAGGGAAGTGCGCGTGTTTAACAACTCAATTCGCATTTGCACTCCTAAACAGCGCGGTTTTAGCAAAGGGTCAAGTCTACAAAACTTAGTCCACTCTGTTCATAACATATTCTAGTTTTGGGAGCATAAAACTGTATCGAGATCAAATGTTTAATCGATAAGAAAATGTGCAGTATGTCGGCCAAAATCCATCTCGTTCCATCTTCTCCAACCGGAGAAACGCCAACCGGATGCTTCACATTTATACTTCCAGTGAAATATCTGTTCCATTGTTCTATCTGTGGCTTTGTATTGTCTTGAGAAGCTTTGAAGCCACCTGTTGGGCATATTGGCACTTCCCAGAAAGAGCAGTCCTCCATAGAAATGAATGGAATTCTACAGTATTTCAATTAAATGTTTCAAGGACAAAATTACATGTATTTAAGTATTTTTGTTGTTGTAATGGGGACAGTAACTTTAGCCATCAACAAATATTTATATATATTTTGGGGGGGTTATATTTTAGCTCACATAATATAATTTAAAAGTATGCATTAAGGTGTCTGTAATATAATAAATGTGGCAAAAATGAATGTAGACATTAATAAATGCATTTACGTAGCTTCCTAAATACTTTTTACAATGGTGGGGGAGTCCCAATATGGAGGCTCGGTGTCTTCAATACAGAGCTTTCTATTAGTCATTTCGCATATATATATATATATATATATATATATTATTGGTCTCAACCACAGATAGAAGGCGTTAGCTACCAGTAGTATCTTCCTCTCAACTTAATGTTGAGCGTTATAATAGTAGAATACATTTTCCTGTTGTTTTGTTTTTATTTTTAAAACAACTTTGAGATTCTTCTTGTATTGAAAAGCGCTATATAAAATAAATCCTTTATTATAATTGTATTATTGTTATATTTAGGCTCCTTCCCCTCTCCCCACAGGGCCAATGGGTGGCAAACTCTATTGAGGGTGTGGCCAAAATAAAAAAACGCCTCCCAACCAGCCATGTTGGTTGTCAGCTTCTTCAAAGGTGAGACGTGGACCCAGTCACAACCACCCCTAGCCCCAAATAAACCCTGAACCCCCTGCCCCTTCCCCTTAGCCCCCAACCCTAGCTTCTAGCCCTAGCCCCTACCTCACCTATCTCTCTGTGTGTGTCTAGGTTTCCCAGGTGATCTGTATTGGTTGTGTGTTCAGACTACAGTCGTTTCTCTCTGGGCAGATTATTAAGACTGTTCTGGGAATTCCTAACGGAATATGAGTCACAGGAGGTTGGTGGCACCTTAATTGGGGAGGGAGGGCACATTGTAAGGAACGATGCTGCAGAAGAGAAGCAGGTATGGGGAGTTGACATTTAATTTGGAACGGACATGCAACAGGACAGGAACAGCGTCAGAATTGGGAAACACAAAGACAGACGACAATCAATTCAGCAGCGGGGAACAGAGCTGGGGAACTGACAAATATAGGGGAGGTAATAAACAGGTGATTGAGTCCAGGTGAGTCGAATATCGCTGATGCGTATGATGAGGGAATGCAGGTGTGCGTAAATGATGGTGGCAGGAGTGCGTAATGCAGGGCAGCCTGGTGCCCTCGAGCGCCAGGGGGGGAAGAGCGGGAGCAGGCGTTACACACATGGTAATGGCTGGAGCGGAATTGGTGGAATGGCATCAAATACATCCATTTGCCCCATTCCTGCCATTATTATGAGCCGTCCTCCCCTCAGCAGCCTCCACTGCTTGGAATGGACTGCTGTAGTTGGAATGTGAATTGACTTATTTGGAATCCAACACCCCTAGGTCTGTTCCATGTCGACTTTGCCTGGATTCTTGCCTGCACGCGCTTGTTGCCAGTGATGTCAACAGTCGTCTCCATGGTGTCCAGAAGGCCATCGGTGTCAACCTCAGATCAGACGGGCTGTGGCCTGAGAACAAACACACAGGCCCACAGACAGACACAGGTCTGTTTTACTATCCTATTTGGGACCAAACATTTGATTCCCATTCAAAATCCTATTTTCCCTAACCTAACACTTAACCTAATTCTAACCTTAACCCCAAACCCCTAAACCTAACCTACACCTAACCCTAATTCTAACCTGAACTGTTACCCTAACCGTAGACTAAACCCTAAGCCTTTAATAGCCTTTTTCCTTGTGGGGACCTCCGAATTTTTCTTGTTTTACTATCCTTGGGGACTTCTGGTTCCCACAAGGACAGTAAAAAAAAACACGCACGCACACACGCACACACACGCTTAGTAACTATAAGTACATTATCTTATGAAATAATGAAGTTATATTCAATTTGTTTCTTTTGTTTGTTAATATGAAGACTATTGGGATGGGGCCTAACTCACTGTGATTTACCAGTAACAGAACGATAAGAGGAGACGAAAGCCTGAATCAGCGGTTAAATGACAAGACAGCATCTTCTCTCTCTCTTTCTCTCTCTCTCTGCCCTTTCTCTCCAGAATGCACCCAGAAAGTGAGGGGTCTCATGACAACAATTTCGCTAATCACCTGCCTTGTGCTGGGTGCACTCTCAGTGATGACTCACACACAGACACACAGACACACTCACTCTCTGTCATCCCAAGACCGAAGCGACGCTGCAACTTTAGGAAATATATTCTGTTGAATATACATACTTGTGCAGTTAATATTTTTCCCTCAAGTGTGTAAAAAGAGCACAGGTAAGAAACATTTCTCTTATAGGTCTCTAGGTTGGAGATGGAGAAAAGTATTGTTTAGAAATATATTATGTAACATATTTGGGTGTCTAGAAATTCATGCGATAAAGTTAATAGCATACTGGTAAAAACTTATTATGAACTGTTGAATATTCAAATAACTGTTCGTTTTTTAACTTAATCTAAAACATGATGCATGCTTGGAACATAGGAATTTAAAGTGACTGTGTGATGTCATGGGATGACATTTGGCTGAATTCCTTTGTCAATGTAGCAAAAGTCAATGTAAACAAACCATATTGAAATAAAGACTAGTCTAGCCTACAGTGGAGTAAGTAGGTCTTTATGTAGTCCTGAAAGGCATCTGCTTAATAAAATGTATTATTATTATTAAGTGTAATTTTATTAAGTGTACAGTCTAACATTATGTTTTGGACACTATGTTTTGCCCTGTATTTTTCTTACAACCCGTCTTTGAGATTTAGGAGCAAAGCTTTCTATTTAATTCACACTTGCAGCTCTGAGATGTTGTTTTTCAATGGAGGATGAAGGTCGTTGAGGCTGGTATGTTTTGTATTCTGAGGGTTGGTCACAGTTCCTGTAGGGGCAAACACACACACACACACACACACACACACACACACACACACACACACACACACACACACACACACACACACACACACACACACACACACACACACACACACACACACACACACACACACACACACACACACACACACACACACACACACACACACACACACACACTATCCCCATCATAGAAACATGTTCACAAGGAAGGGAACTGGAAGAACAGGTGTAGCTGTATAGGTGTCATGTTGTCTGCCTGCAGACTTTAATCGTTCAGATGGCATTTCAAGGAACAAAAGATGGAATGTAAAGCAAAGCATTTCAGATAGTCACGCTAACCTGTTCTCAAGGTTACCTGTACTATACCTTATGGCTTTACCGTTCTTGCCCCATCTCTCCTCTTCTCCCATAAGAAAAATGTTTCCTATATTTTGGATCCTCCTCCTTCTCCCTCTGGTCTCCGCCCAGACATACCATTGGGGTCCATGCCCCACCCCCAGTGTCCAGCCCAACTTCAGCTTGCAGCAGGTAAACACACACACACACACACACACACACACACACACACACACACACACACACACACACACACACACACACACACACACACACACACACACACACACACACACACACACACACACACAGAGCTTTTTTGTGATTTAAAGCGTACATTTTTAACAACCCCTCTCCTACCCTTATCAGTACCTGGGCACGTGGTATGAGATAGCAAAACTTCCAGCATCCTTTGAGAAAGGGAAGTGCATCCAAGCTGATTACACTCTGAGGGGAGACGGCACCATCAGAGTCCTCAACTCCCAGTTCTAGTCAGTATTTATTTCTGTGTGTATGTGTGAGTGTTTAAGTGTGTCTGAACTATGTCAAACTTTACCTCATACATAGACATTTAGAAGTCGACTGTCCTCCCTGAACTGAAAGCTAGTACGGTTTTCTCATAGACATGTTTTTTCTAAAAGTGGTAACAGTGTATGTGTCTGCCTCCAGTAAAGGTAAGGTGCGGACTGTGGAGGGGACAGCAGTGGTCCAGGACCCCAAAAATCCAGCCAAACTGGGAGTCAGCTTCTCCTACTGTGAGTCTCTACTGTCTATAACTCTATTACCATGACTATATCGAGTCTCTACTGTCTATAACTCTATTACCATGACTATATCAAGTCTCTACTGTCTATAATTCTATTACCATGAGTGTTTACTGTCTATAATTCTATTACCATGACTCTATTCAGTCTCTACAACTCTATTACCATGACTATATCAAGTCTCTACTCTCTATAACTCTATTACCATGACTCTACTGAGTCTCTACTGTCTATGAGTCTATTACCATGACTCTATCGAGTCTCTACTGTCTATAACTCTATTACCATGACTATATTAAGTCTCTACTGAGTCTCTGCTGTCTATAAGTCTATGACCATGACTCTATCGAGTCTCTACGGAGTCTTTACTGTCTATAAGTCTATTACCATGACTCTATCGAGTCTCTACAGAGTCTCTACTGTCTATAACTCTATTACCATGACTCTATCAAATCAAATGAAACTTTATGTCACATGTGCCGAATACAAGTGTAGACCTTACCGTGAAATGCTTACTTACAAGCCCTTAACCAAGAGTGCAGTTCAAGAAAGAGTTAAGAAAATATTTACCAAATAAACTAAAGTAAAAAATTATCAAAAAGTAACACAAAATAACAATAACGAGGCTATATACAGGGGGTGCCAGTACCGAGTCAATGTGTGGGGGTACAGGTTAGTCAAGGTAATTTGTACATGTAGGTAGGGGTGAAGTGACTATGCATATATAATAAACAGCGAGTAGCAGCAGTGTAAAAAATAAATGGAGGGGGGGGGGGGTCAATGTAAATAATCCAGTGGCCATTTGATTATTGTTCAGCAGTCTTATGGCTTGAGGGTAGAAGCTGATAAGGAGCCTTTTGGTCCTAGACTTGGCATTCCGGTACCGCTTGCCGTGCATTAGTGGAGAAAATAGTCTATGACTTGGGTAACTGGAATCTTTGACAATCTTTTTAGCCTTCCTCTGACACCGCCTAGTATATAGGTCCTGGATGGCAGGAAGCTTGACCCCAGTGATGTACTGGGCCATATGCACTTCCCTCTGTAGCGCCTTACAGTCAGATGCCGAGCAGTTACCATACCAGGCGGAGATGCAACCGGTCAGGATGCTCTCGATGGTGCAGCTGTAGAACTTTTGGAGGATCTGGGGACCCATACCAAATCTTTTCAGTCTCCTAAGGGAAAAAGGTGTTGTCGTGCACTCTTCACGACTGTCTTGGTGTGTTTGGACCATGATAGTTTGTTGGTGATGTGGACACCAAGGAACTTGAAACTCTCGACCCGCTCCACTACAGCCCCGTCGATGTTAATGGGGGCCTGTTCGAACCGCCTTTTCCTGTAGTCCACGATCAGCTCCTTTGTCTTGCTCACATTGACGGAGAGGTTGGTAATAGAGTTATTGACAGTATTACCATGAATATCAAGTCTCTACTGAGTTTTCTTTGTCTATAACTATATTACAATGACACTATTGAGGCTCTACTTAGTCTCTACTGTCTATAACTCTATTACCATGACTCTATTGAGTCTCTACTGAGTCCATACTGTCTATAACTCTATTACCATGACTATCAAGTATCTACTGAGTCTCTACTGTCTATAACTCTGTTACCAAGATTCTATCAAGTCTCTACTGAGTCCATACTGTCTATAACTCTATTCCCAAGACTCTATTGAGTCTCTACTGTCTATAACTCTATTCCCAAGACTCTATTGAGTCTCTACTGTCTATAACTCTATTCCCAAGACTCTATCAAGTCTCTACTGAATCCATACTGTCTATAACTCTATTGCCATGACTCTATTGAGTCTCTACTGAGTCCATACTGTCTATACCTTTATTACCATGACTCTATCGAGTCTCTACTGTCTTTAACTCTATTACCATGACTCTATCGAGTCTCTACTGAGTCCATACTGTCTATAACTCTATTACCACGACTCTATCGAGTCTCTACTGTCTATAACATGATTACCATGACTCTATAGTTTCTGAGTCTCTACTCTCTATAATTCTATTACCACGACTCTATTGAGTCTCTACTGAATGTCTACTGTTGCACAGGTCTTGTTACTCTAGTGTCCTGGATGAATTCAGCTCTGACTCAGGGCCTGTGAGAGAAAGAACAGTTAATATGATAATAACATCATGTCTGACTCTGAGTCTGTCTTAATCTCCATCCCTCTCGACCTCTTCTCCCTCCCCCCTCTCCAACCCTCTCTCAGTCACTCCCTACAGTCCGTACTGGGTGCTGAGTACTGACTATGTGAGTGGAGCGGTGGTGTACAGCTGTACTGACGTGTTGAGGATTTTCCATGTCGACTACGCCTGGATCCTGGGACGTTCCCGCTTCTTGCCCGCAGAGAAAGTAGAGTACGCCAGGCAGCTGCTGGCTAAAGAAAACATTGACACCTTCAAGATGAGTGTTACCGACCAAACGGGCTGCGACTAGATGGAGGTTTAGAGGTCAGCGGTTAGGGTTAAAGGGTTAAAGGGTTATTTATGTGTCTACTTCCCTAGTCCTAGCACCGTAGAAACTTCTCCCCTACTCCCAATGCTCTATCCACATGTCATTTGAGCCCTACCTCTATAGATACAGACAGAAATACGACTATCACATACTAGACCTAGTATCCAGCTCTCGTGTCTAATTAATCAATAAGGCACGAGGGGGTGTTGTATATTGCACGACGCATCGCGGAGTGCCTGGACACAGCCCTTAGCCATGGTATATTGGCCATATACCACGAACCCCCGAGGTGCCTTATTGCTATTATAAACTGGTTACCAATGTAATTACAGCAGGAAAAATAAATGTTTTGTCATCCCCGTGGTATAAGGTCTGATATACCTTGGCTGTCAGTCAATCAGCATTCAGGGCTCAAACCAACCAGTTTATAATAGTTAATATACACTGACAGTTGGTCTTATAATCTTACCATCCAACATATCACTACCTACCATCTCATTTAGACTACATGTATTTTATATTTAGAAACGTTATGGTCTGTAGTTGGAGATCTGTTAGTTTATAAGGTAGTTTGATTGATTAGATGTCTAGCTATGTAACGATGGTGACGGTTTCTTCATGTGTTGAACAGAATGCTGACAGCTTGAGTTAGTTCTCTGGCTTCAAATTGAAGCCATGGGCTTTCTGTATATTAGGAATTAAAGTTTTGTTTTGAAGTCAAACTGATGACTGTCTTTTCTCCTGCAACAGTGTTTAGATTGCGATTGGGACAAACAATCTCTGCGGGCCTCTCCTGAGTGTCTAGTCAAACAGCAAGTACTGATGTGGCCACTATAAAGCAGGGGTATCAAACCATTGACAGTGGAAGAATAGTAAAAAATCCTCAGGCAAACACACGCATACATTTTTTTGCTATATGTGGGCAATGGGCAGGGGTGCATGCGTGTGGTTGTGACAAGGGTATGTGGGGAGAGGTGTAGGTGTGTGTGTGTGTGTATGTGTGTGTGTGTGTGTGTGTGTGTGTGTGTGTGTGTGTGTGTGTGTGTGTGTGTGTGTGTGTGTGTGTGTGTGTGTGTGTGTGTGTGTGTGTGTGTGTGTGTGTGTGTGTCTTGGGGGACACACGTGATCTTACATCAGGATCCTGTTCCCTCATTTCTGCCGTGAGCTTTAGACTCAGACAGCACCTCTGGCAAGACACACACAGGTAAAAATAACCAGACTCTTCTCATCACAAACAGACGCACAGACGTGAACCTGAACATAGAAATAGAAAACATAGAACCCCGTCACACCCTGACCTACTCTACCATAAAAAATAACATCTTTCTATGGTCAGGACGTGACAGTACCCCCCCAAAGGTGCGGACTCCGACTGCACCTAAACAAAAACAACAACCCCCCCCAAGAAAGGGAGGGTAGGGTGGGTAACTACTGTTTATGGAGGCTCTGGTGCAGTACACATAACCTTCCCATCCCGCGGATCCTCCAACAGAGGAGGCGGCTCCGGTTCGGGGCATAACCCCCGCTCCGCCCGCTGATACCTCTGCTTCTGTGCCACCGGACCGTGGATCGTCGTCGGAGAAACCGGACTGTAGATCATCGCCTGAGGCTCTGTACTGCAGACCGCCGCCGGAGGTTCTGGACTGCGGGCCGCCGCCGGAGACTCTGGGCTGCGGGCCGCCGCCGGAGACTCTGGGCTGCGGACTGCCAACGGAGACTCTGGGCTGTGGACCGCTGCTGGAGGTCTCAGGAGGTTCCGGACTGCGGGCCGTCTCAGGAGGTTCAGGACTGCGGGCCGTCTCAGGAGGTTCCGGACTGCGGGCCGTCTCAGGAGATTCCGGACTGGGGACCGTCGCTGCAGGCTCCATGCCATGGATAATCACTACAGGCTCCGCGCCATGGATCACCACTGGAGGCTTTGTGCCATGGATCATCCCTACAGGCTCCGGGCCATGGATCATCCCTACAGGCTTCTTGCCATGGATCATCCCTACAGGATTCGTGCCATGGATCATCACTGGAGGCATCGGACCATGGATCATCACTGGAGGCTTCTTACGTGGAGCCGGAACAGGTCTCACCGGACTGGGGAACGTCGCTGGAGGCTCCGGACTGGGGGATGTCGCCGGAAGCTCTAGACTGGGAACTGTCGCCGGAAGCTCTGGACTGGGAATGCGCACTGGAGGCCTGATGCGTGGGGCTGGCACAGGTGGCACCAGACTAGTAACACGCACCTCAGGGCGAGTGCAGGGAGTAGGAACAGGACACCCCGGACTGGGCAGGCGCACTGGAAGCCTGATGCGTGGGGCTGGCACAGGTGGTGCCAGACTGGTAACACGTACCTCATGGCAAGTGCGAGGTGCAGGCACAGGGCATACCAGGCTGAATAGACTCACTGGAGGTCGGTTACGTGGGGCAGGCACAGGATATACTGGGCCGTGGAGGCGCACTGGAGATCTCGAGTGTAGGGCTTGCACAATCCGTTCTGGTTGGATGCTCAACCTAGCTCGACAAATGCAGGGTGCGGGCACAGATCGCACCGGCCTGTGAATGCGCACTGGCGACACAGTGTGCATTCACCGCATAACACGGTGCTTGCTTCGTCACTCGCTCCCCACGGTAAGCACGGGGAGTTGGCTCAGGTCTCCAACCTGACTCTGCAAATCTCCCCGTGTGACCCCCAAATTTGTTTCAGGGGGGCTGCCTCTCGCACTTGCCCCGTGGCTGGTATAGTGCCTCGTAATATCGCCACTCCGCTTTAGCTGCCTCAATTTCCTCTTTCGGACGGCGATACTCCCCAGCCTGACTCCAGGGTCCTTTCCCGTCCAGAATTTCCTCCCAAGTCCATTCCTGTTTCTCCTGGGCACGCTGCTTGGTCCTTTGGTGGTGGGAGATTCTGTCACGGTTGTCATAAGGAGAAGCAGACCAAAGTGCAGCGTGTGTGTCGTTCCACAATTTATTTACACTGTGAAACTATGCAATACATAAACATAAACTAAAGAACAAAACAACAAACCGTGACGCAGTGGTGAAACATTGTCATGTCCTGACCAGCAGATGGAGCTGTTGTAGTAGTTTGGGGGTCAGGACGTGGCAGTCTTGTGTGTGTGTTTGAATGTTCTGTGTGTCTTGTGACTCCTGATCAGGAACAGCTGGGGATCGTTGTTCCTGATTGGGAGTCATATATGTAGGAGTATGTTTGTCACTGGGGTTTGTGGGTGGTTGTTTTTGCACTGCGTTTATAGCCTGCAGAACTGTCACTGTTGTCACCTTTTTGTGTTATTAAGTGGATGCTTTACTCCTTAATTTTAATTAAAGATGAGTATTCACATACCTGCTGCGCCTTGGTCCATTTATGAAGACAGCCGTTACAGAACCACCCACCAAAGGACCAAGCAGCAGAAGAGGAGGAAGCCACTGGAGAGAAAAATGGACGAATGGACTTGGGAACAGATCCTGGACGGAGAGGGACCATGGACTCAGACTGGGGATTATCGCCTCCCGCGGTGGGAGATTGAAGCGGCGAGAGCGGAGAGGCGCTATTACGAGGAGAGAGAGCGCAACGAGCGCGAGAGGCACCCCCAATAATTTTTTTGGGGGGGGCACACGGGTAGCTTGGCCAGGCCAGGGAAGAGCCGTAAGCCAGCTACCCGTGACTACAGGGAGGTGCATATGAGGTGGAGGGCGCCATGTTACGCTGTGGTACGCACCATCTCGCCTATACGGACGCACAGCCCAGTTCGCCCAGTACCAGCGCCCCGCAGGTGCCAGGGCAAGGTGAGCATCGAGCCGGAAGGGGTGATGCCAACCCTGCAATTAAGACCGCCAGCGCACCCTTTCGGTCCGGTGTTTCCCGCTAGACGCACTAGCATGGAGGTGCGTGTCTCCAGGCTGGCACGTCCAATACCAGCCCCACGCATCAGGAGTCTAGTGTGTCAGCCCAGCCTCGCCAGTCAACAGTCACCAGAGCTGCCCGCCAGTCAACAGTCACCAGAGCTGCCCGCCAGTCAACAGTCACCAGAGCTGCCCGCCGGTCAACAGTCACCAGACTGCCCTGAACTGCCAGAGTGGCCAGACTGCCCTGAACTGCCAGAGTGGCCAGACTGCCCTGAACTGCCAGGGTGGCCAGACTGCCCTGAACTGCCAGGGTGGCCAGACTGCCCGGTTCTGCCAGAGTGGCCAGAACCACTCTGGCACTTTTGTTTGTTGGTGGTTTTTTTTTGTTGTTAGGTGCATTCCGGGGTCTGCACCTTGAGGGGGGGGTACTGTCACGTCCTGACCAGCAGATGGAGCTGTTGTAGTAGTTTGGGGGTCAGGACGTGGCAGTCTTGTGTGTGTGTTTGAATGTTCTGTGTGTCTTGTGACTCCTGATCAGGAACAGCTGGGGATCGTTGTTCCTGATTGGGAGTCATATATGTAGGAGTATGTTTGTCACTGGGGTTTGTGGGTGGTTGTTTTTGCACTGCGTTTATAGCCTGCAGAACTGTCACTGTTGTCACCTTTTTGTGTTAAGTGGATGCTTTACTCCTTAATTTTAATTAAAGATGAGTATTCACATACCTGCTGCGCCTTGGTCCATTTATGAAGACAGCCGATACAAACATACACTACTCAAAAATAATCTCCCACAAACCCAGGTGGAAAAAAACCCTACTTAAGTATGATCTCCAATTAGAGACAACGAGGACCAGCTGCCTCTAATTGGAGATCATCCCAAACAACACCCCAACATAGAAATACAAAACTAGAACCTGAACATAGAAATAGAAAACATAGCGAAAAAAAAACTCTGTCATGCCCTGACCTACTCTACCATAGAAAATAACATCTTTCTATGGTCAGGACGTGACAGTCATGCACAAAGTAGATGTCCTAACCGACATGCCAAAACTATAGTTTGTTAGCAAGAAATTTGTGGAGTAGTTGAAAAACAAGTTTAAATGACTCCAACCTAAGTGTATGTAAACTTACGACTTCAACTGTAAATACCCTGAGATTAAAGCTGAAAGTCTGTACTTTCAGCTCATCTTGTTTCCTTTCAAATCCATTGTGGTGGCGTACATAGCCAAAATGATAACTTTGTCAATGTCCAAATATTTATGGACCTGACTGTGTATATATTTTGGGGTTTGTGTTTTAGCTCTCATGATATGATTAAAAAGTATGCATTAATGTGTCTGTAATATAATACATGTGGCAAAAACTAATGTAGACATTAATAGATACATTTCCAAAGCTTCCTAAATACTTTTTACAATGGTGTAGGAGTCTCAATATGGAGGCTCGGTGTCGTCAATACAGTGACAGATCAGACGGGCTGTGGCCTGAGAACAAACACACATGCCCACAGACAGACACATTTGTTTTACTATCCTTGTGGAGAACAAACAATTGATTCCCATTCAAAATCCAATTTTCCATAACCTAACACTTAACCTAACCCTAACTCTAACCTTAACCCTAAACCCCTAAACCTAACTCCTAACCCTACACCTAACCCTAATTCTAACCTGAACTGTTACCCTAACCATAGACTAACCCCTAAGCCTTTTAATAGCCTTTTTCCTTGTGTGGACCTGCAAAAGGTTGTTTTACTATTCTTGGGGACTTCTGGTTCCAACAAGGATAGTAAAATGAAACACACACACAGTTTAGTAATTGTCACTACATTATCTTATGAAAGAATTAAGTTATATTTAATTTGTTTTATTTAATTTGTTCATTTGAAGACTATTGGGATGGGGCCTAACTCACTGTGATTTACCAGTAACAGAACGATAAGAGGTGCCGAAAGCCTGAATCAGCGGTTAAATGACAAGACAGCATCTTCTCTCTCTCTTTCTCTCTCTCCCTGCCCTTTCTCTCCAGAATGCACCCAGAGAGGGAGGGGTCTCATGACAACAATTTCGCTAATCACCTGCCTTGTGCTGGGTGCACTCTCAGTGATGACTCACACACAGACACACAGACACACTCACTCTCTGTCATCCCAAGACCGAAGCGACGCCGCAACTTTAGGAAATATATTCTGTTGAATATACATACTTGTGCAGTTAATATTTTTCCCTCAAGTGTGTAAAAAGAGCACAGGTAAGAAACATTTCTCTTATAGGTCTCTAGGTTGGAGATGGAGAAAAAGTATTGTTTAGAAATATATTATGTAACATATTTGGGTGTCTAGAAATTCATGAGATAAAGTTAATAGCATACTGGTAAAAACTTATTATGAACTGTTGAATATTCAAATAACTGTTCGTTTTTTAACTTAATCTAAAACATGATGCATGCTTGGAACATAGGAATTTAAAGTGACTGTGTGATGTCATGGGATGACATTTGGCTGAATTCCTTTGTCATTGTAGCAAAAGTCAATGTAAACAAACCATATTGAAATAAAGACTAGTCTAGCCTACAGTGGAGTAAGTAGGTCTTTATGTAGTCCTGAAAGGCATCTGCTTAATAAAATGTATTATTATTATTAAGTGTAATTTTATTAAGTGTACAGTCTAACATTATGTTTTGGACACTATGTTTTGCCCTGTATTTTTCTTACAACCCGTCTTTGAGATTTAGGAGCAAAGCTTTCTATTTAATTCACACTTGCAGCTTTGAGATGTTGTTTTTCAATGGAGGATGAAGGTCATTGAGGCTGGTATGTTTTGTATTCTGAGGGTTGGTCACAGATCCATGTTCACAAGGAAGGGAACTGGAAGAACAGGTGTAGCTGTATAGGTGTCATGTTGTCTGCCTGCAGACTTTAATCGTTCAGATGGCATTTCAAGGAACAAAAGATGGAATGTAAAGCAAAGCATTTCAGATAGTCACGCTAACCTGTTCTCAAGGTTACCTGTACTATACCTTATGGCTTTACCGTTCTTCCCCCATCTCTCCTCTTCTCCCATAAGAAAAATGTTTCCTATATTTTGGATCCTCCTCCTTCTCCCTCTGGTCTCCGCCCAGACATACCATTGGGGTCCATGCCCCACCCCCAGTGTCCAGTCCAACTTCAGCTTGCAGCAGGTAAACACACACACACACACACACACACACACACACACACACACACACACACACACACACACACACACACACACACACACACACACACACACACAGAGCTTTTTTGTGATTTAAAGCGTAAATTTTTAACAACCCCTCTCCTACCCTTATCAGTACCTGGGCACGTGGTATGAGATAGCAAAACTTCCAGCATTCTTTGAGAAAGGGAAGTGCATCCAGGCCGATTACACTCTGAGGGGAGACGGCACCATCAGAGTCCTCAACTCCCAGTTCTAGTCAGTATTTATTTCTGTGTGTATGTGTGAGTGTTTAAGTGTGTCTGAACTATGTCAAACTTTACCTCATACATAGACATTTAGAAGTCGACTGTCCTCCCTGAACTGAAAGCTAGTACGGTTTTCTCATAGACATGTTTTTTCTAAAAGTGGTAACAGTGTATGTTTCTGCCTCCAGTAAAGGTAAGGTGCGGACTGTGGAGGGGACAGCAGTGGTCCAGGACCCCAAAAATCCAGCCAAACTGGGAGTCAGCTTCTCCTACTGTGAGTCTCTACTCTTTATAACTCTATTACCATGACTATATTGAGTCTCTACTGTCTATAACTCTATTACCATGACTATATCGAGTCTCTACTGTCTGTAACTTTATTACCATGACTCTACTGAATCTCTACTGTCTATAACTCTATTACCATGACTCTACTGAGTCTCTACTGTCTATAACTCTATTACCATGACTATATCGAGTCTCTACTGTCTATAACTCTATTACCACGACTCTATCGAGTCTCTACTGTCTTTAACTCTATTACCATGAGTGTTTACTGTCTATAATTCTGTTACCAGGACTCTACTGAGTCTCTACTGTCTATAACTCTATTACCATGACTATATCGAGTCTCTACTGTCTATAACTCTATTACCACGACTCTATCGAGTCTCTACTGTTTATAATTCTATTACCATGACAATATTGAGTCTCTACTGTCTATACGTCTATTACCATGACTCTATCGAGTCTCTACTGTCTATAAGTCTATTACCATGACTATATCGAGTCTCTACTGAGTCTCTGCTGTCTATAACTCTGTTACCAGGACTCTATTGAGTCTCTACTGTCTATAACATGATTACCATGACTCTATAGTTTCTGAGTCTCTACTCTCTATAATTCTATTACCACGACTCTATTGAGTCTCTACTGAATGTCTACTGTTGCACAGGTCTTGTTACTCTAGTGTCCTGGATAAATTCAGCTCTGACTCAGGGCCTGTGAGAGAAAGAACAGTTCATATGATAATAACATCATGTCTGACTCTGAGTCTGTCTTAATCTCCATCCCTCTCGACCTCTTCTCCCTCCCCCCTCTCCAACCCTCTCTCAGTCACTCCCTACAGTCCGTACTGGGTGCTGAGTACTGACTATGTGAGTGGAGCAGTGGTGTACAGCTGTACTGACGTGTTGAGGATTTTCCATGTCGACTACGCCTGGATCCTGGGACGTTCCCGCTTCTTGCCCGCAGAGAAAGTAGAGTACGCCAGGCAGCTGCTGGCTAAAGAAAACATTGACACCTTCAAGATGAGTGTTACCGACCAAACGGGCTGCGACTAGATGGAGGTTTAGAGGTCAGCGGTTAGGGTTAAAGGGTTATTTATGTGTCTACTTCCCTAGTCCTAGCACCGTAGAAACTTCTCCCCTACTCCCAATGCTCTATCCACATGTCATTTGAGCCCTACCTCTATAGATACAGACAGAAATACGACCAGTTTATAATAGTTAATATACACTGACAGTTGGTCTTATAATCTTACCATCCAACATATCACTACCTACCATCTCATTTAGACTACATGTATTTTATATTTAGAAACGTTATGGTCTGTAGTTGGAGATCTGTTAGTTTATAAGGTAGTTTGATTGATTAGATGTCTAGCTATGTAACGATGGTGACGGTTTCTTCATGTGATGAACAGAATGCTGACAGCATGAGTTAGTTCTCTGAGGGTTGGGCACAGTTCCTATAGGGGCAAGCACACACACACACACACACACACACACACACACACACACACACACACACACACACACACACACACACACACACACACACACACACACACACACACACACACACACACAGTATCCCCATCATAGAAATATGTTCAGAGGGAAGGGAACTGGAGGAACAGGTGTAGCTGTATAGGTGTTGTCTGTATATTAGTCATTAAAGTTTTGTTTTGAAGTCAAACTGATGACTGTCTTTTCTTCTGCAACAGTGGTTAGATTGCGATTGGGACAAACAATCTCTGCTGCCCCCTCCTGAGCATCTAGTCAAACAGCAAGTACTGATGTGGCCACTATAAAGTGTGGTTGTGACAAGGGGATGTGGGGAGAGGTGTATGCGTGTGTGTGTGTGTGTGTGTGTGTGTGTGTGGTGTGTGTGTGTGTGTGTGTGTGTGTGTGTGTGTGTGTGTGTGTGTGTGTGTGTGTGTGTGCTTCTTGGGGGGGGGACACGTGATCTTACAACAGGATCGTGCTCCGTCATATCTGCCGTGAGCTTTAGACTCCTCTGAACTCGAGACAGACAGCACCTGTGGCAAATCAAATCAAAGTTTATTTGTCATGTGCGCTGAATACAACAGTTGTAGACCTTACAGTGAAATACTTACTTACAGGCTCTAACCAACAGTGCAAAAAAAGTATTAGGTGAACAATAGGTAAGTAAAGAAATAAAAACAACAGTAAAAAATAACAGTAGCGAGGCTACATACAGACACCGGTTAGTCGGGCTGATTGAGGTAGTATGTACATGTAGATATGGTTAAAGTGACTATGCATATATGATGAACAGAGAGTAGCAGTAGCGTAAAAGAGGGATTGGCGGATGGTGGGACACAATGCAGATAGCTCGGTTAGCCAATGTGTGGGGGCACTGGTTGGTCGGGCCAATTGAGGTAGTATGTACATGAATGTATAGTTAAAGTGACTATGCATATATGATAAACAGAGAGTAGCAGCAGCGTAAAAGAGGGGTTGGGGGGTGGCACACAATGCAAATAGTCCGGGTAGCCTTTTGATTACCTGTTCAGGAGTCTTATGGCTTGGGGGTAAAAACTGTTGAGAAGCCTTTTTGTCCTAGACTTGGCACTCTGGTACCGCTTGCCATGCGGTAGTAGAGAGAACAGTCTATGACTGGGGTGGCTGGGGTCTTTGACAATTTTTAGGCTCTTCCTCTGACACCACAGGGTGTAGAGGTCCTGGATGGCAGGCGGCTTGGCCCCAGTGATGTACTGGGCCGTACGTACTACCCTCCGTAGTGCCTTGCGGTCAGAGGGCGAGCAATTGCCGTACCAGGCAGTGATGCAACCAGTCAGGATGCTCTTGATGTTGCAGCTGTAGAACCTTTTGAGGATCTGAGGACCCATGCCAAATCTTTTTAGTTTCCTGAGGGGGAATAGGCTTTGTCGTGCCCTCTTCACGACTGTCTTGGTGTGCTTGGACCATTCTAGTTTGTTGGTGATGTGGACACCAAGGAACTTGAAGCTCTCAACCTGCTCCACTACAGCCCCATCGATGAGAATGTGGGCGTGCTCGGTCCTCCTTTTCCTGTAGTCCACAATCATCTCCTTAGTCTTGGTTACGTTGAAGGATAGGTTGTTATTCTGGCACCACCCGGCCAGGTCTCTGACCTCCTGCCTATAGGCTGTCTCGTCATTGTCGGTGATCAGGCCTACCACTGTTGTGTCGTCTGCAAACTTAATGATGGTGTTGGAGTCGTGCCTGGTCATGCAGTTGTGGGTGAACAGGGAGTACAGGAGGGAACTGAACACGCACCCCTGGGGGGCTCCAGTGTTGAGGATCAGCGTGGCAGATGTGTTGCTACCTACCCTCACCACCTGGGGGTGGCCCGTCAGGAAGTCCAGGATCCAGTTGCAGAGGGAGGTGTTTAGTCCCAGGATCCTTAGCTTAGTGATGAGCTTTGAGTACTATGGTGTTGAACGCTGAGCTGTAGTCAATGAATAGCATTCTCACATAGGTGTTCCTTTTGTCCAGGTGGGAAAGGGCAGTGTGGAGTGCAATAGAGATTGCATCATCTGTGGATCTGTTTGGGCGGTATGCAAATTGGAGTGGGTCTAGGGTTTCTGGGATAATGGTGTTGATGTGAGCCATTACCAGCCTTTCAAAGCACTTCATGGCTACGGACGTGAGTGCTACGGGTCTGTAGTCATTTAGGCGGGTTACCTTTGTGTTCTTGGGCACAGGGACTATGGTGGTCTGCTTGAAACATGTTGGTATTACAGACTCAATCAGGGACATGTTGAAAATATCAGTGAAGACACCTGCCAGTTGGTCAGCACATGCCCGGAGCACACGTCCTGGTAATCCGTCTGGCCCCGCAGCGTTGTGTATGTTGACCTGTTTAAAGGTCTTACTCACGTCGACTACGGAGAGCGTGATCACACAGTCGTCCAGAACAGCTGATGCTCTCACGCATGCCTCAGTGTTGCTTGCCTTGAATCATGCATAGAAGTCACTTAACTCGTATGGTAGGCTAGTGTCAATAGGCAGCTCGCGGCTGTGCTTCCCTGTGTAGTCTGTAATAGTTTGCAAGCCCTGCCACATAAGACGAGCGTCGGAGCCGGTGTAGTACGATTCAGTCTTTGCCCTGTATTGACGCTTTGCCTGTTTGATGGTTCGTCGGAGGGCATAGCAGGATTTCTTATAAGCTTCCGGGTTAGAGTCCCGCACCTTGAAAGCGGCAGCTCTACCCTTTAGCTCAGTGCGAATGTTGCCTGTAATCCATACCCTCAGTTATCCTGTTAGGGCTAGGGGGCAGTATTGACACGGCTGGATAAAAAACATACCCGATTTAATCTGGTTACCACTCCTACCCAGTAACTAGAATATGCATATACTTATTACATATGGATAGAAAACACCCTAAATTTTCTAAAACTGTTTGAATGGTGTCTGTGAGTATAACAGACCTCAAATGGCAGGTCAAAACCTGAGAGATTCCTTTACAGGAAGTGGCCTGTCTGACCATTTCTTGAACTTCTTTTCCATCTCTATCATTTACTAAGGATCTCTGCTCTAACGTGACACTTCCCACGTCGTCCATAGGCGCTCAGAGCCCGGGAAAAAACAGAATGTCGTCATTCCAGCCCCAGGCTGAAACACATTATCGCCTTTCTCAAGTGGCCGATCAAGGGACACTGGGCTTATGCGCGTGACCCGACCGCCCCCGCCTTTGGGATTTTTTCCTCTGTTTGCCGAAAAGGAGATTCCCTGTCGGAATATTATCGCTTTTCTACGAGAAAAATGTCGTAAAAATTGATTTTAAACAGCGGTTGACATGCTTCGAAGTACGGTAATGGAATATTTAGAATTTTATTGTCACGAATTGCGCCATGCGCGCGACACTTCTTTACTATTTCGGATAGTGTCTGGAACGCACAAACAAAACGCCGCTATTCGGATATAACGATGGATTATTTTGGACCAAACCAACATTTGTTATTGAAGTAGCAGTCCTGGGTGTGCATTCTGACGAAGACAACAAAAGGTAATCAAACTTTTATAATAGTAAATATGATTATGGTGAGTGCTAAACTTGCCGGGTGTCTAAATAGCGAGCCCGTGATGCCTGGGCTATGTACTTAGAATATTGCAAAATGTGCTTTCACCAAAAAGCTATTTTAAAATCGGACATATCGAGTGCATAGAGGAGGTCTGTATCTATAATTCTTAAAATAATTGTTATGCTTTTTGTGAACGTTTATCGTGAGTAATTTAGTAAAATGTTAGCGAATTCCCCGGAAGTTTGCGGGGGGTATGCTAGTTCTGAACGTCACATGCTAATGTAAAAAGCTGGTTTTTGATATAAATATGAACTTGATTGAACAAAACATGCATGTATTGTATAACATAATGTCCTAGGGTTGTCATCTGATGAAGATCATCAAAGGTGAGTGCTGCATTTAGCTGTCTTCTGGGTTTTGGTGACATTATATGCTGGCTTGAAAAATGGGTGTCTGATTATTTCTGGCTTGGTACTCTGCTGACATAATCTAATGTTTTGCTTTCGTTGTAAAGCCTTTTTGAAATCGGACAGTGTGGTTAGATTAACGAGAGTCTTGTCTTTAAATAGCTGTAAAATAGTCATATGTTTGAGAAATTTAAGTAATAGGATTTTTAACGTTTTGAAAATCGCGCCACAGGCTGCCAGTGGCTGTTACGTAGGTGTTATGTTACCTTCTGCCTGCTCTTTGTGGATTTAGGCCGGGGTTGATGTTAAGCATTTTACGTCAAATCGCTTAGTAAATAGTGCTGTATGTGTAATCCATGTTAAAGTGCCATAATAAGTATGCAGTATTGAAGATAACTGACTCAGATGGCAGATAACTGTGACTAACTGTTGTATTCAGTAAGGACAGATTCCTGCATCCATAAGGCGAGGTCTGTTTTCAATACTGCATCTGTACAAAGAGCACCGTGTGTTTGTTTGTGTGTGTGTGTAAACTCAGTGAGGAATAATATTTGAGGAGGAAGGAAGTTTCTTCATGTATCCCAGAGTCCTCAGAGGAGGACTCTCATTTTTCAGGACTCTCAATCGAGTCTTTGTGTATGGAATACTTGGTACGCTTCAGAATGCTAAACTCCATCTCCCATCTCTCTCCCTCCTACAGATGCTAGAGGCTTCACCCCTGAAGGAGGTAAAATAGACACACACACACACACACACACACACACACACACACACACACACACACACACACACACACACACACACACACACACACACACACACACACACACACACACACAGAGACCTTCTGTAACATGTACTGATGGTCTCTACATGGTTCTTATATTATGTAGACTTCCTTGGGGTTGTCAGTCAGTGAGTGTTGTGATTTGTTTCTGTCTGTGTGTTTGTAGTTCCATACGATGAGCCCCCGGCAGTCCCCTACTGGCCCTACACCACCTCAGACTTCTGGCACTACGTAGAGTACTTCAGGTCTATTGGAGCCTACAAGCACATCAACGAAATGGCCCGGGCCTTCTATGCTCACCAACACCTGGGAGACACACTGGGATATGAGACCAACGAGGGACACGAACACTGAGGAGAGAGAGGAGACGGAGATAGGGAGGGGGGAGGGGGGGTACGGTAGAGGGAGAATAGAGAGGAGGAGAGAGGGTGGGGAGAGGGTCAGGAAGGGAGAAGAGAGGGGGAGAATGATGAGAGGGGATGGACGGAGGGAGAGGCCCCATAAGGTTATGTAATATTGTATATTGAAATGCATTTAATAAATATGAGACTTTATAAGCAAATGTAATTTAACTTATTATGAAATATATGAATGCGTCTCACATACCTGAAAAAACACATGAATTTCAACGGCTATAATATAAAACGTTACATAAATGTAATGTGCAATATGAATGAAATTTGACCAGAAATTTGATCTCATTGTCATAATTTACCATATTTGATGTGGATACTTGCAAGGATTGAAATGCAATAGGAATTTTGTATGAGGAATGTTTACAAAGATAAAGTTATTTTACAATCAGTTATAGGTTTCCCATCCTTGGGTATGTAACTCCTGTCATCACCTGGAGGTTTGTACCATATTTTACCTAGTTTTACCTAAGTCTGTAGTAGCTGTACCTGGCTATCTTCTGAAGCCTACCTTTGCTTCAATCTGTACACCCAAACGACCGTTGGTTCCGTGTGAAAGTCAAGCGCATTATACTGTTACCAAAGCAGGAAGTGGTGTTACACGGAAAAGGGTCCGGTTTCTATTGTTTACGTCGACAGAGAACATCTAGCTATATAGTTAGCTAATATTCCTTACGGTACCTAGTTCAAAACAGAAATTATCATGAAACCAGCGGTGGACGAGATGTTCCCTGAAGGCGCCGGGCCTTATGTGGATCTAGACGAGGTTAGTAATCATCAGGGGACACGAGAGAATCGCCGACCTAGCCTAGCTACAGTAACTCCAACGCTAACCTAGCCAGCTAACGTTAGTGACTCGGATAGAAAAAACGCCTGCTGTTAATTAAGAGCGGCGTCGCTCGGTCTGAATATTAACGTTCATCGCTCGCGGTACGGTTTAAGAAGCATAAGGACCTTATGTTTCATATCAACAATAACAAAGATGAGGGGCGTGTTTCGAAAGCCGAATCGCAAGTGATGATTATTGACGTTTCTAAACGTTAGATCACAGTGTTGGGATTGTAGTTCACATGACCCAGTTGTGGGCGAAGCTGAGGGATGAAAACTGTAGGGAGAAGGCAGAATGCTGCCTAGAGTTTTCGAGAACTAGATGTATGCCCAGTAACACACTCGTGTTGTCCGTGGACCGACTCGTACATAAAACATCCTACATTCAGGCTGCAAAGGCATCAATTCTATCGTTAACTCGTTTTTTTTTTGCCCTCAGCTTCGCCCACGAATGAAGGATGCTTTATGTACGAGTCGGTCCACGGAGGACATGACCGGGAATGCACATCAACCCTAGGCGAAAGTGCATGGGTGCTAGGCTATAGCACAGACCGTTTTTTTAAACCTAAACTGTCACCTTTTTGTCTGTAGACTTAACTGTCTTTGATTTCTAGCTGATGTGTTTTCTTTACTTGGCTTACATTGTTTTAAAGTTGTCCCTGTGTGTGGGTGTGTCTGATTCTTCAGGCAGGGGGCAGCAGCGGTCTGCTCATGGACCTGGCAGCAAATGAGAAAGCAGTGCACTCGGACTTCTTCAACGGTCAGTCAGACACACACACACACACACACACACACACACACACACACACACACACACCGTAGAGGCTAGGTGGGGCTGGAGGCTAGACTAGAGCAGTGTTTCTCAAACCTATCCTTGAGTATCTCATTTTACTTATTTGTTCTATTCCAGTACTAGCATACCTGATTTAAACTAATCGAGTGCTGATGAGTAGCTGACCAGTTGAATCAGCTGTGCTGGTGGAATGGGTGGAGAGGTTGGGGGAAACACTGGGCTAGACTGGGTAGAGAAGCATCTTGGGGGCTAGGGAGGGGTCTTATGAAAGTGTTCTGTGTGTGTTTGCTTTGCCAACAGGGCCGTCTCACAGAAACTCACATGTCTTTTCCCTGTAAACTTCAATTAACAACACACGCACCACACAGTGTAGCTAATGTGTTTTCCATCTGGCAGTGTTAGCCACGGGACAAACAGTTTATGGCTCAGCAACACATGACCTAGAAAGTGATCATTAAAAAGAGGAGAGGAGAAGAGAAGGAATGGTTAAAGGGAGGCTTCAGGAGGAATGGTTAAAGGGAGACTTCAGGAGGAATGGTTAGAGGGAGACTTCAGGAGGAATGGTTAAAGGGAGACTTCAGGAGGAATGGTTAAAGGGAGACTTCAGGAGGAATGGTTAAAGGGAGACTTCAGGAGGAATGGTTAAAGGGAGACTTCAGGAGGAATGGTTAAAGGGAGACTTCAGGAGGAATGGTTAGAGGGAGACTTCAGGAGGAATGGTTAGAGGGAGACTTCAGGAGGAATGGTTAAAGGGAGACTTCAGGAGGAATGGTTAAAGGGAGACTTCAGGAGGAATGGTTAAAGGGAGACTTCAGGAGGAATGGTTAAAGGGAGACTTCAGGAGGAATGGTTAAAGGGAGACTTCAGGAGGAATGGTTAAAGGGAGACTTCAGGAGGAATGGTTAAAGGGAGACTTCAGGAGGAATGGTTAAAGGGAGACTTCAGGAGGAATGGTTAGAGGGAGACTTCAGGAGGAATGGTTAAAGGGAGACTTCAGGAGGAATGGTTAAAGGGAGACTTCAGGAGGAATGGTTAGAGGGAGACTTCAGGAGGAATGGTTAAAGGGAGACTTCAGGAGGAATGGTTAAAGGGAGACTTCAGGAGGAATGGTTAAAGGGAGACTTCAGGAGGAATGGTTAAAGGGAGACTTCAGGAGGAATGGTTAAAGGGAGACTTCAGGAGGAATGGTTAAAGGGAGACTTCAGGAGGAATGGTTAAAGGGAGACTTCAGGAGGAATGGTTAGAGGGAGACTTCAGGAGGAATGGTTAAAGGGAGACTTCAGGATTTTTGGCAATGAGCAACCTAACGCTAGTTAGCGTTGGCTCGTGAAACTACCGCTAACTTCCTTCATACTAGATACAGAGACATGACAACGGTATCCACCAGTTCATCTCACTCTGGGGATGTAGATAAAGGGCCTCATTGCAACAAAAAACGAAGTATCCCTTTAAAGAAGATATAAAGGAGGAGAGGAGCAGTAGAGAGAAGAGGAGAGTAGGGAACGGATAGGAGTAATGTCAGGAGGAGATGAGAAGAGAGGGGGAGCAGGGAAAGGAGGAGAAGAGAGGGGGAGCAGGGAAAGGAGGGGGAGCAGGGAAAGGAGGAGAAGAGAGGGGGAGCAGGGAAAGGAGGGGGAGCAGGGAAAGGAGGAGAGGAGGATGATAAAGGGGTTTATGGTTCCTGTTAGACTGAAACTCAGCAGGAAACCTAGCCAGCCTGCCGCTTTGAACACACTCACACACACCACGTATCACACAGGCACTCACACACACCACGTATCACACAGGCACTCACACACACCACGTATCACACAGGCACTCACACACACCACGTATCACACAGGCACTCACACACACCACGTATCACACAGGCACTCACACACACCACGTATCACACAGACACTCACACACACCACGTATCACACAGGCACTCACACACACTACGTATCACACAGGCACTCACACACACTACGTATCACACAGGCACTCACACACACCACGTATCACACAGACACTCACACACACCACGTATCACACAGGCACTCACACACACCACGTATCACACAGACACTCACACACACCACGTATCACACAGGCACTCACACACACTACGTATCACACAGGCACTCACACACACCACGTATCACACAGGCACTCACACACACTACGTATCACACAGGCACTCACACACACTACGTATCACACAGGCACTCACACACACTACGTATCACACAGGCACTCACACACACCACGTATCACACAGGCACTCACACACACCACGTATCACACAGGCACTCACACACACCACGTATCACACAGGCACTCACACACACCACGTATCACACAGGCACTCACACACACCACGTATCACACAGGCACTCACACACACCACGTATCACACAGGCACTCACACACACCACGTATCACACAGGCACTCACACACACTACGTATCACACAGGCACTCACACACACCACGTATCACACAGGCACTCACACACACCACGTATCACACAGGCACTCACACACACCCAGCAGAAAAACACATTCCCCTGTGTTTCTGTGGTGTCAGTGATTTTTGCCTTTTGAGTGGTTGTAGCTCCTGTAAAGCAGCACATTTGTTAACACCAAACCTCTCCTATCCTTAGGGAACCTAAAGTCCTAAGGCATTACCTACCAAATACTGACCTACAGTACTACTGCATGACCTGTTATGAGTCAGACTACAAACTGGACTACTATTTTAGAATGTTTTCAAACTTCACCATGCATATACTGTATCAGGGCACTCAGCAGATAGGAGCTATCAATCACATCAGAAGCTCACTGTTCTTTCTCTCTGTCTACCTGTCTCTCTGTCTCAGACTTTGAGGATCTGTTTGATGATGAGGACCTGCAGTGAATGAGGAAGACCCTATATACCCATGATTACGTGTGTGTGTGTGTGTGTGTGTGTGGTGTGTGTGTGTGTGTGTGTGTGTGTGTGTGTGTGTGTGAGACATTAAGATCGTAAGAACTGTAAAACCAGAACCATTTCCATGTTGGAAGTGCTTTTGAAGATCTGTCCTCATTTCCACTGTGTTTGTTAAATAAAGCCTTTTCTAAAAAGCAGGTGTGGGTGAATTCTGTGGATTCTATGCATTCCATAGACTGGCGAAATTATCAGTGTTGCCGTCGTGTTTCAATGTGCTGCGGCAGGTTGGCAGGCCTGTAGGCGCTGAGAAACACCTGTTAGTGGAGAAATAATTACATATGCCATAACATCACATACTCACGCATACCTATAATATTTATATCAACATCCCCAGCTAACATGACCACTACACAGATGGCTATTGTACAGCAACACTACAAAACATATAGAGCAGTGGTATTTAAAGTCAGGGTAGCGGGGGAACTGCAGTAGGGTTGCCCAATTTCTTTTTATATATGCACTACCAGTCAAAAGTTTTAGAACACCTACTCAGTCAAGGGTTTTTACTTTATTTGTACTAGTTTCGACGTTGTAGAATAATAGTGAAGACATCAAAACTATGAAATAACACATGAAATCATGTAGTAACCAAAAAAAGTGTTGAACAAATCAAAATATATTTGAGATTCTTCGAAGTAGCCACCCTTTGCCTTGATGACAGCTTTGCACACTCTTGGCATTCTCTTTACCAGCTTCATGAGGTAGTCACCTGGAACGCATTTCAATTAACAGGTGTGCCTTGTTTAAAGTTAAGTTGTGGAATTTCTTTCCTTCTTAATGCGTTTGATCAAATCAGTTGTGATTTGACAAGGTAGGGGTGGTATACAGAAGATATCCCTATTTGGTAAAAGACCAAGTCCGTATTATGGTAAGAACAGCTCAAATAAGCAAAGAGAAACGACAGACCATCATTACTTTAAGGCATGAAGGTCAGTCAATAAGGAACATTTCAAAAACTTTGAAAGTTTCTTCAAGTGCAGTTGCAAAAACCATCAAGCGCTATGATGAAACTGGCTCCCATGAGGACCGCCACAGGAAAGGAAGACCCAGAGTTACCTCTGCTGCAGAGGATAAATTCATTAGAGTTACCAGCCACAGAAATTGCAGCCTAAATAAACGCTTCACAGAGTTCAAGTAACAGACACATCTCAACATCAACTGTTCAGAGGAGACTGCGTGAATCAGGCCTTCATGGTTGAATTGCTGCAAAGAAATCACTACTAAATGACACCAATAAGAAGAAGAGACTTGCTTGGGCCAAGAAACACGAGGAATGGACATAAGACCAGTAGAACATTTGTCCTTTGGTCTGGAGTCCAAATTAGCGATTTTTGGGTCCAACTGTGAGACGGTGTGGGTGAACGGATGATCTCCGCATGTGTGGTTCCCACTGTGAAGCATGGAGGAAGAGGTGTGATGGTGTGGGGTTGCTTTGCTGGTGGCACTGTCTGTGATTTATTGAGGATTCAAGGCACACTTAACCAGCATGGCTACCACAGCATTCTGCAGCGATACGCCATCCCATCTGGTTTGGGCTTAGTGGGACTATCATTTGTTTTTCAACAGGACAATGGCCCAACACACCTCCAGGCTATTTTACCAAGAAGTAGAGTGATGGAGTGCTGCATCAAATGACCTGGCCTCCACAATCCCCCGACCTAAAACAAATTGAGATGGTTTGGGATGAGTTGCACCGCAGAGTGAAGGAAAAGCAGCCAGCAAGTGCTCAGCATATGTGGGAAGTCCTTCAAGACGGTTGGAAAAGCATTACAGGCGAAGCTGGTTGAGAGAATGCCAAGAGTGTGCAAAGCTGGCATCAAGGCAAAGGGTGGCTATTTGAAGAATCTAAAATCTAAAATATATTTTGATTTGTTTCACACTTTTTTGGACTTTTTGGACTTCATAGTTTTGATGTCTTCACTATTATTCTACAATGTAGATAATAGTAAAAAACATTAAGAAAAACCCTTGAATGTGTAGGTGTTCTAAAACTTTTGACCGGTAGTGTATATATCAATGTTATTCTCGGAGGCTACCCTGAACATATCCCAGTCCGCGTGATCAAAACAATCTTGAAGCTTGGATTCCAATTGGTCAGACGTTGAATATACTTTAGCACGGGGGGGGGTCTTGTAGCCATCCCAGAAGGGCGAGTAGCAGTGATCAAGTGTTTTAGCAGCACGAGTACTACAAATTTGCTTTGTTACTATCCCCAGCTACGATAAATGTGGCCTCAGGATATGTGGTTTCCAGTTTGCACAAAGTCCAGTGTAGTTCCTTGATGGCCATCGTAGTATCCGCTGTGACTAAAACTGAAAAGAATTATCTTGGGAGGTAATACGGTCGTAATTTGATTGTGAGGTATTCTAGGTCGGGTGAACTAAAGGACTTGAGTTCCTGTACGTTACCACAATCATACCATGAGTAGTTAATCATAAAACATACACACGTTGAACTCTGTGTGTGTGTTTGAGACTTACACGATGGCATCAACACAGGGTGGCATGGCGTTTTGGATGTGGTATCCTTGCAGTCTAAATTTGATGTGAGAGTCAGACACACTTGTGCAGCAACTTGTGGTGACCTTAGTTGGCCGACGATCTGATAGATAAAAGGGAAGAAAGGAAGTGAGAGAGAAAGGGAGACAGAGAAGGACAGAAATAAAAGATTTAGACAGGCAGCCCAATTCTGTTCTTTTGTTTTTACTAATTGGTATTTTTGACCAATCCGATCAGCTCTGAAAAAGATTGATGTGAAAGAGATCTGATGTGATTGGTCAAAAGACCATTTAGTGGAAAAAATAAATGAGAATGGGCTGCCTGTGTAAACGCAGCCTCTGATCTCTAAACTAACCATAAACATGGTGTGTTTTTAGTTTGTATTTGTACTTATTATGGATCCACATTAGCTCTTCCTGGGGTCCAGCAAAATTAGGGCAGTTTATACAATTTCAAAAACATTACAATACATTCACAGAAGGCAAAGGGTGGCTATTTGAAGAATCTAAAATATATTTTCATTTGTTTCACACTTTTTTGGTTACTACATGATTCCATATGTGTTATTTCATAGTTTTGTTGTCTTCACTATTATTCTACAATGTAGAAAATAGTAAAAATAAAGAAAAACCAATGAATGAGTAGGTGTTCTAAAACTTTTGACTGCTATTGTATCTACTTTCTTTTTTGGGGGGGAGGGGACAAAACATTTAGAGTACATATTATTGTATGGGACAATAAACAAACATTTTTGAGAAAGATAATTAGAAAAATAAAATATTGAGTAAATGTATTTATTTGTTTATTTTCATTTTGATAATAGATGAAAATTCACTGAATTTGTTATTTGTTGATTTAAAAATACATATTTACTGATTTTAAGGTTGTGCCATTAGATTTGTAGTGGGATGGGGTCACAAGAAATTCTTGGGGAAGAAATTGGGTCCCCACTGAAAAAGTTTGAATACCACTGATGTTGAGGGTGGTATAAAGGCAATTCGTAATCCAATTCCAAATTTGCCTTGAGGCCACAGGTATGTGATGCCGCAGTGAGACGCGCTTCCAAAGCAACTACAGAACAGGGAATCCAAAGCTTCGATAGTGGGAAAACAAACATTTATTTTTCAAACAAAAGGTAATTTCATAGGCTGTATTCCATCGATGATCAAACTCAAAGCCATCAGATTTAAACTGTAGACGAAAGGTAGACTAGTAGCAGCTTTCTAAGTCTTGACGTAGAGTAGTGGTCAAAGAACTGTAAGTTACTGCCATACCTGAGGTCTAGTAGACCCATACTGACAAAAACCTAAATAGCTTAAGGGAAGGGGAACATGGGAAAAAAAGGGGTGTGCCCAGGAAAGGCTCCATAATGCTTTTAAATACCCATGATAACCATGATAGAAAAAACAAAAACAGAAGTCAACTCCATAATTCATTATGAAATATTTATACTTACATTCAATAATACTATTATTATAAATGGCGCAAAACAATTAATATAGTACAAATAAAGAAAATGGGAATTTAGGTCCAACAGGTGGCAAAATAGTTTTTACATTTGGCAATGCACCAGGCCTGTATTCATTACTGCACACTGTAACAAAATGTTTCGCAGCAGAAAATGATTTGTTATTGGACAAGTTCAGGTCGGCACTCCCCATTTCAGCCCGTTAGCTTCAGTTTTGTTCCTAATGAATACGACCCTGATGTAAGGACCAATATTGACCACTACTAGGAAAGGCGCTGAACACACAGAGATTTTGTATCTGTAAATGTTTTTTCTATGGGGTTCGGATAAGTTGACGGATAACAGAGAGGAGAGCTATCTGTGATATTTTTGCAACTTTTTCCATTGTTTTATGTACATAAAAAGTTGGACGTGCTTGTTGCACCCTCGACAACTACTATGATTATTATTATTTGACCATGCTGGTCATTTATGAACATTTTAACATTTTAACATTTTGACCATGTTCTGTTATAATATCCACCCTGCACAGCCAGAAGAGGACTGGCCACCCCTCATAGCCTGGTTCCTCTCTAGGTTTCTTCCTAGGTTTTTGGCCTTTCTAGGGAGTTTTTCCTAGGGAGTTTTTCCTAGCCACCGTGCTTCTTTCACATGCTTTGCTTGCTGTTTGGGGTTTTAGGCTGGGTTTCTGTACAGCACTTTGAGAATATCAGCTGATGTACGAAGGGCTATATAAAAATAAATTTGATTTGATTTGATTTGAAAAATAAATTTGATACAAAACAAAAATGACAAATGCATAAATGACATCCATCTCTATGTGGCTGCGATTAAGTTGGAGTGATTTGTGAGTCCCAAACTGTCAACCGTTTGGGTGCTATTGCATTATACAGGGACAACACCGATGGAGAGACACTGTAAGCAAGTAGGACCCGTGTGTGTATGTGTGTGTGTGTGTGTGTAAATCTTTTGTAACAGGGCAGATGTGTCTGAATGTAGAACTAAGGAGGAAACTGTAGATGATGATAATTCCTGATGGTTAGACCATCTGTCAGTGTGCCAACAGGGCTGTCTAACAGTAGCTAACAGGTAGGGTTTTGGGCCTCCCTCCTACAAAATGGAGTTCTGGGAAGTGCTTATGTGGCGCCTTTGTTCTCCTTCCCCCTTCATTATTTCCTCTGTTTTTACATGTTGCTCTCTCTCTTGTTCTCTCTGTCCCTCTCTCGCTCTCTCTCTCTCTCTTGTTCTCTCTGTCCCTCTCTCTCTCTCTCTCTCTCTCTCTCTCTCTCTCTCTCTCTCTCTCTCTTGTTCTCTCTGTCCCCCTCTCTCTCTCTCTCTCTCTCTCTCTCTCTCTCTCTTGTTCTCTCTGTCCCTCTCTCTCTCTCTCTCTCTCTCTTGTTCTCTCTGTCCCTCTCTCTCTCTCTCTCTCTCTCTCTCTCTCTCTCTCTCTTGTTCTCTCTGTCCCCCTCTCTCTCTCTCTCTCTCTCTCTCTCTCTCTCTGTTTCTGTCTGTCTGTCTGTCTGTCTGTCTGTCTGTCTGTCTGTCTGTCTGTCTGTCTGTCTGTCTGTCTGTCTGTCTGTCTGTCTCCCGTCTCTCTCTCTCTCTCTCTCTCTCTCTCTCTCTCTCTCTTGTTCTCTCTGTCCCCCTCTCTCTCTCTCTCTCTCTCTCTCTCTCTCTCTCTCTCTCTCTCTTGTTCTCTCTGTCCCCCTCTCTCTCTCTCTCTCTCTCTCTCTCTGTCTGTCTGTCTGTCTGTCTGTCTGTCTGTCTGTCTGTCTGTCTGTCTGTCTGTCTGTCTGTCTGTCTGTCTGTCTGTCTGTCTGTCTGCCCCTCTGTCTCTCTCTCTCTCTCTCTGTTTCTGTCTGTCTGTCTGTCTGTCTGTCTGTCTGTCTGTCTGTCTGTCTGTCTGTCTGTCTGTCTGTCTGTCTGTCTGTCTGTCTGTCTGTCTGTCTGTCTGTCTGTCTGTCTGTCTGTCTCCCTCCCTCTGTCTCTCTCTGTCTCTCTCTCTGTAATTACATAGTCTCTGATTGGTCAGGTGGCTGAGCTGACGGCAGCCAATAGCAGCTCTGGTAGCAGTGCCCCCCGATCCCCCGGGAAGGTGTGTGTGTGTGTGTGTGTGTGTGTGTGTTAATGATTAGGGGTCCGTTTAAAACCAGACAGAACCATTTGTGGGGGCACAGTCTGTCAGTAGGGCCAGAGGGACAGGGTACACCAGGAGACTCACACACACTTGAACATCCAGCCCCTAAACCGAACCGGGCCAGGCGGCTTCGTCTGATACAGCCTCTCCTCAAGATCCAACAGAAAATCAACTACACACAATACAGGTAAGACAACAATGGGTTCAAGGGTTCGGTTGTTTGTTTACACCAAAACTGACCTGATGTCTGTCAGGTTGGTGAGTCATTCTCTTCAGTATGAGATTAGATTGTTCTGATCAGCAGAGCGATGGGGACCAGAGAGACTAGGTCAGGATTAAGTTCAGTTCAAGGTTAGTTTAAGTCCAGTTTAAGGTCAAAGTTAGAAAGTTGAAGTGCTCTGCCTCTGAAACACCTCTAGCCTGTGTAGGAGAGTCAACCAGCAGAGCAGCCTAAACCCCCTGATGAGACTCAGGCTTGCAGACAGAACACCCTCTGAGGCTGCAGTTTAGACGGGTGGAAGCAGACCCACTGGTGGCTGTAGCATGGAGACAATGTTTTTTCTTTTCTTGTGTCAAGCAAGACATCTAAAGATTGATTTAGTCCGAGCAGGACACTGGGTAAAAGGCAGCACTTTATTTGACAGTAAATCGTTTTTACAGTGGTAGGTATTTAACTGAAATTGTCCACAGGAGAGGCGGAGGCCATGGCTGGAGGGAGGAGAGCATCGTTCTCTGGTGTGTTCACTGTTGCTCTGCTAGCCACCATACTGCTGCCTGGTGAGTCACATGCATGCACGCTCAATTAAACATAGTTAAGGTCAGGATGGATGAAGGACTTTGTGATGGATGGAGTTTCTGATGGATGGGGTCCTGTGTGGCTCAGTTGGTGGTGTTTGCAACGTCAGGGTTGTGGGTTCAAATCCCACTGGGGAACAGTACGGGGGAAGTGTATGAAAATGTATGAATGTAAGTCACTCACAAATGTTAAATGTGAATATTGATTTTCAACCTTACCTATCCTCAAGTCATAGTTGAATCAGGCCTGGGATACAACAACAATGTGCATTGTCCACTCAGACACCAGCATCTGATAATGACCTGTTATTATAACATGAAGTCATTTATGTCACTGCCTTAGAGAAACTGCCTCCATCATTTATGTAACTGCCTTAGGGGACACTGCCTCCATCATTTATGTCACTGCCTTAGAGAAACTGCCTCCATCATTTATGTAACTGCCTTAGGGAAACTGCCTCCATCATTTATGTAACTGCCTTAGGGAAACTGCCTCCATCATTTATGTCACTGCCTTAGAGAAACTGCCTCCATCATTTATGTAACTGCCTTAGGGAAACTGCCTCCATCATTTATGTCACTGCCTTAGAGAAACTGCCTCTATCATTTATGTAACTGCCTTAGGGAAACTGCCTCCATCATTTATGTCACTGCCTTAGGGAAACTGCCTCCATCATTTATGTCACTGCCTTAGAGAAACTGCCTCCATCATTTATGTCACTGCCTTAGAGAAACTGCCTCCATCATTTATGTAACTGCCTTAGGGAAACTGCCTCCATCATTTATGTAACTGCCTTAGGGAAACTGCGTCCATCATTTATGTCACTGCCTTAGAGAAACTGCCTCCATCATTTATGTCACTGCCTTAGGGAAACTGCCTCCATCATTTATGTCACTGCCTTAGAGAAACTGCCTCCATCATTTATGTCACTGCCTTAGAGAAACTGCCTCCATCATTTATGTCACTGCCTTAGAGAAACTGCCTCCATCATTTATGTAACTGCCTTAGAGAAACTGCCTCCATCATTTATGTCACTGCCTTAGAGAAACTGCCTCCATCATTTATGTCACTGCCTTAGAGAAACTGCCTCCATCATTTATGTCACTGCCTTAGGGAAACTGCCTCTATCATTTATGTAACTGCCTTAGAGAAACTGCCTCCATCATTTATGTAACTGCCTTAGAGAAACTGCCTCCATCATTTATGTCACTGCCTTAGAGAAACTGCCTCCATCATTTATGTCACTGCCTTAGAGAAACTGCCTCCTGCCCAGGTGTTTCTGGTTATGTGTTGACATGATTGACAGTTCCCCTCAGGGGCGCTCTATACGGAATCTCCTCTTTCCTCTAAAATTGTCTCTCAAATAGACCCATAATTCTAACCTTAACTAACCATCATGTATTTACAAGGAGGGAGACGGGGAGGAGGAGAGGAGAGGGAGGGAGGGAATTTGGGTGCGTTCTTTCAGCGTTACAACTCTTGTAAAAGCTTATTACCTGTCAGCATCAGAGTCCCGCTCTCTCCTCGCTCCTGCACCCCCCCCCCTCCTCCTCCCCCTCCCCCTTCCTCCATCCTGTAAAGACTGTTGTTTCCAGATGTTCCAGTCTGAGACAGTAACATTTACCCCAACACCACACAGACCTCCCTCCATCCCTCTCTCTTCCCCCTTCTCTCTCTCTCTCTCTACTTCCATCCCTCTGAAAACTGTTAACACATCTTCCCTGTGGAGATGAAAGAGCAGGCATGCAGAGCTGTGTACTGTCCCCCCCCAAGAAGCACACACACACACACACACACACACACACACACACACACACACACACACACACACACACACACACACACACACACACACACACACACACAGGTAGCTGGCCCAGTAGGGGTCCACTGTTACAGGCTCTCCTATAAAATCTACAAAGAGCTGCAGTCACCAAACCTCCAGGCACTGCCAGTTACCCTTGCCCTGTAAACCTGTGTGTGTGTTTAATCGCACAAATTTCCACACAGTGTGCTATTAGTGTATGCAAGCGTTTTTGGGGTCTGCAGCTGACGTTAGCAACATCTGGCTCTGACAGTGTGTGTGTTTTCCCAGAATTCCTGTCGGCAGGGCCGGTGGTTCAGAAGCTCAAAGGAGATGGTAAATATGGGACTACCTAACAAACACACTTAACACACTTTACATACAGAACAATGTTTGATGCTTGATGTATCTCCAGTAGGGGATGCCACTGAGGAGACAGCGGTTGCCATGGCGTCACCAAGGAGGCTTGTCCGTAACCGTAGAAACATCAGCTGGTACAAGCAACACTCAGACTTCTGGAGCTGGTACAAATACTTCACGGACAATGGAAACACGGAGGCAGTGAGTACACACAGGAGTTTGGGGGGGTTAACTAACCACCCACCATCAGAGTTGAATATCGTCTGCTTAGAGAATAAAAGGGATATTGTATTTGAGAATGACATGGTAACTTGGGGGAACTCCGCAGGAATCTCTCTCCATGTTCTTGCTTATTTCCTAGCTTTTGCTTTCATCTTTACGAACCTCGTATATACCTAGTCCTTTTCTTTAATACCTCTAACCTCATATACCTCTGACCTCATATACCTCTAATCTCATATACCGCTGACCTCATATACCTCTAACCTCATATACCTCTATTCTCATATACCTCTATTCTCATATACCTCTGACCTCATATACCTCTGACCTCATATACCTCTGACCTCATATACCTCTGACCTCATATACCTCTAACCTCATATACCTCTATTCTCATACCTCTAAACTCATATACCTCTATTCTCGTATACCTCTGACCTCATTTACCTCTTAACCTCTTATACCTATAACCTCATATACCTCTAACCTCATATACCTCTAGCCTCATATACCTCTAACCTCATACCTCTAACCTCATATACCTCTAACCTCATATTCCTCTCTATCCCCAGGTCCAGGAGCTGGACAAGGTCTACCTGGCCTACCTCCAGAATAAGAACCGTGCTGAGGGCCGTCGCTCCTACAAGGCCTACCTGGGTCACCTAGGGGACATCTACAAGGCCTGCGCCGACTCAGAGGACCCAAACTGTGTGGCCTCTGCAACCAACCGGCCCAAACCTGAACCCAAGACCCCTCCCAAGCCCGTCCCTGCCCCTGTCAAGGCCTGTGACCCCTACAGGTCAGTCATGTTAATTTATGTCTGTGTTATATCATTTTATGCTCATGAATTGATTCTAACCTAATCTCCTGTGTAGGGACCCGTATTGTCTCTATGCCGCCCTGGCACGAGCCAAGAGCCAGCCCCCACCTTCCCCCGCCCCGGTCAAGGCCCCAGCCCCCATGTATGCACGCTCCCCTGTGGCCGGTAAAGACCCTCATTCTGGGTACTACTACTACTCCCCTGCTGTGCAGTCCTTCCTCTCCAAGGTACAGTATTACTACACTATTACTGCTACTACTGTACTGCTACTACTATTACTGCTACTACTGTACTGCTACTACAGTATTACTACACTATTACTACTACTACTGTACTGCTACTACAGTATTACTACACTATTACTACTACTACTACTGTACTGCTACTACAGTATTACTACACTATTGCTACTACAGTATTACTTCTACTACTGTACTGCTAATACAGTATTACTACACTATTACTACTACTACTACAGTATTATTACACTATTACTACTACTACTGTATTGCTGTAAATGAACATAGTCCTGTTTTTATTGTTTTTATTCTCGTCCAGGAGCAGAAGGCAGAGCTGCTGCGTATCTGTTCAGCGGAGGACGTGGAGTGTCTCCAGTTCCACCTGAGAGCTGCTTTCGGCCACAAGCCCTCCGCTGGGCCCCTGCCCTCCTACGCCCACCTGGGCTGTGACCCGAAAGACCCTGCTTGTAAACCACAGCTGGTCCAGAAAGGCCCCTCCGGCCTCTTCCTCCGTTACCCCAACTGTGACCCCAGAGACCCTCGCTGCGCCTACGCTGCATCACTACAGGTAAGATCATCATCATCATTATTATTATTATTTTAGCTATTATCATTTTATTATCATGATCATGACTGTCCTTCTGTCCCCAGGCACCCCGTGCCCCCGCCCCCTATGCCCCGGCGGGTCCTGGTTCCTGCAACCCTCTGTTTGAGGACGGCTGTAACCCTCTCACCGCCACAAAGTTTGCCACGGCACCGGAGAAGTTCAAGGAGGAACACAAAGACGATCCCGCCGCAATGCGCGCCGCGGCCCCAGCCACTGAGCAACGCAGTGACCCATTAACTATGTACAGGGATGCTTATGCTAATGCTAACCGCCAAGCCAATGCTCCCAGCGCTCCATATAGTGACCCATATGCCATATACCGCCAAGCCAGTGCTACCAGCGCTCCAGCTAGCGACCCATATGCCATGTATCGCCAAGCTATTGCTAACGCTCAAGCTAATGACCCAAACGGCATGTACAAACAAGCTAATACTAACGCTAATACTAACGATCCCTTTGCAATGTTCCGTGAAGCCGCAACCTCCATGCACAGACGTACCCACCCCTCCCCCCAGGGGCAGGCCCCCGTCCCACCTCCCCGCTATGAGGAAGCCCCCCAGGAGGATCGCCACCCGTTGGGCCCCCGAGGAAAGACCAAGGAGGGCTACGAATGCTACATTGGCTATGACAAGGAGTGCTACCCAATAACCCGCACAGAGCCGCGTTCCGGTGCCCACCGTAACACCGCCTACCCCGCCGAGCCCTACGAGCCACATCTCAACGCTGATGGATCACGGAACGGAGTCCTGGAGCCTTCCGACCCCGACTGTGACCCGGAGTATGACACCAACTGCCGCCTGCGTCGCTACCAAACCCAGGAGGAGCTGCTGCCATACGCCAACGCCCAGGCTGAACACCAGGGGGGGCCAGAGGCAGAGTCCAGCCAGGACCACAGTTACAGCCAGGGAGAGCCAGAGAGAGACAGCGAGGCAGAGTCAGAGCCATACCAGAGTGGCCAGGAGGAGACCTACGGGGCTTATCCCCCTCCCTCGCAGGGGCTGTCGTACGGGTCCTACCCCTCACCCCAGCGGGGAATGCCCAGCTTCCAAGACATGCTGAGAGGTTATGGAGACCAGTACCCTGAACAGGATGACCACAGAGCATTCGCTGCTGACTACAGCAAAAAATAAGTAAACACACACACACTGCATACACAAAGACACACTACATATGCCATAAAGACTACATCAACAAAAACAAACCAACACACCAGCTAAAATGGGAGCAGATGATGTGGGACACTATTTAATACAAAATAATAATAGAAGACTGATTGAAGTCTGACACACACACACACACGTCATGTACGCACGCGCGAACAGGCACGCACACACGCAGTAAAGTGCTCTTAGCAGTAGGAGTTTCTCTCCACTAGATGTTTTTAGATGTTTTATCTGACAGTTTGTTAGCTTTTATTGATTGATTGACAATAATTGACAATTGATTGATCCCCTCCTTATTTAATAAATTCTCGCAGCTCTGCTTCGCTTCTGTAGCTACAAACCGCACATGCTTTTTGTTTGTTTTGTTCATGATGTATTATGTATTAAGTTTTTTTTCTCCACTTTGAATGTTTTAAATAAAAGCTTTGAAAAACGTGTATTTAACTCTTTATGTCCATGTTCTCGACCCCTATTGGCCATCAATGGTAATATTATCTACTGACCCCTATAGGCCAACAGTGGTAATATTCTCTACTGACCCCTATAGGCCAACAGTGGTAATATTATCTACTGACCCCTATAGGCCAACAGTGGTAATATTCTCTACTGACCCCTATAGGCCAACAGTGGTAATATTCTCTACTGACCCCTATAGGCCATCAATGGTAATATTCTCTACTGACCCCTATTGGCCATCAATGGTAATATTCTCTATTGACCCCTATACCCCAACAGTGGTAATATTCTCTACTGACCCCTATAGCCCAACAGTGGTAATATTCTCTACTGACCCCTATTGGCCATCAATGGTAATATTCTCTACTGACCCCTATAGCCCAACAGTGGTAATATTCTCTACTGACCCCTATAGGCCAACAGTGGTAATATTCTCTACTGACCCCTATTGGCCATCAATGGTAATATTCTCTATTGACCCCTATACCCCAACAGTGGTAATATTCTCTACTGACCCCTATAGGCCATCAATGGTAATATTCTCTATTGACTCCTATAGCCCAACAGTGGTAATATTCTCTACTGACCCCTATTGGCCATCAATGGTAATATTCTCTACTGACCCCTATTGGCCATCAGTGGTAATATTCTCTACTGACCCCTATAGCCCAACAGTGGTAATATTCTCTACTGACCCCTATAGGCCAACAGTGGTAATATTCTCTATTGACCCCTATAGCCCAACAGTGGTAATATTCTCTACTGACCCCTATTGGCCATCAATGGTAATATTCTCTATTGACCCCTATTGGCCATCAATGGTAATATTCTCTACTGACCCCTATACCCCAACAGTGGTAATATTCTCTACTGACCCCTATAGGCCAACAGTGGTAATATTCTCTACTGACCCCTATAGGCCAACAGTGGTAATATTCTCTATTGACCCCTATAGCCCAACAGTGGTAATATTCTCTATTGACCCCTATAGCCCAACAGTGGTAATATTCTCTATTGACCCCTATTGGCCATCAATGGGAATATTCTCTACTGACCCCTATAGGCCATCAATGGTAATATTCTCTACTGACCCCTATTGGCCATCAATGGTAATATTCTCTACTGACCCCTATACCCCACAGTGGTAATATTCTCTACTGACCCCTATTGGCCATCAATGGTAATATTCTCTACTGACCCCTATAGCCCAACAGTGGTAATATTCTCTACTGACCCCTATTGGCCATCAATGGTAATATTCTCTACTGACCCCTATAGCCCAACAGTGGTAATATTCTCTACTGACCCCTATAGCCCAACAGTGGTAATATTCTCTACTGACCCCTATAGGCCAACAGTGGTAATATTCTCTACTGACCCCTATTGGCCATCAGTGGTAATATTCTCTACTGACCCCTATAGCCCAACAGTGGTAATATTCTCTACTAACCCCTATAGGCCATCAATGGTAATATTCTCTACTGACCCCTATTGGCCATCAATGGTAATATTCTCTACTGACCCCTATAGGCCAACAGTGGTAATATTCTCTATTGACCCCTATAGCCCAACAGTGGTAATATTCTCTACTGACCCCTATTGGCCATCAATGGTAATATTCTCTACTGACCCCTATAGGCCAACAGTGGTAATATTCTCTATTGACCCCTATAGCCCAACAGTGGTAATATTATCTATTGACCCCTATAGGTCACCAGTGGTAATATTATCTATTGACCCCTATAGGCCAACAGTGGTAATATTATCTATTGACCCCTATAGCCCAACAGTGGTAATATTATCTATTGACCCCTATAGGCCAACAGTGGTAATATTATCTATTGACCCCTATAGGTCACCAGTGGTAATATTATCTATTGACCCCTATAGCCCAACAGTGGTAATATTATCTATTGACTCCTATAGCCCAACAGTGGTAATATTATCTATTGACCCCTATAGGCCAACAGTGGTAATATTCTCTACTGACCCCTATAGGCCAACAATAGTAATATTATCTATTGACCCCTATAGCCCAACAGTGGTAATATTATCTATTGACCCCTATAGCCCAACAGTGGTAATATTCTCTACTGACCCCTATAGGCCATCAATGGTAATATTATCTATTGACCCCTATAGGTCACCAGTGGTAATATTATCTATTGACCCCTATAGCCCAACAGTGGTAATATTATCTACTGACCCCTATAGGCCAACAATAGTAATATTATCTATTGACCCCTATAGGTCACCAGTGGTAATATTATCTATTGACCCCTATAGCCCAACAGTGGTAATATTATCTACTGACCCCTATAGGCCATCAGTGGTAATATTATCTACTGACCCCTATAGGTCACCAGTGGTAATATTATCTATTGACCCCTATAGGTCACCAGTGGTAATATTATCTATTGACCCCTATAGCCCAACAGTGGTAATATTATCTACTGACCCCTATAGGCCAACAATAGTAATATTATCTATTGACCCCTATAGGTCACCAGTGGTAATATTATCTATTGACCCCTATAGGCCAACAGTGGTAATATTATCTACTGACCCCTATAGGTCACCAGTGGTAATATTATTTACTGACCCCTATACACTTATAAAACATTACAGTACTTCTACATTATGGTACTTCAAATACCTAAATTGATGTTGACTCCTTTAAAATACACCTGGAGTTAGCGAGTGCAAACGTTGGGGAGAAGGGTACAGAGCAAATGAACACGGAGAGAAGGGGAAGAAATCAAAATACGTTTTGAAAATCTCTCCTCTCCCACCTCTCCCCCAACCCACAGAAAGATAAGAATAAAACACTGAAACATCAACTTAACTTTATTGATCCAAGAGGATTCAGACTCAGGAACAACAGCTGTGAGACCAGAGGGAAAACACTCACACAGCTCTGTGTGTGTTTGTGCGGCAGATTGATCTTTATCATTACAGAACTAGACTGAGATGATAATAAACACATGCTGGCCCTCTGGGCTGGAGTCCAGCTGGACACTGACAGACAGAAGAAATAAGAGGGAGAGAGTGAGGATGGGGAGGGAGGGAGAGTATGAGGATGGGGAGGGAGGGAGGGAGGGAGGGAGGGAGGGAGGGAGGGAGGGAGGGAGGGAGGATGGGGAGGGAGAGAGAGAGTGAGGATGGGGAGGGAGAGAGAGTGAGGATGGGGCGGGAGGGAGAGTGTGAGGATGGGGAAGGAGGGAGAGTGTGAGGATGGGGAGGGAGGGAGAGTGTGAGGATGGAAAATAAGGGGGAGGGAGGGAGAAAGGAAACAGAGTGAGAAAGAGAGCAGAAGGGACAAGGGAGAAAGAGAAAACAGAGAGAGAGCAGTTCTAGTTACATTTAGTATTTAATATATCTTCTCAGAGAACAACAAGTGGTGAGAGATTGAGGAGAGGGAGAGAGGTGGAGGACAGGGAGAGAGGTGGGGGACAGGGAGAGAGGTGGAAGACAGGGAGACAGGTAGAGGATGGGGAAAGAGGTGGGGATAGGGAGAGAGGTGGGGGACAGGGAGAGAGGTGGAGGATGGGGAAAGAGGTGGGGATAGGGAGAGAGGTGGGGGACAGGGAGAGAGGTTGAGGATAGGGTAGGGAAAGAGGTGGGGATAGGGAGAGAGGTGGGGGATAGGGAGAGAGGTGGGGGACAAGGAGAGAGTTGGGGATAGGGAGAGAAGTGGGGGATAGGGAGATGTGTGGAGGATAGGGAGAGAGGTGGGGGATAGGGAGAGAGGTGGGGGATAGGGAGAGAGGTGGGGGATAGGGAGAAAGGTGGGGATAGGGAGAAAGATGGGGGACAGGGAGAGAGTTGGGGATAGGGAGATGTGTGGAGGATAGGGAGAGAGGTGGGGGATAGGGAGAAAGGTGGGGATAGGGAGAGAAGTGGGGGACAGGGAGAGAGGTGGGGATAGGGAGAAGTATGTAGGATAGGGAGAGAGGTGGAGGACAGGGAGAGAGGTGGGGATAGGGAGAGAAGTGGGGGATAGGGAGATGTGTGGGCGATAGGGAGATAGGTGGAGGATAGAGAGAGAGGTGGGGGATAGGGAGAGAGGTGAGGATAGGTTGAGAGGTGGAGGAGAGAGAGAGAGAGGTGGGGGATAGGGAGATAGGGAGAAAGGTAGAGGATAGAGAGAGAGGTGGGAGATAGGGAGATGTGTGGGGGATAGGGAGAGAGGTGGAGGATAGAAAGAGAGGTGGGGGATAGGGAGAGAGGTGGGGGATAGGGAGAGAGGTGGAGGATAGAGAGAGAGGTGGGGGATAGGTTGAGAGGTGGAGGATAGATAGGGAGATGTGTAGGGGATAGGGAGAGAGGTGGAGGATAGAAAGAGAGATGGGGGATAGGTTGAGAGGTGGAGGATAGAGAGAGAGGTGGGGGATAGGGAGAGAGATGGGGGATAGGGAGATAGGGAGAAAGGTGGGGGATAGAGAGAGAGGTGGGAGATAGGGAGAGAGGTGGAGGATAGAAAGAGAGGTGGGGGATAGGGAGAGAGGTGGGGATAGGGAGAGAAGTGAGGAGAGGCACTGAATCAAGAAGCCAGTAAAAGTGAAGTTGTTATTGATGTCAGCGTAAATGACATCTTCCTGTTCCGCTCCATACAGCTGTAGACAGACGGATATTAGCTAATAATGAATTAATTACTTAGTGACTTGTGGTGATTTTGTCAGAGAAATATAAGATTGAATGCTAACGCAAACAAACAATATGTAATACGGGAGATATGAAATTCAGCAGCATCACTGAAGGGGACGGCAACCGAATCGGAAATGTGGAGTTCAAAACTACACATGATTGTGGACAGAGACCGTCTCAGGTGCAGCCAGTCCATCGGGTATAGTCCCTGGGGATAAATAGGAAGTAGCCTAGATGCCTGGAAGGGGAAGGTTCCACAAGGGCTCTGTTTGCTAGTCTGGTTCAGCCATATTGACTTTTTAAACCAAACACACACACACACACAGTACCTGTTCGTTGTAGAAGACCTTTGCGAAGTGAAGGGGTGGTTAGTCCCACAATGAAGGCTGAGCGATACAGGAAGGAACTCTTGCCCCTGGAGCCCTGGTCCCTGAACCCCCCACAACCTCCCCATTTCTCACATGGGCACACCTAGGGAGTACAGGAGAAAGAGAGAGATGGGTGGAGGGATGGGTGGAGAGATGGGTGGAGAGAGAGTAAGACTTCGGAAACAGCGGGAAGCAGGGAATCGCTGGAGAGTCCAAGTGGAAAGTGAGTGATATAAATCTCTTGTCCTTGTGTGTGAGCATGTCTGTGTCTGAACATGTCTGTGTGTGTGAGCATGTCTGTGTGTGTGAGCATGTCTGTGTGTCTGAACATGTCTATGTGTGTGAGCATGTCTGTGTGTCTGAGCATGTCTGTGTGTGAGCATGTCTGTGTGTCTGAGCATGTCTGTGTGTGAGCATGTCTGTGTCTGAGTATGTCTGTGTGTGTGAGCATGTCTGTGTGTGTGAGCATGTCTGTGTGTGTGAGCATGTCTGTGTGTGTGAGCATGTCTGTGTGTGTGCGAGCATGTCTGTGTGTGTGCTAGTGTGATTTGCACTGCTATATTTATGTCTGACTGAGTGTGTCTCCGGCTGGTGACAAAGTCATACCCCCCAAATGACCTGCCAGAAATACCAACACACGCACGCACACACACACACACGGCTATCTTCTGCCTCCGTCTTGGTCAAGGCAATATTTTACTATGCTATAGAAGCCTAGTACTATCCACGTTAGCTGAGAGAGAGGAAGAATGTGATAGAGGGGGAGATATATATACAGTAGGTGTCAAAAGGTTGGACACACCTACTCATTCAAGAGTTTTTCTTTATTTTTTACTATTTTCTATATTGTAGAATAATAGTGAAGACATCAAAACTATAAAATAACAAAGTGTTAAACAAATTCTTCAAAGTAGCCACCCT